>NW_027223755.1:104108565-104596065 GCF_028538775.1 Myotis yumanensis
GGCATGGCCTTCCGCAGAAGCAGTGGGAGAGGGGGCTGTGCCGTCCCAGTCACAGTGCTGCCCCTTCTGCAGAGGCAGCCACAGAGGCAGTGGCATGGGCTCGGTCCTGGTGCCACACCTCTGCAGAGGCTGGACGGGGTGCAACCTGCTGTGCCTCAACCTCCCACAGCCCCTCTCCCAGCCGGCCTGGCCCCAGATTGCCCCCCCATCCACCAGTGGGTGAGTGTCAGGGCCAGTGCTAAGAAGCAAGGGCCGAGGGCCGGCAACTGTGGTGGTGGGGGTGGTGGTAGTGGTGGCAGCAGCAGGGTGATGGGGGTGGCACCTTCCCCTGATGGGCCTGGTCGCCTCCCACAGAGGACATCAGTAGGACATCCTCTGAGGGCTCCCAGATTGTGAGAGGGGGGCAGGCTGGGCTGAGGGACCCCCTCGCCAGTGCACGAATTTTTGTGCACCGGGCCTCTAGTTTTAAATAAAATCCACAGCCTGAGAAATTTGTGGGGGATCACTCAGGTGATACGAATTTGGACTGCAAAGCCAGAAAGTGTCAGCATGTGGTTTCTATTTATCAGTGAGTTATGTTCTTTTTTCTGCTGAACACCAATGTGGTTTTATTTTTTACCAGCCCCCATGCTTGGGAAAAATGAATTGTCCAGTGGGTGTAGTCCACTGCTTTTTGGGGCCCTAGCTTTATGCGAAAGAGTCACATCACCTTATGTTGGTGCTTTTAACCCATGAGCCCATGAAGAAGAAAATCCCAGCTTACTGTAAGTTTGCTAGTTTGGCAAACATGTCAGGACCCAAGTAGTTTCAATGCTTTGATCACCTCTCTGGGTTTCTCACCTTTACTTGGTTTTTGGCCTGAAAATTCCTTAGATCTCATTTGCTCTTTGATGTCTCTAAGAAGGTTTAAAGCATTTATCCAGCATTTTCAGTTATCCAGTAGCTTCTTTCCCCAGGTTGGAAATAGCAGTTCAGATCAGGCAAAGCCTTGGAACAGTGACAGGGCCCAGAGGCCTGAAGGAAGAGCTGGATGTATCTGGAGGGAGGTTCTCCACCCCCTATACACACATCAAAAAAAAGAAAAAATGGCCCTAACTCTTTGGCTCAGTGGAGAGAGCATCGGCCTGTGGACTGAAGGGTCCCAGGTTCAATTCCGGTCAAGGGCACATGCCCCGGTTGTGGGCTTGATCCCTAGTAGGGGGTGTGCAGGAGGCAGCCGATCAATGATTCTCTCTCATCATTGATGTTTCTATCTTTCTCTCCCGCTCTCCCTTCCTCTCTGAAATAAATAAAAATATATTTTAAAAAAAAACAACCAAAAATGGGCAGTAATTTCAATGTATAAAATGGATTGACTGCCTTCTACAGGTCTATAGAAGAAGGGCTTCTATGGGTTACTTTAATAACAGTACAAAGTGGGCAAAGGGCACAAATGGGCGATTCCCACAGAGCAGTAGAGATGGAGACAATACTTA
This sequence comes from Myotis yumanensis, assembly GCF_028538775.1. Taxonomy (NCBI): domain Eukaryota; kingdom Metazoa; phylum Chordata; class Mammalia; order Chiroptera; family Vespertilionidae; genus Myotis; species Myotis yumanensis. The sequence goes on from NW_027223755.1 coordinate 104,110,041, forward strand.
CCTTCGCAAATGATCGAACAAATGGAAGCTACCAAACATGGAGAACAGAGGAGGGGATGCAGGCACCAGCCTCCTGCTAATGAAACTGTAAGGAAGGCAATTTTGGTAATATTATCAAAAAGCCATAGCATTGGACATAGCATTACCCCAGAAATTCCACTTCTGTAAAAATGCCCCAAGGAAAAATTATGTTTGTATGTTTGTGTGTAATATTTTAGCTACAAATATTCAGGACAAGGTTTCTGCAAATTATTTGTATACTATAATTTGTATACTATAGTAAATGAAAAACATACATACAAATGAGAAATTACTCATACTCCCAACCACTTTCCTTTTCTGGGTTTATATAAAGTTGGTTGACAATTTTCCTCTCCTGTCAAAAAAGTCCCATGCTTGTGGAAAACTCCTGCCAACATTGAGTGTGTATTGTTTTCAAGTTTTCTTGTCATTATATCAATATAAAAATTGATTTGTACTCTACACATTGGCCTGTAGCATGCTGTTATATAAATGTCTTGGCATTGTTCATGTCTATGCCCAAAGACTGACCTCATTCTCTGACAGGCTATGTGATTCTACCATAATTATTTAACTTCTCTCCTATTATTTCTCTGTTCCAATAAACAGTTCTGCGAAGAACATCCTGTACATAACATCTTCATATACGTGTGCCACTATTTTCTGTAGGAAAAATTCCCAGAAGAATTGCAGGCTCAGAGAATTTGCACTTTTTGGTTTTAAAGGATAAGACCCGTGGTGTGCTAGTGCCTGCTTAGATGATCTCATGTTGAATTTTCAGGAATTCGGAGAGCTGATTGTTAAACACAACCACTATTAAAAATTAAATTATGTTAATTTAGAAATAAATAGGTCATGTTAAAAACAAAGCTAATAGCCCAACCGGCATGGCTCAGTGGTTGAGCATCAACCTATGAACCAGGAGGTCACAGTTCAGTTCCGAGTCAGGCCACATGCCTGGGTTGCAGACTCAATCCCCAGTAGGGGGCGTGCAGGAGGCAGCCAGTGATGATTTTTCTCTCATAGATGTTTCTATCTCTCCCTTCCTCTCTGAAATCAATAAAAATATATTAAAACAAAAAGCAGAAAAGCTCATAAATACTGAAAACTCATTATTTTCTAATTATGCTACTACATTTTACTGTTATCTATGTTCACATCTCTCTCTCTCTCTCTCTCTCTTTTTTTAACAGCAGGCCCCGGGATCTTGTCTACAGGGGCTGGACTAGAGCGACTTCATGGCATTCCCCTTACTAAAAAAACGTGTGTATTAGGAGGAGAGAGAGGAAAAAAAGAGGAAAGAAGGAAAAAAAACCCAAAAAACCCAAGAACTAAGTGGCAGGTGGGTAGTTAATCACTTTAACTACGACCAATCACGCTTAAGCTACATAATTTTTACTCCCTGGAATAGAGATAAGAAACGCCCTAACCTTTGCAATAGAAATTGACAGGATTAAAATCAACTGGTGTAAATACAGATGTAACAAGACAATAAACACCAGAACTTGGCTGGAGATCCTGGCTAGGCTGCTGATCAACTGAACGCTGTCTCCGTGTCATTCCTTCTTTGCCCACTCTGTCCACACCTTTGGGAACCCCTGAACCTGCTGGGGTTGGACCCCAACATCTGGTGCCTGAACAATTGCTGGTCAGCAGGCCACAGTCTGAGCAGAAATGGCGGCAGAGGTGGTGGGGGCAGTGGGGGCTGCTGGCAGTAGGGGCTATGGGCTGGGGCAGGGCCATCTTGTGCCCGGGCCTGGTGGGGAGGCCAGGGAGAGGGCCTCCGGGGGCGCAGAGGACTACAGGAATGGCCTGGAGTCTGAGGAACTGGAGACTGAGGAGCTGCTGCTGGAGTCTGAGTCAGAGCCTGAGCCTGAAGAGGAGCCACCCTGGCCCCGTGCCCCACTGGGCACCCCAGGCCCTGAGCCTGGCTCGGGAGTCCCAGGCAGCCAGGAGGAGGAGCAGGAGCTGGGACTGGTCGAGGGGGACCCAGGGGACGGTGCCATTGAAGACCCGGAGCTGAAAGAGATTAAAGCTCGGGTCAGGGAGATGGAGGAAGAAGCTGAGAAGCTAAAAGAGCTACAGAACGAGGTAGAGAAGCAGATGAATATGAGTCCACCTCCAGGCAATGCTGGCCGAGTGATCATGTCTATCGAAGAGAAGATGGAGGCTGATGCTCGTTCCATCTATGTTGGCAATGTGGACTATGGTGCAACAGCAGAAGAGCTGGAAGCACACTTTTATGGCTGTGGTTCAGTCAACCGTGTTACCATACTCTGTGACAAATTTAGTGGCCATCCCAAAGGGTTTGCATATATAGAGTTCTCAGACAAAGGGTCAGTGACGACTTCCCTGGCCTTAGATGAATCCCTATTTAGAGGAAGACAAATCAAGGTAATCCCAAAACGAACCAACAGACCAGGGATCAGCACAACAGACCGGGGTTTCCCACGAGCCCGATACCGTGCCAGGACCAGCAACTACAACAGTTCCCGGACCAGCAACTGCAACAGTTCCCGGACCAGCAACTGCAACAGTTCCCGGACCAGCAACTGCAACAGTTCCCGGACCAGCAACTACAACAGTTCCGGAGCTCGATGCTATAATGGTTTTAACAGCAGGCCCCGGGGTCGGGGTCGTGTCTACAGGGGCCGGGCTAGAGCGACTTCATGGTATTCCCCTTACTAAAAAAAAGTGTGGCCCTAACTGGTTTGGCTCAGTGGATAGAGCGTCGGCCTGAGGGCTGAAGGGTCCCAGGTTCGATTCCGGTCAAGGGCATGTACCTTGGTTGTGGGCACATCCCCAGTGGGGGGTGTGCAGGAGGCAGCTGATCAATGTCTCTCTCTCATTGATGTTTCTAACTCTCTATCCCTCTCCCTTCCTCTCTGCAAAAAATCAATAAAAATATATTTTAAAACAAGTGTATATTCTGTTCACATCTCTTTTATCTGGACAATAGAAATACAACACAATAGCAGCTGCTATGCATCTCTTTCTAATTTCCTGTTCAGTGATAGCATATTGATAGTTTGAAATCAACCACGATGGCAATATTTACACCATGGAAATTGGCAAATGCTACAAACCAGCCCTCTTCCCCTTTTTCCCAAGTACCACTAACTAAACATTTACTGGCCTACAACTGTATACAACTGAATTGAAGTTATATATTATTTAAAAGTTCTATGTTAAGTTATAATCCTACAGAAGTGTATTTGGGTCTTGCTTTTTCAATATATTTTCATTACAGGTATCTCATTGTTATTGAGCATTTTAACTTCCATGGCTTTGTGTATCATTGCAAATGTCTTGGCCATTGGTATATGGCGGGTTGCCTGTTATTACTTTGGCTTATTTTTCTGTAGGGTTGACTGACTTTAAAAAGAAAAAGGTGGAGGAGAGGAGGGTGAGAAAAAATTTGGAGGTGTAGTAGTAATAACCTTTTTTAAAAATATATATATATTTTATTGATTTTTTTACAGAGAGGAAGGGAGAGGGATAGAGAGTTAGAAACATCGATGAGAGAGAACCACCGATCAGCTGCCTCCTGCACACCCCCCACTGAGGATGTGCCCGCAACCAAGGTATATGCCCTTGACCGGAATCGAACCCGGGACCCTTCATTCCGCAGGCCGATGCTCCATCCACTGAGCCAAACCAGCCAGGGCACGGATATTATTTCTTAAAAAAAAAATCTCGCCTTAACCGGTTTGGCTCAGTGGATAGAGCATCGGCCTGCGGACTGAAAGGTCCCAGGTTTGATTCCAGGCACATCCCCAGTAGGAGGTGTGCAGGAAGCAGCTGATCGATGTTACTCTCCCTTCGATGTTTCTAACTCTCTATCCCTCTCCCTTCTTCTCTGTAAAAAAAAAAAAAAATCAATAAAAAAATACATATTTTTAAAAAATCTCTAAATGTCCCTAGAACTATATAGTAAATATTACCTTGTTACATTTTTGGATGGGGCTGTTCTGCCATTGTGTGTTTATATGTCTTTGTGTGAGGTTTGTCTATATGTGTGTGTGTCACAAGTATGCTCTTATATCTGGTTCCCACGTCCTGCATTTGTTCACACATAGTTTTCCCAGTTTCAAATGAGAATTGAAGGAATAACAGATGTGCTGGACCCACTAGGATACATAAGAAGGTATAGGAAGCCCTAACCGGTTTGGCTCAGTGGATAGAGTGTCGGCCTGCAGACTGAAAGGTCCCAGGTTCGATTCCGGTCAAGGGCATGTACCTTGGTTGCAGGCACATCCCCAGTGGAGGTGTGCAGGAGGCAGCTGATCAATGTTTGTCTCTCATCGATGTTTCTAACTCTCCCTTCCTCTTTGAAATCAATAAAAATATACTAAAACAAAAAAAACCAGAAAAGCTCATAAATACTGAAAACTCATTATTTTCTAATTATGCTACTACATTTTACTGTTATCTATGTTCACATCTCTCTCATTTTTATTTTTTATTTTATTTATTTTTTTATTAAATTTTTTTTAAAAAATATATTTTATTGATTTTTTACAGAGAGGAAGGGAGAGAGATAGAGTCAGAAACATCGATGAGAGAGAAACATCGACCAGCCGCCTCCCGCACACCCCCCACTGGGGATGCGCTCGCAACGCAGGTACATGCCCTTGACCGGAATCGAACCAGGGACCCTTCAGTCCACAGGCCGACGCTCTATCCACTGAGCCAAACCGGTTTCGGCTCTTTTATTTTTTTAACAGCAGGCCCCGGGATCATGTCTACAGGGGCTGGACTAGAGCGACTTCATGGCATTCCCCTTACTAAAAAAAGTGTGTATTAGGAGGAGAGAGAGGAAAAAAAGAGGAAAGGAGGAAAAAACAAATAAAAATAACACCCCTGAACTAAGTGGCAGGCGGGTAGTTAATCACTTTAACTAGGAACAATCACGCTTAAGCTACATAATCTTTACTCCCTGCAATAGAGATAAGAAACGCCCTAACCTTTGCAATAGAAATTGAGAGGATTAAAATCAACTGGTATAAATACAGATGTAACAAGACAATAAACACCAGAACTTGGCTGGAGATCCTGGCTAGAGATCCTGGCTAGGCTGCTGATCAACTGAACACTGTCTCTGTGTCATTCCTTCTTTGCCCACTCCGTCCACACTTTTGGGAACCCCTGGACCTGCTGGGGTTGGACCCCAACATCTGGTGCCTGAACAATTGCTGGGCAGCGGGACCACAGTCTGAGCAGCGGGCCACAGTCTGAGCAGCGATGGCTGCGGAGGTGGCAGGGGCAGTGGGGGCTGCGGGTGGTTGGGGCTCCGGGCTGGGGCAGTGCCATCTTGTGCCCGGGCCTGGTGGGGAGGCCGGGAGGAGGGCCTCGGGGGGCGCAGAGGACTACAGGAATGGCCTGGAGTCTGAGGAACTGGAGCCTGAGGAGCTGCTGCTGGAGCCCGAGCCCGAGCCTGAGCCTGAAGAGGAGCCGCCCTGGCCCCGTGCCCCACTGGGCACCCCAGGCCCTGAGCCTGGCTCGGGAGTCCCAGGCAGCCAGGAGGAGGAGCAGGAGCCGGGACTGGTCGAGAGGGACCCAGGGGACAGTGCCATTGAAGACCCGGAGCTGGAAGTGATTAAAGCTCGAGTCAGGGAGATGGAGGAAGAAGCTGAGAAGCTAAAAGAGCTACAGAATGAGGTAGAGAAGCAGATGAATATGAGTCCACCTCCAGGCAATGCTGGCCGAGTGATCATGTCCATCGAAGAGAAGATGGATGCTGATGCCCGTTCCATCTATGTTGGCAATGTGGACTATGGTGCAACAGCAGAAGAGCTGGAAGCACACTTTTATGGCTGTGGTTCAGTCAACTGTGTTACCATACTCTGTGACAAATTTAGTGGCCATCCCAAAGGGTTTGCATATATAGAGTTCTCAGACAAAGGGTCAGTGAGGACTTCCCTGGCCTTAGATGAATCCCTATTTAGAGGAAGACATATCAAGGTAATCCCAAAACGAACCAACAGACCAGGGATCAGCACAACAGACCGGGGTTTCCCACCAGCCCGATACCGTGCCGGGACCAGCAACTGCAACAGTTCCCGGACCAGCAACTGCAACAGTTCCCGGACCAGCAACTGCAACAGTTCCCGGACCAGCAACTACAACAGTTCCGGAGCTCGATTCTATAGTGGTTTTAACAGCAGGCCCCGGGGTCGGGGTCGTGTCTACAGGGGCCGGGCTAGAGCGACTTCATGGTATTCCCCTTACTAAAAAAAAGTGTGGCCCTAACTGGTTTGGCTCAGTGGATAGAGCGTCGGCCTGAGGGCTGAAGGGTCCCAGGTTCGATTCCGGTCAAGGGCATGTACCTTGGTTGTGGGCACATCCCCAGTGGGGGGTGTGCAGGAGGCAGCTGATCAATGTCTCTCTCTCATTGATGTTTCTAACTCTCTATCCCTCTCCCTTCCTCTCTGCAAAAAATCAATAAAAATATATTTTAAAACAAGTGTATATTCTGTTCACATCTCTTTTATCTGGACAATAGTAATACAACACAACAGCAGCTGCTATGCATCTCTTTCTAATTTCCTGTTCAGTGATAGCATATTGATAGTTTGAAATCAACCACGATGGCAATATTTACACCATGGAAATTGGCAAATGCTACAAACCAGCCCTCTTCCCCTTTTTCCCAAGTACCACTAACTAAACATTTACTGGCCTACAACTGTATACAACTGAATTGAAGTTATATATTATTTAAAAGTTCTATGTTAAGTTATAATCCTACAGAAGTGTATTTGGGTCTTGCTTTTTCAATATATTTTCATTACAGGTATCTCGTTGTTATTGAGCATTTTAACTTCCATGGCTTTGTGTATCATTGCAAATGTCTTGGCCATTGGTATATGGCGGGTTGCCTGTTATTACTTTGGCTTATTTTTCTGTAGGGTTGACTGACTTTAAAAAGAAAAAGGTGGAGGAGAGGAGGGTGAGAAAAAATTTGGAGGTGTAGTAGTAATAACCTTTTTTAAAAAAATATATATATTTTATTGATTTTTTTACAGAGAGGAAGGGAGAGGGATAGAGAGTTAGAAACATCGATGAGAGAGAACCACCGACCAGCTGCCTCCTGCACACCCCCCACTGAGGATGTGCCCGCAACCAAGGTACAGGCCCTTGACTGGAATTGAACCTGGGACCCTCCAGTCCACAGGCCGACGCTCTCTATTCACTGAGCCAAACCGGTTAGGGCTAACCTTTTTTTTTTTTACTTGTAAAGATACTTATTGCAGTGTTGTTCATAGGGGGAAAATATTAGAAACAAAATGTTACAGCCCATAAAAGTAGAATGGTTTGAAAAATCATGACATAGCCACACCATGGAATATTATGTGGCCATTAGAAGACAATGAATTATGATTCTGATCAAAGGCACACACCTTGGTTGCAGGTCGATGTGTCTCTATCACATCAATATTTCTCTCTGTTTCTCCCTCTCCCTTCCACTCTCTCTAAAAATCAATGGAAAAATATCCTCAGGTGAGGATTAACAACAACAACAACAACAGACAATGAATTTGAACTATGCCAGGTGACTTAGAAGAGTTTCCTTGAGGCAGAAAAGTATTGGTAATATAATCCCATTTTCAATGTTCCATGTATTGTGTGTGTATATGCAAAATGGCTAGGTGGGCCCCAGCTGGCGTGGCTCAGTGGTTGAGCATCAACCTATGAACCAGGAGGTCATGGTTCAATTCCTGGTCAGGGCACATGCCTGAGTTGTGGGCTTGATCCCCAGTAGGGGCATGCAGGAGGCAGCCGATCAATGATTTTCTCTCATCACTGATGTGGTAATAACCTTTTGTCTGCTGTTTGTAGCAAATATTTTTCTTACAGTTTCTCTTTAACTTTGCATATATTTTTCTCTATATATACCAAGTATTTTTCTCTTTATATAGTCCAATGTGCCCAGTTTTTCCATTGTCACTCGAGGATATTATTTATTTTTTAAAATATATATATTTTATTGATTTTTTACAGAGGGAAAGGGAGAGGGATAGAGAGTTAGAAACATCGATGAGAGAGAAACATCGATCAGCTGCCTCCTGCACATCTCCCACTGGGGATGTGCCCGCAACCCAGGTACATGCCCTTGACCTGAATCGAACCTGGGACTCTTCAGTCCGCAGGCCGACGCTCTATCCGCTGAGCCAAACCGGTTTCGGCAAGGATATTATTATTATTATTATTTTTTTTTAGAATATATTCCACTGATTTTCTACAGAGAGGAAGGGAGAGAGACAGAGAGCTAGAAACATCGATGAGAGAGAAACATCGACCAGCTGCCTCCTGCACATCTCCCACTGGGGATGTGCCCGCAACCCAGGTACTTGCCCCCGACCGGAATCGAACCCGGGACCTTTCAGTCCGCAGGCCGACGCTCTATCCGCTGAGCCAAACCGGTTTCGGCAAGGATATTATTTCTTAAAAAAAAAAATCTCGCCCTAACCGGTTTGGCTCAGTGGATAGTGCTTCGGCCTGCGGACTGAAAGGTCCCAGGTTCCATTCCGGTCAAGGGCATGTACCTTGGTTGCAGACACATCCCCAGTAGGAGGTGTGCAGGAGGCAGCTGATCGATGTTACTCTCTCATCGATGTTTCTAACTCTCTATCCCTCTCCCTTCCTCTCTCTCTAAAAAAAAAATCAATAAAAAAGTACATATTTTTAAAAAATCTCTAAATGTCCCTAGAACTATATATTAAATATTACCTTGTTACATTTTTTATGGGGCTGTTCTGCCATTGTGTGTTTATATCTGTTTGTGTGAGGTTTGTCTATATGTGTGTGTGTCACAAGTATGCTCTTATATCTGGTTCCCACGTCCTGCATTTGTTCACACATAGTTTTCCCAGTGTCAAATGAGAATTGAAGGAATAACAGATGTGCTGGACCCACTAGGATACATAAAGAAGGTACAGGAAGCCCTAACCGGTTTGGCTCAGTGGATAGAGTGTCGGCCTGCAGACTGAAAGGTCCCAGGTTCGATTCCGGTCAAGGGCATGTACCTTGGTTGCAGGCACATCCCCTGTAGGGAGTGTGCAGGAGGCACCTGATTGATGTTTCTATCTCTCTATCCCTCTCCCGTCCTCTCTGTAAAAAATCAATAAAACATATTTTTCAAAAAAGAAAGTACAGTAAGTGGAGTAGTTACTGCATTTTCTTAAGTTTCTACAGTGACCATGGTTGGTTTAATGAGGAAAAATTTTTTAAGGAAAGCAGTTCTGACCTGTCTCCTTAGAAGCGTGGATGTAGGCAGGACTCTGGGCCAGCTCCCTGGCCCACTTTGCTAAGTGACTGGGTGCCGGGGCAGGACGAACCTCCTTCCACCAGGTCCAGAGTCTGGCAAACGCGGGCTTCACCCCAAGCCTCCTAGATCCCCGAAGTCCCCCACACCCTTTTGGAGTCCCTGTGTACTGTTGTTCAAGTTGGGCTCCACGTGAGTCCTGTCCGCACCAGCAGAGGGCGCCATTCCCTAATTTTCTCTGGGGCTGCGCCCCGCCACCTGGTACCGCGCCCTCAGTTCTAGGTGAGTGAAGGACGAGGTCCCGCGCACCTAGATTTGTGTGGAGTCTCCCGAGGCGAGTCGCTCTGGGAAGGGGCCAGGCCTGGTCAGCTAGGGCAAGCCCATGACCCCCGACATAGTCCCGAGGGGCTGAAGCCTTTGACCTGCGTCTCCAAGTGGCTGCAGCCAAGGGCATGGTGGGTGGAGGTTCACAATCCGGCGTTTGGGACCCGATGGACGAAACGTCTCAGGCTGCCAGGGGTGAGATGACCTGAATGTCCCCCTCAGCCACACAAGGCGTCCAGCGAACGCGGCCCAGGGGCGCGCCCAGACCTGAACATGGCTGGACACCCAGCTCAGGCCTCTTCAGATCCCCACCTTTCCTTTGGTAGGAGGGCAGCACCTCCCCAAATCCCATCAGGACCCTGGCGCGCACCCCGAGGAACACATGAGCGCACGCAGGGTGAGGCTTTCTTTCAGGGACTTTACTCAAACACTGAAAGGTCGCAAGAAGAGGAGACCGGGGGGTCCCGCGATGACGCACCCCTCGTTTAGCGATAGCTGGAGGCCAGCGCCCAAGTCACGTGGCTCAGAAACTTGTCCAGCGAGGCCTGCATGGCGGGGCTGAAGTCTCCGGGGTAGTGCCGGGCGAGGGTGACCAGCAGGCAGTGGCCCAGCAGCTGCGGAGGATGGAGTCATCCCCACCGGGGTCCATCTTCCCCCCACCCCCTCCCTGTGAACTCCTCGCCCCACCCCCACCCCCCGCCTTGGCGAGAGGCCCAGCCCCCACCGCGCTTGCTCACCTTGAAGTTGACGGGGTTCACCTGCAGCTTGTGCGCGTGCAGGTCGCTCAGAGCCGACAGGGCGCGGGGCAGGTCGTCCAGGTGGTTCACGGCCAGGGTCAGCGCGTCAGCCACCTTCTGGCCGTGGGCTTTGACCTGGGCGGAGCCGGGCCTCAGGTCCAGGTGGGCGAAGTATGTCTTGGTGGAGGGGAAGGCCAGGAAGGTCCTTCGGAAGGAACGGCTAGTGAGGTGCGCCCCTGGAGGCGGGGCCGGAGGGGGAGGGCCGCGGGAGGGCGGGGATCCATCCCCGGGGCGAGCAGGAAGGCAGGGGAGCCCCGAGGGCGCTAGGGCTGCCCGCACCTCTCCAGGGCCTCCGTGGTGTAGACGCCCACGTTGGTATCCAGTTTTCTCCAGAGAGCGCGCACTGCAGCCTGGTCCGCCGCCGACAGCACCATGGTGCAGCCGCCGGTCCCGGGAGCGAGCTTCTGTGATGGCTGCGCCCGCGCCCAACGGCCGGCAGGTCCCCATGGCCTCTAGGGGGCGCCACGCTGCAGAGTCTGGTCCAGAGGGATCCTGAAGCGCCCCATCTCCATCTGCTCTGACCTGGGACCTTTCCAATCCCTCTGGACCCTGAGGCCCCCGTTTTTGTAGAGTTCACTGTATGGAAACTAATACTTAATACATATTATTATCAGGTAACACAAACTGAGCAGCGAGTTTAGCATTGCATATCAGCTTATTCTACCTTCCAAGCCTCCCTCAGTCTATTTTATCATTTATTGTATAAAATGAATATAATTTCTTCTTCCCAAGGTTGTTGTGAGAATTAAGTGGATAAGAAATGTTAAATCTTCATGTATATCAGGTATTCCTTTTGGGACAGTGAATATTTATTGAGTGTCTGGATGAATGGTAATAATAGCTATTACCTATGTGGCACCACTCTTTTTGTTGTGGTGGTGGTGGAGATGGTAGAATCCATATAACATAAAATTTGCCATCTTAGTCATTTTAAAGTATACGATTTGGTGTCCTTAATTACATTTACATTGTTGTACAACCATTACCATTATCCTGTTCCAGAACTTTTTCATCACCCCAAATAGAAACTCTGTATCCATTAGCAGTCATTCCATAACCTTCCTGCTCTACCCCTGCCAACTACCAACCTGTACTCTGTCCCTGTGATTCGCCTATTCCGGATATTTCATATCCATAGAGCCATGCAGTATATGGTCTTTTGTGTCTGGCTTTTTTCACTTAGCGCATTTTCAAGGTGTACCCACCTTGTGTTATGTATCTATACTCCTTTGCTTTTTTTTTATTGCTAAACAACATTTTGTTGTACCACATTTTGTTGGTCTATTGGTTGATGAATGTTTGGGTTGTTCCTTTATTTTTTCCTAATAATAAAATAAGGAAGACTGCCTCTTACTGAGAGCTCAGACTGTGTCACCAGCTGTGCTCAACGCGTCACAAACTGAGGCAGGGGACCTGCTGTCTCACTTTTCAACCACCACCCTACCAAGGACCACTCTTGAACCCAGGAAAGAAAGGGCACTGCTTTCAGTGGGAAGCTTGGACTGGACAGCAGCCAGGGCCAGACCCTCAAGCCCTCACTCTGAGGCTGCAGCATGAGGGGCCTGCAGTGGATGCCCAGCTGGGCCCCAACACTGGGCCTCCAGACCTGTGCTGGCTCCAGGACATCAGTAAATACAGAGTGAGCATCCTGGAGGTGGACCCAGGAGAAAAGGGCGCCTCCAGGAAATCGCCTGGCATCTGCTATTGCTCTGCTCAAATCCGGTTTCATCGAGATGTGCATGTGTTGGGAGGCACTGGGTGGAGAGAGGAGCACTCAGCTAGAAAGAGTGTGACCTGGGTGTCTTCCCCACTGTCTACCTCGGGGAGGAGCCACGGGAGAGCTTAGAGGCCCTGGGCTGGAGACCCACCAGTTCAGAATGTAACCGCTGCAGAACGTAAAAATGGAAAACGAATTGAGTCAACTCCTGTCGTATAGCAAAAGCTCCAGAATGAAATGCAGGAAACACTGCAGGGTGAGAGTGGAGGGTTGCTCAGTGGATCCCAGGAAGTGACAGCGGCACTACTTTCCATCCCCTCCTCTGCCCATTTCTCCCCTCCCCTCTTCCTCCCTCCCCTTCCCTCTCTTCGCCAGCTGCGGAGAGACCCTTGGTCCGAAGCAGGGAGAACCACCCTCACCCCTGGCACGTTCGGGGCACAGAGAACACAGGCCACACAGGCTGCAGTCCACTCAGACTTTATTCAGAGATCAGGATGTGCGGGTGGAGGAGCGCCAAGGGGCCCCGACCCAGGGCAGGCATGGCCGCGGCTCCAGCTTAACGGTACTTGGAGACCAGCACGGTGCTCACGGAGGCCATGAACTTGTCCAGGGAGGCGTGGATGGCAGGGGTGAACTCATTGGGGTGGTGGCAGGCCAGAGTCACCAGCAGGCAGTGGCTCAGGAGCTGTGAAGAGAGCGGTGTTAGGGGGCGTTAGGGCGAGGCCGCCCCGCGCCGCGCCACCTGCCGGACCCCACGGGAGCGCTCCGCCCAGATCCCTGCGGGCCCGGCGCCCGGCTCACCTTGAAGTTGACGGGGTCCACACGCAGCTTGTAGGCGTGCAGGTCGCTCAGGGCGGACAGGGCGCCGGGCAGGTCATCCATGTGGGCCACGGCGTTACCCAGGGCTTCGCCCACCTTCTTGCCGTGGCCTTTGACCTGGGCAGAGCCGTGGCTCAGGTCGAAGTGGGGGAAGTAGGTCTTGGTGGTGGGGAAGCTCAGGAACATCCTGCGAGGAGAGGAGGGTGAGAGGCGGGTGGGGCTGGGCGGTGGGTTGGGGGTGGGGGCGTGCAGGGCAGGGTCATGGGCCTGTGATTCGGGCGAAAGCACTGGCTGGTCTCTTGGGGCAGGTCCGCGCTCTGGACCCTGAGAGCCTGGGATGCGGGCGCCGAGGGGAGGCTGCAGGCGGTGGGCGGGGGGCGGGCGCCCGGGGTGGGGGTCGGGGTGGAGGCAGGCACAGGCGGTCCTCACCTCTCCAGGGCCTCTGCGCCATAGTCGCCAGCATGGGCGCCAACCTTGTCCCAGGCGGCCTTGATGTTGGTCTTGTCAGCGGGAGACAGCACCATGGTTGCTTCTTTCTGGATCTGTGCGAGGACCAGAAGGGGTACCGGCCCGGAGAGTGAGGAACTTTTATGCCCGGGGCGCAAGGGGCACGCCCGTCACGGCCGTGCTCATTGGCTGGATCCGAGCCGGCGATGCGCTGCTTGGCCAGCACGGCAGGGGGCGCCCTGCGCCCAATCTGCATCTGGCTAGAGCAGCGGGGGGCTTTGTTCCTAGTTTGCGGAGGCGCCCAGTGTCTTGGGACAGGATATTTCTCTCTCGCAGGATGCGCTGCTTCTGAACCGCTGCGTCCAGCTCCCCCGGAAGTAGTATCATGGCTCTCCAGCTGGTGGGGGACGGTTTGCAGAGGTGGGTGGATGCTGGCTCTTCCACTAAGTGAGTTCATGACACCCCTTGGGGTCTCTGAGCTTCCTTAGCCCCAGGTTGCTCTCACCTGAGGCCCCGTCCTGGACTTAGGCTTGGTACACGCTGGGTGTGTTTAACTTTGGCAGAATCGGGGCATGAATGTGCCATTGAGTGCGGGAAGGAAGAAAGGCCTGCCTAGTCCAGGACAGAAAGAGACAGGTCGTTGCTCACATGTTGTCAAGAATTCTCCCTGGAATCCTTCCTGCTTCCCTTCAGTCTTGATTCTTCCAGCCCCCAACCCCACCCCCCACCCCCCCCCACCCCCGCAAATAATCATTGTCATTGACCACCCGCCGAGGAGACACAATACTGAGGAGCAGGGTTCACATGGCTGGGGTGGGAGGCTCCCAGCTCCAGCTTCTCCCAGGGTGGTGGTCCTGAAGCCCTGTCTTAGGAACTCATCATGGTGGCCTCTCCTATTCAGGATCCCTGTGTGAATGTGTGAATGACTGTCTCTCTCCATGACTGACCAAAAGGTTCTGGGTCACCATGACAATACACCCAACTGTCCCCCAAATTGTGCCTGACACAAGACTCACTAGGTAAATAGTGGTTGAATTGATTAAGTTGCTGCTTAACAAGAGCTGAGCTTTCAGCCTAGCTAGGGACACAGACAGTCATCAGATCATCACACAAGTACCTACAGTCTCAAACCTGATTAAAGGGCCTAAGGAAGTATGAAGGGGTGGATGAGACATTGAAGGGTACTTAGGTTAGTCTGAGGGTCATGGTGGGCTTCCCTGAGGAAGTGAGACTGGAGGCTGAGTAAGTATTAGGTGGAGTAGGGTGGACGGGGAGCCGCCCTCTGTGGCTTTAGAATGGAGGTGGGTAGTGTGGGTGTGAAGAAGCTGGCCAGACTCTGCAGGATGGGGAAGGGAGGGACCTCTGGAGAAGCTATGAGAAGGGGCAGAAATTCCGGCTGGTGCAGTCCCCCTCCTGGTGACAATGGATGGCCGCTTGGTCTAGCTGGTGGGAGGGAGTTCCTGATGAGGTTAAACATCAGAACTGGGTGAAGAGAAAGGGAGTGAGGAAACACGGATATGCCCTTTCTTGGGAGCCTGGAGGAAGACTTAGCTTTGGGGAGTGGGTTGGATGGGTTTCCTCCAGTCCACCCCTGTGCCTCCATCCCTCCCCTCGAACCTTCACTCAAGACTTGCCCAGTGTGACCAAAACAGATCCAGAGACAGAGAAGCATGGATCAGACTGTGAAACCTCAGAGGGAAGGTAGTGGAGGGTGGGGGTAAGAGGGAGAGATCAACCAAAGGACTTAAATGCAAGCATATAGGCCTAAGCAATGGACGCAGACAACAGGGGGCTGAGGGCATGAGTGGGGGGATGGGAGGTCATGTGGGGATAAGGACACACATGTAATAACTTCATCAATAATGAAATTAAAAAAAAAATAAAACAATAAAATAAAAATAAAAAGACTTGCCCAGTGTGTCCAGGAGGAAGTGATGGTTAAGCTGACTTGGACAAAGAAGAAAGCCGCTTAGACAAGCCTCAGCAGCACTCCTTTGGGCTCTGCCCTCTGTGTCTGCTCTTATCATTTTGTTCCTCCTGGACCCTTTCCCCACTTCATTCCATTTTCCCTTCCTACTACTCTTCGCTCTTTTTCTGATTCTGTCCACAGCCTCAGCCCCATCCTGCCTCTGAAAACAAAAGGGATAAGACCCTGGGGGCTCAGAAGCACCCAATGCCATTCCTCAGCCGGCCTGCGACCAGCCCTCCTTCTGCATCTGGCTCCAGTCCTCCGCCCCCTGAGCCCTTTAAGGCAAGACTCAGAGAACATTTTTCAGTCTATAGCTCACCCTTCTCATATGGGGAGAGCTCCCACATGTAAATAAGGAAAAATGGTTAAGAGAACAATTGACAAAGGAAATTAACGAAAATGTAGAAACAACCAATACTTTGCTGAAAATGACACAATGGAATGAACTAGCCAGAAGCGATGTAGAGAAGACAAGATGGAGTGAGAAGAGCAGGTTGCAGACAAATATCTATGTTAGGATGATATTTTTGATAAAAAAAAAAAGTGTAGTTGTAAATGGAGCTGTGTTCCCTCAGCACAGGATAGGAGCCAGTGGGCTTGGTCCCAAACTCTTCACTTGGACTCCTGCAGCAGGAGGGGGTGGGGGGCGGCAGGGCAGAGGGACATCTCTCATTTGAGTAACACAAAAAGGCTGTGTGTGTGTGTGTGTGTGTGTGTGTGTGATAACATAAGTGGATTTTAACTCATATCTTAATTGTTTTTTCCTTTTTAAATAAAAGTGAGTGGGGCCCTAGCCGGTTTGGCTCAGTGGATAGAACCTCAGCCTGTGGACTCAGGGGTCCCCGTTTGGATTCTGGTCAAGGGCACATGCCTGGGTTGCAGGGTTGATCCCCAGTAGGGGGCGTGTGGGAGGCAGCTGATCAATGATTCTCTCTCATCATTAATGTTTCTCTCTCTTCCTCTCCCTTCCTCTCTGAAATCAATATAAATATAATTAAAAAACAAAAAATTAAAAATGAGTTGGTCTGTGAGGCCCAGGAAACGTGTATGGTGGAAGGGGGAAGCAAACTCCTCAGCTATTCAGAGCCCCATGTCCCCCCAAAAAGTGGAGAGCAAGGGGTCTGTGACTCTCCCCAAACTTTCATCCAGCATTGTGTGCTGCCCTAGAGACTGGGGCTGGGCTGGGCACTGGGCTGAGAAGGTGTCCCTCAGGAGGCTGCAGAGGCAGGTGGGTGTGGAGTCCAGGACTTCAGCACTCACTGGGGACAGGGGACTACCTAACCACAGTATTGCTCACAGTCCCATAGATCAGCTGGGGGACCCCAGGAGCCTCCAGCTACAGAATGGGGACCCTGGGTGGGGGGCGATGAGCTGGGGAACACAGGGCTGGGAACACTGAGCTATTAATGCGCCTCTTGAAGTGCAGAACAAGGAAGCAAGGCGCTCTGCTAGAGTGCTCCCCCCAGTGCACTCTGAGTGCTGCAGGCAACGCGTGCCCTCTCTGCTGCCCAGACCCTTCTGCCACCTGGCTGCAGAGGGTTTTGTGACCCAGGAGGGTGCTTGGGACTTTGACCCCCATTCCAACCCACCTTCCCTCTGGCGGGGAGGAGGTGGGAGTCCCATAGAAGTGGTCTAGCACCTGCTTTTGCACCAGGCGAGGCATTTTTGGGGAGTGTGATGGTTTTGCTTTGCTGTATTTTGATCTCCACAGTCTGTTTAACAGCGACAGGCAGAGACACTTCAAAGTGGGGGCAGTTCTCACACTCCCCACCTCTGCCCCAGGGGGGACCCTTGGAAGTCTGGCACCTCCTAGGACCAAAGCATGGCTGGGCACATTCCTGGAAGTGCCAACCTTAGATCCCTCCCCTCCTCCTCCCTCCCCTTCCCTCTCTTCGCCAGCTGCGGAGAGGCCTGTGGTCCGAAGCAGGGAGAACCACCCTCACCCCTGGCACGTTCGGGGCACAGAGAACAGAGGCCACACAGGCTGCAGTCCACTCAGACTTTATTCAAAGATCAGGATGTGCGGGTGGAGGAGCACCAAGGGGCCCCGACCCAGGGCAGGCATGGCCGAGGCTCCAGCTTAACGGTACTTGGAGACCAGCACGGTGCTCACGGAGGCCATGAACTTGTCCAGGGAGGCGTGGATGGCAGGGGTGAACTCATTGGGGTGGTGGCAGGCCAGAGTCACCAGCAGGCAGTGGCTCAGGAGCTGTGAAGAGAGCGGTGTTAGGGGGCGTTAGGGCGAGGCCGCCCCGCGCCGCGCCACCTGCCGGACCCCACGGGAGCGCTCCGCCCAGATCCCTGCGGGCCCGGCGCCCGGCTCACCTTGAAGTTGACGGGGTCCACACGCAGCTTGTAGGCGTGCAGGTCGCTCAGGGCGGACAGGGCGCCGGGCAGGTCATCCATGTGGGCCACGGCGTTACCCAGGGCTTCGCCCACCTTCTTGCCGTGGCCTTTGACCTGGGCAGAGCCGTGGCTCAGGTCGAAGTGGGGGAAGTAGGTCTTGGTGGTGGGGAAGCTCAGGAACATCCTGCGAGGAGAGGAGGGTGAGAGGCGGGTGGGGGTGTGGGGTGTGGGGTAGGGTGGCGGGTGCAGGGCAGGGTCATGGGCCTGGGGTTCTGGCGAAAGCACTGGCTGGCCTCTTGGGGCAGGTCCGCGCTCTGGACCCCGAGAGCCTGGGATGCGGGCGCCGAGGGGAGGCTGCAGGCGGTGGGCGCGGGGCGGGCGCCCGGGGTGGGGGTCGGGGTGGAGGCAGGCACAGGCGGTCCTCACCTCTCCAGGGCCTCTGCGCCATAGTCACCAGCATGGCCGCCAACCTTGTCCCAGGCGGCCTTGACGTTGGTCTTGTCAGCGGGAGACAGCACCATGGTTGCTTCTTTCTGGGTCTGTGCGAGGACCAGAAGGGGTACCGGCCCGGAGAGTGAGGAACTTTTATGCCCCGGGGCGCAAGGGGCACGCCCGTCACGGCCGTGCTCATTGGCTGACGCGATCACAGGAGGTGGGGCCGAGGGCACGGTCTGGAGAGAGGCAGCGGGCGGGGCTTCCAAGTCCCCTTCGCCCTCTGCGTCCCCCGCTGGCCGAGTTGCAGCTCTCCAGGGTCCCTCTACTGCCGCGCCAGAGCTCCGGTTCCCACACGGGTTCCGGAGCCGCCCACCTCCTCGTGCACCCGCGTGTGGCCGGGCGAGCCTCCAGGTGCCTGTCTGCCTGTCCTGGAGGGGAGTCCAATTTTTCTGAATTGAAACATACTATCTTCGCACCAGTACCAACAGCTTGGGGTGGGGAACCTATTTCGGATATTTATAACATCAGTGGCGGGCCATCAAAATTATCACATTAAAAATTAGTCTGGCCCTCGCTGGTTTGGCTCAGTGGACAGAGCGTCGGCCTGCAGACTGAAGAGTCCCAAGTTTGATTCCAGTCAAGGGCACATGCCTGAGTTGCAGGCTGGATCCCCAGTGTGGGATGTGCAGGAGGCAGAGGATCAGTGATTTTCATCACTGATGTTTCTATCTCTCCCTCTCCCTTCCTCTCTAAAGTTAATAAACATATATTTAAAAAATTGGTCTGGTATATTTGGTCAAACATTTAATGAACTCGCCTCCAATGCCTTGGCAGGGCCAGACCAAATGATTATATGGCTTGTAGGCTGGAGGTTCCCCACCCCAACAATAAAGGATAATATAGGGTGAATCCTCCACACCCTCCTGCTCCCAGTGGTGTGGGCAGGCCTCCTGGTCAGCACGGGAACTCGGTTGAGCCATTGTCAGGGCTAGTGTCCAGCATCCCTCTCAGACTTGGGCGCCCACCCAGTCCCATCCCCACCCTCAGTACAGATCCTGCCGGTCTCATTCAGAGTCTGCAGAGCACCAGAGTCCGCTCCTGGCTTCTAGTCCCTTGTCCGCAAAGGTTATGGTTGGGGCGCTAAGGTTTCTGCCCCAATCAGCAGGAATAGAGATTGGGGTGAGGGGTTGGGAGGTGGCCTTGTCCAGAAAACCCACAGAGCCTGAGACGCTGGGGCTGGGATGTGGGGTGGAGGTTGGGCTGCCATGGTCCTGCCAGACACCGACCTTGTATTATGTATGACCTGGTTGGAAACCTGCTCTGTCTGCCAGGTTGTGGCGGATAGGAGTTCCTCCGAACTCTCATCCCTAACCCAGGGCATTCAGAGAAAGGGGCTAGCCTGGCCCAGGGCGAGGGCTGCTGCCGATGGCGCATGGTGGTGGTGGGAATGTGGAAGGAAGCGGAAAGGAACAGAGAGGAGGGTCTAAGAGCCCTGGGCCCCGAATTGTTTGACCTCAGACCAGGAACTTGGCCCCTGTGCCTGGTGCCTACATCTTTCTGCAAAGGAGGCTGAGATTCATGCTGGCAGTTCCCAGTGCGAAGTGGGGGTGCAGGGGGAATAAATGGATGAATGAATGCGATGTGCTTTGCGAACCGTATGATTCGGCTCCGGTGTCAGATGCACGGATGCGCGCTGACAGTGGTTCTCAACCTTCTGGCCCTTTAAATACAGTTCCTCATGTTGTGACCCAACCATAAAATTATTTTCGTTGCTACTTCATAACTGTAATGTTGCTACTGTTATGAATTGTAATGTAAATATCTGATCTGCAGGATGGTCTTAGGCGACCCCTGTGAAAGGGTCGTTCGACCACCAAAGGGATCGCGACCCACAGGTTGAGAACCGTTGCATAGAGGCCCCCCCCATTCCAGCACCCACTCTGCCCCCCCCCCCCAGTCACTGGAGGGCAACTCTTTTGTTCACGCCTTCGAATGAATATCCTGTTCAGACCGGGGATTGTCAGTCCGAGACCTGACCGTCCTCATTCCAAGTCTGGAGAGCTCCCAGGGTCGCTCCCGGGCGTTCCCTGGTCAGCAAAGCTTCGGGTAGTTCCTTAAGACTCCAGGAGGCTCCCCGCGGACCCGAGCCTCTCTGCCCAGCGCCAAACGTCGGCCCAAAGACCCAAAGACTACACGTGCGCACGGTCTCGCCTTTTGAGGCCTGTTTATTGACAAGTGGGACACAGGGCTCAGCGGTACTTCTCCGTTAGCACGATGGCCACGCCCGTCAAGAACTTATCCCACGCCGCCTGCATCTCCACCGTGAACTCGTCCTGTAGGTGGGAGGCCAGCACCACCTGGAAACACTGGATCAGCAGCTGCGGGAGAAGGGGGGGGGCGGGTGAAAGGGTGCCACCCCCCCAGTTCCTTCAGGAACCCCCCAATCCTCAGCTTCACGCGAACCCCCCTGCGGCCCGGGCTGCCTCACTGGGAAGTTGGCGGGGTCCACGCGGAGCACGTGCGCGTGCAGGTCAGCGAGCGGGCTCAGGACCGCGCGCAGGTTGTCCAAGTGCTGCACCGCCACGCCCACCGCCTCCAGCATTTGTCGTCCGTGGCTCAGCAGTTGCACCTCGTCGGGGAAGGCGCCCAGGTGCGAGAAGTAGAGCTTGGTGCTGGGGTACACGGTGAAGAGCCTGCGGGAGCAGGTCAGTGGGAGAGCGGGCAGCGTGGGATCCTGCAGCTCCTGCACCGCCCAGACCCCTGGAGACCCCGCCCCCCCGTCTCTCCTTCGCGCCCCCCTCCCGCGCGCCCGTCTTAGGCCTGACACCCCTGACTCCACCTCCCTGCGTCCTGGAGACTCCCCCCCACCCCCCACCTGAGTAGCAGCTCCGCCCCGAACGGCGCTTCGTGTCCTGCGATCAGGTCCCAGACCTGCGCGATGTGGGCGCGCTCCTGAGCGCTGAGCATGGTGCGGGCGAGGCGCGCTCTGGGGGCACCGGCCGCCGCCCGGGCTCCTTATAGCAGCACCGCCCTCCTCCACCGCAGGGCGCCCCGCCCGCTGTTGTGCGCCCCAGAGCCGCGGGCAGGCGGGCACCCTCGGCCTGCGCCCGGAGCCGCCTGCAGCCCAGAGCCTCGGGCCGCGGCCTCGGCGGTCCCAGGGTGACTGGCGCTGGCGTCGCTGAGCGCGGGGGCCTTGGCTGCAACGCAGACTTTAGCCGGACCTGCAGTGCCTTCCCTGCGGGCCAAGTTCCGGCTGCGAGCGCCAGAAGGGAGTCCGCGGAGGGATCAGGAGAAAGAGCGCGGGGCAGGGAACCCCCTTTTCCCCGAGGGGCCAGGAAGGGAGCCGCATCAGGGGTGCCGGCAGGCAGCGGGGGAGGTAGGACAGGTTTTGAAGAAAAGTCCCCCGAGTCCTCCCACACAACCCACACGCCGGCGGAGGGAAGCCTCATCTTTGCGCGATTGGTAAAGACCAGAGCAAACAGCGGGGGCGTGCCCGCGGCTGCGGGGCTCTCTCCCGCCTGCTCCCCGGGGGCCCGTAGGCTCAGGGGCCGCCCCCAAACGCGCGGAGAGTGGCCGCCAGCCCCGGAGTGAACTACCCTCACTTTGTTTCCTCCTCCCCCCTGCACTGAGGACGCAGGAGCAGCTCATTCCATCCTCAGCGGTTTATTGGGGAATTAGGGGAGGAGCAGTGGGCGGGCTCAGAGGTCCAGCAGAGGTCGCAGCCTGTCCTCTGGGGCTGCGCTCAGCGGTATTTCTCGGTCAGGACGCTGGACACAACGGACAGGAACTTGTTCCAGGCGGCGTGGGCGTCGGCCGTGAAGTCCGCGGGGAAGTGCGAGGCCACGGTGACCAGCAGACAGCGGGACAGGAGCTGGGGGCGGGAGGGCTGCTCAGCGCGCGGCTGGAGGGCGCCTGGGGTTCTTCGGGTGGGGGAACGGAGCCCGTGTCTTGGAGACCTTTCCCTCCTCGAACTCCGACCCAGCCTCTGTCCTGACCAGCCAGGACCCCACCCCCGCGCTCACCTTGAAGTTGACAGGGTCCACGCGCAGAATGTAGGCGTGCAGCTCGCTCAGCTTGGACAGGGCGCTGGCGATGTCGTCAATGTGCTTGACCGCGTCGCCCACTGCGGCTACCACCTTGGAGCCGTGGGAGCGCAGGTGCGCAGAGCCGGGGTGCAGGGGTGCAGGTCGAAGTGTGGGAAGTAGGTCTTGGTCTGGGGGTAGCTGGAGAAGAGCCTGTGGATGGGGTCGGGACGTGAGCTCAGGAAGAGGGCCTGCCACCTCTCCACCATCCCTCCCCTCTTCTCTGAGCTGGAAGAATCCAAGTTTCACCCTGCCACAGGCCTTGCAAGCCTGGCAGGTCCCACTTCTCCCCCAGCCTGAAGTCTCCCACCCAAGCTCCACTCTCCTTAGCTTGAGGCCCCGCATACCCTCCCACTACCCCACCTTGCCTGTTCCCACCACAGCAGCTCCTGCCTGGTCTCCTAGCTCCCAGCTGGGTCTGCACTGCCAGCCCTTCCACTCCCCTTGCCGTGGCATCCAGCCCCTTTCACCTCCTGTGACCAGAGGGGCCTCCTTCCGTCCCTTGCCAGGCTTCCTGCTTCACCTTCTGCCAGAAATAATGCTCTCTCCAGCAGCACCCCGGAAGGCTCTTCAGAGAAACCTCCTCTGACCATGGTTTCCTCAGGGTCAGAGACCCCAATATCAGTGCTGGCCTCAGAAGACACTTCATGCTCCTCCAGGTGCCTGTCCTGCACAGGCCCCAGTGAGCCTGGGTCAGATGTCTGTGCAATTCATCTTCCCCAACTCACTGACCCTCCGCAGACAACCCCTGAACTCACTGACCCCTCCGCACTGTCCCCTGTCTTCACTGACCTTCAAAACATTTGTTTGCAATGATATGATATGTTTTTTAAATTAAAGACGTTTTAAATCATATGCTTTTTCATGGGTTTTATATTTGCATCTCGTAGATAGCTTAGTTTCAAAATGATGAAATCTAAGTTGGCGCCATTGGGATGTTGGGAATATGCGAGGGAACTGAGCAAATAGGGAGGTGCTTTGAGAACAATGGGAGCCAGGTTTCTCGCTATCGCAGAAGGGAGGCATGAACACGGAAAGGGAGAAGACAAGGACAAGCCATGTGATATTGGACTGTAATTAGAGATACTGGTATGAGGTCATGGTTTCTAATATACTTAGCATACACAGAATAGATACATGTGTGTATATTTACTTATGTGTATGTGTGTGTAAAAATACATCTCTTAGTTCTGTCCACTGAGACGACTCGCAGGAATAACATTCCGATAGCAATGAACACACCCCGCTCCCAGCTCTTGCTTTGCAAACATCATTCTCCACTAGGAGGAAACAGAACTATGTGGAGAAATGGCTAATTTCAGGCGGGTGCAGGGAAAGTACAAGAGGGGACTAGAACTTCTTTTTTTAAAAAAATATATTTTATTGATTTTTTACAGAGAGGAAGGGAGAGGGATACAGAGTCAGAAACATCGATGAGAGAGAAACATCGATCAGCTGCCTCCTGCACACCCCCTACTGGGGATGTGCTCGCAACCAAGGTACATGCCCTTGACTGGAATCGAACCTGGGACCCCTCAGTCCGCAGGCCGATGCTCTATCCACTGAGCCAAGCTGGTCAGGGCGGGACTAGAACTTCTTATAGAAGAAACTAAGAATGTACTCAAGGATGATGAGGATATGTCAAAGGACACAGAGTAGCCCTTTTGAAGGGACTCCTACCATCCAAATCTGGGACAGTTTTAGGATCAAAATAAAGAATGATTGGTAATAGATTATAACCCACTGAATAAAATGGGAACTGAGTTAATATGATATAAATTAAAAATGGAGAAGGAAAACCTTTTCCTTTCAGTAGAATGCCTACTAATAAGTATAGAAAAGATGATGGAGAATTGCACTGGGCAACCATCACGGTAGCAACTGATGTAGGCAAGAACCATTCATGGATGCTAAGACCAGTGGGTGAAATTATATAAAGAACAGGTATCCGAAGAAACCTGAAACACGAATTCGAAAGGATATATGCATCTCTATTGCAGCGTTATTTACAACAGCCAAGATTTGGAAGCAGCCCAAGCGCCCATCAGTAGATGAGTGGATAAAAAAGCTGTGGTACATTTACACAGTGGAAAATTACTCAGCCATAAAAAGAAGGAACTCTTACCCTTTGCGGCAGTATAGATGGACCTGGAGAGCATTATGCTAAGTGAAATAATCAGTCCGAGAAAGTTATGTACCATATGATTTCACTCATATGTGGAATCTAATGAACAAAATAAAATAACACACAAAATAGAAGCAGATTCATAGAGAACAGACTGACAGCTGTCAGAGGGCTGAGTGAAAAAGGTGAAGCAATTAAGAAAAAACAAAACCAAAAAACGAAACTCATAGGCACAGACAACAACAGTATGGTGATTACCAGAGGGAAAAGAGGGTGAAGGGAGGTGGAGGAGGGTATAAGGGGAATAAATGGTGATGAAAGGATACTGGACTTGTCCTTTATTGACATATGGTGAACACAAAATACAATATAAGATGATGTTTTATAGAATTGTACTCCTGAAACCTATATAATTTTATTAACCAATGTCACCCCAATAAATTCAATAAAAAGAATAGGATGTATACACAGTCTCAAAGCTTCACCTGTAAAAATGTATTATTTATCAATGAAAAAGCATAAAACACTTATTAATTAACTCTGCAGTGGAGAAACCTGGCAGACACCATTTCAACTGGTCAAAGTGAATATGACCAGTAAAGAGACCAGCCAACAGCATGTGCCCGATGGGAAGCATTGACATGGACACAGTGTCACTTCTGTGATGTTCCTGCCCAAAACGCATCATCTAAATCTCTTCATGAGGACACCGCAGGAAAACTCAAACAGAGGGACATTCTACAAGCTAAGTGGCATGTACTCTTCAAACTATTAAAGTCGTTCAAGGAAAGACTGAATGCAAAGTGTGATCCTGGGCAGGTAACGGATGCGACTGGGACGGACATGTGCACGGGATCTGTGCAGTGATGGGTTTGGCTCAGTGTAATCTCCTGATTTTGGTGATTGTTTTCAGGCTATACAGGCAAGTGATCTTGTTGGCTTTAGGAAATATACAAGATATTTGAGGGTATTAAAGAGAAATCATGTCTGCATCCTACACGAAATGGCTCAGAAAGAGAGACACAGTGAAGGCAAATGTTAAAATCAGGAATCTCAATGAAGAGTGTTTGGGAATGTTTTGTCTTATTTTATTTTACAAATGTATTGAGAAATAATTCACATACCATACAATTCACCCACTGAAAGCATACAATTCAATGGGTTTAATATATTCGCAGTATATCCAACCATCAATACAATCAATTTTATTTTATTTTACTTTTTAAAAGTATATTTTATTGATTTTTTACAGAGAGGAAAGGAGAGGGATAGAAAGTTAGAAACATCAACGAGAGAGAAACATCGATCAGCTGCCTCCTGCACACTCCCTACTGGGGATGTGCCCTCAATCAAGGTACATGCCCTTGACTGGAATCGAACCTGGGACCCTTCAGTCTGCAGGCTGCCGCTCTATCCACTGAGCCAAACCAGTCAGGGCAATACAATCAATTTTAGAATATTTTCATCACCCCTCAAAAAACCCTGTAACAACCAGCAGTCACCATTTCTCCATCTTTGCCTTATTCTTGCAGGTTTTTTTTTGATATTTTGAAAATATTTCAAATAAAAGTTTATGAAATTACAATATCTGTGTTATTATGACCAATAAACTACTGAGTGAATGTTAGGATTTTTTTTTTTTTTTTTTTTTTTGCTGTTCTTTTGGTCACAGCCAAGGTACTGTGTTGAGAAGTCATTTGTAATAATTCCTCTGATGATTATATTACTATATTCAGAGGTTCATTTAAGTTGGTTTTCAATTTTGGTGTTCTCATTTTTTGCTCTTTTTAATTACATTGTTGATGGTGTAAAATATTTACATGATTCAAATATTAAAACTATGTAGGACCTCCCCCCTCCCAATCCTACTTTTCCATTCCCACTGGCGCAATCATTTGTAATCATTTCTAGTTTATCCTTCCATAGATTATTTTTTAAAATATATTTTTATTGATTTCAGAGAGGAAGGGAGAGGGAGAGAGAGATAGAAACATCAATGATGAGAGAGAATTGATCCGTTGCCTCCTGCATGCCCCACACTGGGAATTGAGCCCAAACCCAGGCATGTGCCCTGACTGGGTACCAAACTGTGACCTCTGGGTTCATAGGTCAACCCTCAACCTCTGAGCCACACCGGCCGGGCATCTCTTCCTTTTTTATTTCAGTGAATTGTGATCTGACTATATATCATGTCTGTATCCCCCATTAGATTGTCAGCTCCCGGGGCAGGGAGTTTTGCTGATTTTAGCTGCTGTATTCATAGCCTAGAACTATGATTTTCAACCTTTTCACCTCATGGCACACGTAAACTACTTACTAAAATTCTGCAGCACACCAAAAAGTATATATTTTGCTGATCTGACAAAAAGAAGGTATAATTTTGATTCATTCACCCTGGATGGCTATTGTTGCGTTGGCTGTTGTCATTTTTTAATTTGACAATCTAAGGGAAAAGAGGTCAGTGCCCCTGACTAAATAGGCACTGGATGTGTTGAAAACTGTTGCGCACACCGGTTGAAAATTGCTGGTCTAGAAAAATGCTTGGGCGTCTTTGATGCCAATAAATGTTTGTTGATGGAAGAAGCAATGGGCTAGCGAATGAAAGGGTGGTGAATGAATGAGTGAATGAATGAATGAACACCTCATTGCTCCTTTC
Organism: Myotis yumanensis; assembly: GCF_028538775.1. Lineage (NCBI taxonomy): Eukaryota > Metazoa > Chordata > Mammalia > Chiroptera > Vespertilionidae > Myotis > Myotis yumanensis. The sequence goes on from NW_027223755.1 coordinate 104,137,047, forward strand.
TTCCTGGTTCATAAGCGAGGAAATAGTAAAAAATTCAGAGGAAGAAGAAAGGTTAATAAGTGGCCCCGGGGGAGAGACATTCGGGCCAGGTGGGCTCCGGTACTGACCCAGAAGTAAGTACTGAGGTGCCCTTTCTGCCACCCGCCCGCATCTCAAGTGCCCTTCATTCTTAGGGTGCTGACCTTTGCCCTCTGAGAGACCCTGGGTCAGTGCAAATGATTCCTGCAGCCCTCCAGGCGACCCTGAGGTCCACCCTCCCACCTTCCCCGCCCTCCCCCTCTCAGGGGCCCCAGTGATCACAGAGGCGAGGAGTATGTTTATCCCTTTATTGGCGGGTCACCCAGAAGGAGGGGGATGAGGGAGGCCCCATAGAGCAGTGGAGGGGTCGCAGCCTGTCTTCTGGGGTCCCTCGGCTGCGCTCAGCGGTATTTCTCGGTCAGGACGCTGGACACAACGGACAGGAACTTGTCCCAGGCGGCGTGGGCGTCGGCCGTGAAGTCCGCGGGGAAGTGCGAGGCCACGGTGACCAGCAGGCAGTGGGACAGGAGCTGGGGGCGGGAGGGCTGCTCAGCGCGCGGCTGGAGGGCGCCTGGGGTTCTTCGGGTGGGGGAACGGAGCCCGTGTCTTGGAGACCTTTCCCTCCTCGAACTCCGACCCAGCCTCTGTCCTGACCAGCCAGGACCCCACCCCCGCGCTCACCTTGAAGTTGACAGGGTCCACGCGCAGAATGTAGGCGTGCAGCTCGCTCAGCTTGGACAGGGCGCTGGCGATGTCGTCAATGTGCTTGACCGCGTCGCCCACTGCGGCCACCACCTTGGAGCCGTGGGAGCGCAGGTGCGCAGAGCCGGGGTGCAGGTCGAAGTGTGGGAAGTAGGTCTTGGTCTGGGGGTAGCTGGCGAAGAGCCTGCGGGGTGGGAGGAGAGCAGGACTTTGGTGAGGCCAGGAGGACCCTTGCCTTGAGAGCAAAACTTAAGCGGCGCCAGAAAACCCAGCCGGCAGGATAAGTCATATTTTAAAGCAATATTTAAAACATAAATATGAATGCAAAAATTCACGTTGAACAAAACAACTATAATTTTAAATGAAGACAGAATCAGTATTGGATTCTGTTGCCCCAGGCTCCAGTATAGCACGGCACTATCTCTCCCTCACTGCCCCATCTCTCAGTCATTCTTTCGTTCATTCATTCATTCATTCAACAGATGTTTGTGGAGACCTGTGTGCTGGGTCCCATTGAGAAACACAGTCCTCAGCTCCCTCCCCATCCACTTGCCTCTAATCAAACACACTGATCCTTCCTCTCTTTCTCCCCCCACTGTTCCCTGTCCTCACTCGCCTCGCATTGTCCCCTACCTGGCCCCGTCCCTGGCCTGTCTGGCACTCACCTCTCCAGGGTCTCCATACCGATGGTATCCGCCTGTGCAGCGATCTTGCCCCACATGGACACGATGATGGTCCTCTCGGCCCTGGTCAGAGACATGGTGGTATCAGAGCTGGAGCCGGAGCTGGGTATGATCAGGACTGGCCTTTGTGGTGCTCAGCCCCCAGGGTCCACTTATATACACGAGTCCATGTGGGGGCCAGACTGTGGAGGCTTGGGGTGGGGTCTCTTATCAGATCCAGTGGCAATGGGCAGTCGGAGCCTGGTGGGACAGGGGGCGTGAGGGGTTATCACCCCTGCCATCCTTCCTGGGTTTTAGCGGGGGCGTTGGCCACAGCCTGACCAGGGTCCAGCAGAGATAGGGGCCCAGCCAGCCCAGGAGGTCATGCCTGCATTTGCAGCCCAGCCCTGCATTGTCCTTGTCCATTTCAGACTTAAAAAATGAGGGAAACCAGAGGAGCAGGGCCCAGAATTATCCTAATATCATCTGCTATTAGGGATTGCAATACTTTTATTGACTTCAGAGAGGAAGGGAGGCTGATAGAGAGACAGAAACATCAATGATGAGAGAAAATCACTGATTGGCTGCTTCCTGCATGCCCCACACTGGGGATCAAGCCCGCAACCTGGGCATGTGCCCTGACCAGGAATCAAGTCATGACCTCCTTGTTCATAGGTCAATGCTCAACCATTGAGCCACACTGGCTGGGCAGGATTGCACTATTGCTCACCATATTATCATTTTAACAATGAGGCAACTATTCCTTTTAATGTTAATATACAATGAAATTGACTTTTTTTAGTGTACTGCTCTGTGAATTTTGACATGAGTGTAGAGTTGTGTAACTCCCACCCAAATCACTAGCTCCATCACTCAAAACAACTCCCACCTGCCACCCCTTTGCAATCTCACTCTGCACATAAGTTCTTTGTCAGTTTGATGTGTCATATCGCCCCCAAGTCTGTAGTTTGCCTCCACTGTCTTAATGCTGGTTTTGTTGAATGGAAGTTTATAATTTTTAAAATTGATTTTAGGTAGAAGGAGAGGGAGAGAAACATCAATTTGCTGTCCCACTTATTTATGCATTCACTAGTTGATTCTTTTTAAAAAAATATATTTTTATTGATTTCAGAGAGGAAGGGATAAGGAGAGAGAGATAAATAGAAACACCAATGATGAGAGAGAATCATTGATTGGCTGCCTTCTGAATATCCCCTACTGAGGATCAAGCCCCAATCTGGGCTTGTGCCCTGACAGGGAATTGAACCGTGACCTCCTGGTTCATAGGTAGCTGCTCAACCACTGAGCCACGCTGAGCAGGTAGGTTTTACCTCACTTAAAAAAACAAACACCTGCCAGAACCGGTTTGGCTCAGTGGATAGAGCGTCAGCCTGCGGACTCAAGGGTCCCAGGTTCGATTCCGGTCAAAGGGCATGTACCTTGGTTGCAGGCGCATCCCCAGTGGGGAGTGTGCAGGAGGCAGCTGATCAATGTTTCTAACTCTCTGTCCTTCTCCCTTCCTCTCTGTAAAAAATCAATAAAATATATATAAAAAAACAACCCTGCCAAATGCTGAGGCGTAGAGAAGTGTCTGTATTACCATTCTAAGAACTGTACTGTTTGAGCCGAAACCGGTTTGGCTCAGTGGATAGAGCGTTGGCCTGCGGACTGAAGGGTCCCAGGTTCGATTCCGGTCAAGGGCATGTACCTGGGTTGCGGGCACATCCCCAGTAGGAGATGTGCAGGAGGCAGCTGATCGATGTTTCTCTCTCATCGATGTTTCTAGCTCTCTATCTCTCTCCCTTCCTCTCTGTAAAAAATCAATAAAATATATTAAAAAAAATAAAAAGAACTGTACTGTTTGGCATTTGATTGGATGACAGTCCACCTTGGACTGATTTTGTGTGATTGTGAACCAAGGTCTGCTGCCTGGTTTTAGCTGACACTTACCAAGTGCCTTCTAAGTGCTGGGCATGGTACCAAACACTCTTCATGTTGGGTATTTGACCCTTAACGCTTTCTGTGAGAGAAGTTTTATATTATTACCATGACATGTTTTAAGATAAGGGAATGGAGGCTTGGGAAAGTTATGAAACATGTTCAAGTTTCAGTGGAAGGAACCACTCCTGATGGGAGAGGAGACCTAGGTTTGCTGTGGGCTAGGCTGCTGGCCCTTTGGGGGTTGGGCAAGTCTATTCTGTCTCTGGGCCTTGGTTTCCTGAGACACAAGGAGCCCAAGTCTGTGCTCCAGGACACTGAGACCTATTAGTCTCTGCACAGAATTCAAAGCCCCAGGCTTGTTCGGAACTTTTGTGGCTGGAGCTGAACTCAGAGGGGCCCTCAGTGGAGACCTTCCCCTGAAAGCGACCCCTGGGTGGCTCTGGGCAGGCTAGTTAACATTGTGAGTCCCGGTTTCACTGTGTTAACCTCTCAGGTGGGGGTTTAGAACAGCCTCCACCTCACTGTTAGGAGGGATAATGGCACCGTGAATTCAAGATTATTGTAGCTGCTATTGTTGGTGAGCGATTCCTCCTGGGCAGGAACACTGCACCAGAGAAGGTGGGGGTGTGGAAGTGGGTCCAAGATAGGGTCTTTGAGCCCCGCCCGGCCCTCTGACAGACGGTGGTAGCTCTATCAGGCCCGGACTGAGTGGCAGGAGTGATAAGGCCTGGCCCTGCCTAGGGGACCTAAGCTTGGAGGGAAGGTCAGGAGTTTAGGGTTCCAAGAACCAATTTACCTTCAAAAAAGTAGGTTACAAAAGAGTTACTTACATTTAAAATGAGGATTTAGAGTTGTGGGGTGTTCGCAGGGAAGAGTTTGAGGATGTACCTTGTAGTGAGAGGAGGTTGGCCCTGGGTACATGGTTGTCCAGGGGGCAGTGTGAGGGCCTCAAGCTAAAACGGCACCAACAGGGGTGTGTGTGTGTGTGTGTGTGTGTGTGTGTGCGGCAGGGGGGGGGGGGAGAAAGAGGTCTTAATATAAGGTGACAGGAGAAGATTTGACTTTGGGTGGTGGGCACACAGTGCAATATGTAGATCTTGTAACATAGAAACCTACACCTGAAGCCTATATGATCATGTCGACCAATATCACCCAAATAAATTTAATAAAAGTTAAAAAAAGACCACATGTACAGACCATTTGCTCCCAGCCCTGTTACTGGTGGAGAACCTGAGGCCCAAAGCATGGCGAGCCCACCGTAGAGTCCCTCTGGCTGCCAGCACCCGCCTGGACTGAACAGGGAGTGACAAGGAGCTCTGATTTCTGTAACAGCCCAAGGAAATCAACACATGTAGACACTGGCTGCTGGTGAGGGTGGCGTGGAAGTCAGACCTCTGCTTGCTCAGTACAGCCCTGGACATTCCTGCACCTGAGTCCTGTGAGGGCAGCCTGGGAAGCAATGTATCCGAGCCCCTGTGTGCTGGCATCCTGGTGATCTTTCATCTCTCATGGATTCCAATGTGCGCTATGATGAAAAGAGATTAACCACTCAGCCTGAAAAATAAACAGTGAATGCTATTGTGAAAGTTGCTAGCAGGAAGTGGGCCCAGAGGGGTAGTTGGGGAATGGTGGATTCCTCCAATTCTGGGCCTTCTCCCAGCTCAGAGACAGCCTCCCCGAGCCCCTAGACACCAGACCTGCTCCTCCAGGTTTGGGGGCCATGGGACTGTTTGATGGGCTAGCAGCATGGTCCAGGGAAGCTGGAGGGAGGAGGCTGGAGCTGGAGGCCCGGTCCTTATGTCTAGGCATGCGCAGATTCCTGGTGCCCTTGTGGAGATACCTCCATCACCACAGTTGCCATCTCTCCAGACAGTGGGCTCTCCCTTTCCCATCGGTCCAGCTCTCCCAGCCTCACCTCTTTCTTCTGTGCCCTTATTTCCATTCCAGGAACTCTTCTGGGAACGGCGTGAGAACTCAGAAAACTTTTGATTATACATGTCAAAATAGACTGGGAAAAAGGCTTGCAGAATCTGTAACATGAAGATAACGCATCCAAACCATCAAAGAAGAATAAAGAATCCATAAGGAAAAAAGGAAGGCATGTCAGAGATACTGGCAAATAATCAAGTGATACAGTTCTCCACCTCAGTAATAATTAAAGAAATGCAACAACACTTGGCCAGTGTGGCTCAGTGGTTGAGCATTGACCTATGAACCAGGAGGTCACAGTTCAATTTCTGGTCAGGGCACATGTCCATGTTGCGGGCTCGATCCCCATTGTGGGGCATACAGGAGGCAACCGATCAATGATTCTCTCTCATCATTGATGTTTCTATCTCTTTCTTCCTTCCTCCCTGAAATCAATAAAAAAAAATATATAAAAAGAAATGCAACATAGAATAATACACCATTTTCCTTTTTGGGAATTTTGGAAAAAAAAATTAAGTTACTGCTATGAATGCTATGCAGCCTTGTGTAGGGCAATGAGTTGGTTGGTAATGTCTGAGGCATTTCAAATGCATGTACCTTTCACCCTGGGAGATTCAAGCCATGAATCTGCCTTGCAAAATACATGTTGTATCAGCTTCAATACAAGAGGTTACTTCAGCAATCCCTTAGTCAAGTGATTACACCCTCATGCATTTGAAATGCCTGAGAAAGATTTGGAAACAGCCACAGTAGACGGTTAACTACAGTCACCTCCTGGGGAAGACTGGGATGGGGTGGGTGGGGTGATTTTAAAAACAGCTGTACGTATTGAGATATAATTTGTGAGATATACTTTGCACCCATTTAAAGTGTGCAATTCAATTCTTTTTTGTTTTTGTATTTTTTGTCACATCTACTGCAAGGATGAAGACCATTCTCATCAATCAGACTGTTGACATCCCAGACAATGTGGACGTCGCCCTGCAGGGACGCACAGTGATTGTGCAGGGCCTCACAGGCACCCTGCGGAGGGACTTCAATCACATCCGTACAGAGCTCAGTCTCCCGGAAAGAAAAAAAAGTGGCTCCATGTTGACAAATGGCGGGGAAATAGAAGGGAACTGGCTACCGTGCACACGGCCTGCAGTCACGTACAGAACATGATCAGGGTGTTACACGGAGCTTCCGGTACAGAAGGAGGTCTGTGTCACGGAGCTTCCGGTACAGAATGAGGCCTGTGTACTCACTTCCCCATCAATGCTGTTGTTCAGGAGAATGGTTCTCTTGTTGAAATCAGAAAGTTCTTGGGTGAAAAATACATCCACAAGGTTCGGATGAGGTCAGGTGTTGCTGATTCAGTATCTCAAGTCCAGAGAGATGAGTTAATTATTTTTTTAAAGATAAGTTAATTCTTGAAGGAAATGACATTGAACTTCTATCACATTCAGCTGCTTTGATTCAGCAAGCCACAACAGTTAAAAACAAGGATATCAGAAAAATTTTAGATGGTATCTATGTTTCTGAAAAAGGAACGGTAAAGCAGGCTGATGAATGAGATCTAAGTTGTCCAGCTACAGAAACAGCAAGATGTCAGATGATTCCTCAGATTTACTTTTGACATATATATATATGTGTGTGTGTGTGTGTGTGTATATATATTTTTTTTGTTAAAACTCATCGAGGATATTTTTTCTATTGATTTTTAGAGAGAGTGGAAGGGAGGGAGGGAGAGAAAGAGGGAGAGAGAGAAACATCAAAGTGAGAGAGACACATCGATTGGTTGTCTCCCCCATGAGCCCTGACTGGGGATGGGGATCAAACCTGCAAACCCACATACGTACGTGTCCTTGACTGGGAATCCAACCTGAGACCATTTGGTGCATGGGCCAATGCTCTAACCACTGAGCACACCAGCCAGGGCTTACTTGTGATATTTTAAAATAAAATAAAAGCCATGTATTGATTTGAAGAGAAATAAAGTGTGCAGTTGAGTGGGTTTTAGTATATTCATAGAGTTGTGCAACCATTTCCATAAATTTAGATCAGTTATCACCCTCAAAGAAACCCTATATCTATTAGCAGTCACACACCTCCAACTATCCCAGCCCTAGACAACCTAATCTGTGTCCTGCCTCTATGAATTTGCCTATTCTGGACATTTATATAAATGAAATCATACACTACGTATTTTTTCAAAGTTCATTCGTGTGTCAGTACATCATTCCTTTTTATGACTGAATACTATTCCTTTGTATAAAGAACTTATACCAAATTTTATTCACCCATTCATCAATTGGTGAACATTTGGCTTTTTTGCAGTTTTTTGCTACTATGAATAATGTTGCTATGAACATGCAAGTTTTTGTGTGGAATTATGTTTTTATTTCTCTTGGGTATATACCTAGGAATGGAATAGTTGGGTTGTATGGGAACTCTACACCTTTTGAGAAACTGCCAGACTGTTTTTCACAATAGCTGCACCATTTTTCATACCTTCCATCAATGGGTAAAGATTCTAATTTCTCCACCTCCTTGCCAACACTTGTTATTTTGTCTTTTTGATTATAGTTATCCTAGTGGGTGTGATGTGGCATCTCTTTTTTGGTTTTGATTTACATTATCCTAATGAGAATGATGTTGAGTATCTTTTCATGTGCTTATTGGCATTTTGTCTATGTTCTTTGGAGAAATATCAGTTCACTTTCTTTTCATATTTTCAATTGGTTACTTGTCTCTTTATTGTTTAGTTGTAAGAGTTTTAAAAAATTAATCTGGATATAATTCCTTCATCAGATTCATGAATTATAAATATTTTTCCTATTCTGCTCTTTTTACTTTCTTGGTGGTGTCTTTTGAAGCATAGTGTTTAATTTGATTAAGTCCAATTAAGCTTTTCTGTAGTTGCTTGTGCATTTGGTGTCATATCTAAGTAATCATTGCCCACTCCAAGATCACAAATATTTACCCACATGCTTTTCTGTAAGAAGTTTATAGTGTGAGCTCTTACGTTTAGGTCTGTGATCCATTGAAGTGATTTTTTAAAAACTTTTTTAGTGTAGTACTTTATATTTGTAAGTTTGACCTTTCTGCCCAAAGCAAGTATTACTTTTATAATGAAAGATGACTCATTCGGAGACAGCGGCCTCGAACCCGAGAGCTGATGTGGCTCCAGTTTCCTAGTCACACAGGTGGGCGGGTCCCTTCACCGCAGCAGGAAGGAGGTCGGTGCACGCGCATGCGTAGCTCCCAGAGAGAGACCGCGCCTGCGCAGACGGCCGCTCGCGCCTGCGCAAACGCCCCCGGCCCGCGGGCTGGCGCCCACCGCGCTTTTGCCTGGCTCTGGGGTGGAAATCTCAGTAGCCTCGCGGGACGCGCTCCGTGGCGCTGGCTCCGTCGCTCTGGCTCTCCGCACCGGGCTTCCGTGGCCTTGGTGGCTGGCGTCCTCGTCAGGTCCTCTTCCCCCGCCCCGTCGCGCCTTCCTCAGGCCCCCCACTTCCCGGTTCCCGGCCTTCCCAGAGCTTCCCCACACCGCACGCCCGTCCAGTCCTCAGCCCTCGGCCAGTCTTCCTAAGCCCGCCCCCCCCAACCCTGAACCCCCGCCCTCGGGCCCCCCGGTAGAATGGGGGACAACACCAGCCCCATCAGCGTGATTCTGGTGAGCTCGGGGAGCAGGGGCAATAAACTGCTGTTCAGGTACCCCTTCCAGAGAAGCCAGGAGCACCCGGCGTCCCAGACAAGTAAGTGAGCGCCCGGGGCGCGCCTGGCGGCGGGGCCTGAGCAGCCCGTGCAGGGGCCCCTGCCCTCACCGCCTCGCACGTGGAAACTCGAGTCCTTTACCTTTTCCTTTTCCGGATGATACAGTCACTGCCTACTCTCTATAGAGCACTGTTTGGAAAGTGCAGACAAATAAAAAGAAACGGGAGAAAAGTCATAATTCAATAGCCAAAAGCCTCCATTGCTGACATTTCATCCGTATCTGCAGCCTTTGCAAAAAAAATGTGTGAGCACTGCATGCGTGAACCTAAAAAGGCCAAAATGAGAGGCAACAAGCATTTCCTTGAGGTCAATAAGAACAGCTATTTGGGATGCTCCGAATAGTGTTCTGATGGAGAGATGAAGGCATTGGGTATTGATGAGAAAAGGAAGGGAAACAATTATTTCAATACAAGGAGGGCATTTATTTCTGTTGGTCAGTTAACATAATAAAGTCAATTCTGAACAGTTTTTAATTTTCAGTCTGATAGTCATAAGTCAGGTAGTTATCAGTTAGGTATTTATATGCAAATCCTCACCCGACATGCAAATATATATATATATATATATATATATATATATATATATATAGTTAATCCTCACCTGAGGATATTTTTCCATTGATTTTTAGAGGGAGTGGGAGGGACAGGGACAGGGAGAGACAGAGAGAAACATCGATGTGAGAGACACATCAATCGGTTGCCTCCTGCATGCACCCCCCCCATCAGGAGGGGGGGGGGGGGCGCGGGGCTTGCAGCCAAGGTACCTGCCCTTGACTGGAATAGAACCCGGGACCCTTCAGTCTGGGGGCTGACGCTCTATCCACTGAGCCAGACAGGCTAGGGCTGCTTTCTTGTGTCTTTCTAGTCAGTTCTTTGGGGCACAGGTTGCTTAAGCCCAGTCCAAAGGTTATTTTGTCCAGTTTTAACATTTCAAAGATTTGAGGCATAAGACATTACAAGCAGTTTCGGGATGGCAGCTCCAGCTCCATTTTAAAGTAGTTCGATTTATTGTTGTTGTTTTTTGACATAAATGTGTTCAGCTTGGAAAAAATAGGAAATTTTCTTTGACTACCTGCCCCCCAGTTCTCCCCTGTTGCAGGGATAACTGCTTACCATTTTAGTCACCGAACTTCCTGTACATTGATACTAACTATGTATCCATAGGAAAATAGTGTATTATTTGGGGATTTTTCCCCCCTTCACGTAAGTGTATTGATCTGCAGTGGCTCTTGCACTGAACAGCCTTGGAGTACTTTACGACTTCGTAAGCAGAGATCACGCTCGCTCTTCGTTGTAGCATGCAGCTGCTGTAGATGGACATTTAGGCTACTTGTAGCTGTTCATTATCATGAATGCTCAGTTTGTAATTTATGTTCTGTTTTAAAATTTGTTAATAGGGTACAAAGTTTTAAAGGTACAAAGGGATTTAGGTTATGAAAAGAATGTTCTTTATCACCATTGATTGACCCCCGCCCCCCCAAGACACCCATTTCCCCTTGTAGGGGCAGCTGCTGTTACCATTTTCCTGTGCATGTTTCCAGAATCGCCTGTGTAAATACAAGCATATGCAGATATTATTTTACTTTTTCTAAGCACAAGTGAACGAACACACTGTGCACTGTTCTCTGTGTGTTGTCTTCATTTTCCATCTTGATAATAGTTTCAGAATTATGATTAGAATCATGGGATGAGCATACTGTGATTTATTTATCCAGTCCTCTGTTGATGGGCATTTAAATTGTTTCCAATCGTTTGCTACTATAACCAGTGTGAATGTCCTTTTTGTATATGTTGTCATTCTTCTGGATATAGGATTAATTCCCAGAAGTAGGATGGTTAAATCTAAGGGATAATGAGCATATTTATTTTTTCCTTTTCTTTTTTTATTTGTCAATTACAGTTGATATTCAATATTATTTTATATTAGTTTCAGGTATACAGCATATTGGTTAGACATTTATATAACTGAGCACCCTGATAAGTCTAATACCTAGCACCATGCATAGTAATTACAGTATTATTATTATTATTATTAACATTTTCATTGATTTCAGAGAGGAAGGGACAGGGAGAGAAATAGAAACATCAATGATGAGAGAGGATCATTGATTGGCTGCCTTCTGCACATCCCCACTGGGGACTGAGTCCGCAACCCAGGCATGTGCCCTGACCAGGAATCAAACCGTGACCTCCTGGTTCATAGGTCGATGCTCAACTACTGAGCCATGTAGGGCAGGCTGAACTTTTTTGTTTTGTTAATCCTCACCAGAGGATATTTTTCCTATTGCTTTTCAGAGAGAGTGGAAGGGAGTTGGGGTGGGGGTGGGGGTGGGGAGGAGAGAGAGAGAGAGAGAGGGAGAAACATTGACTGGTTTCCTCCTGCAGATGGTGGGGAGTGAACCCGCAATCCATGTACATGCCCTTGACTGGAAATAGCACCTGCAACCTGCGACCCTTTGGTGTGCGGGTCAACACTCTAACCACTGAGCAACACCAGCTAGGGCAGTAAATGGATTAAAAAAAATTTTTTTTTTTCTTCAGCTAAGACAGAGGAGTTGATACATTGTACATGTTACATTCAGCCACACCTGAGAACAGAACCAGTCCAGAATGTCACAGGTCCAGGGCAAAGATCCAGAAGGGACTTTTTGTAAGAGCAGGGTGGGTCTCTCAAAAGGCGGTCACGGCGTTTGGATGGCATGTATGTATTTCTAGATCCCATTGAGAAGTGTAGACAGCAGCATGCAGTCCAGCAGCTCGTGCCGGTGTCCCTGGCCTCTGGCTGCCCTTATTGCTGCTCCTGTGGCTTCACGGTGCACAAGCTTGCGGTGTACTTGGACCTCTGCCTCATCTTCCTCCTCTTGCGCTTCAGCCTGCGCATTCCCTTCTTCCTCCACATGGCTGTCATGGCACAGAGGTTTCTGGGAAATGGCGCTCAGGCCGAGAGCTAAACGTTCTTTTGCCTGTGCTTTTCCCAAGCTAGTTGACATCATATAGTGAGAGGATATATGTGTATCTGTGTGTAATATACTTACTTTTTTTTCTGCCTTAATAGTAGCAAAAGCATTTCCTAAGTTATCGTAACTTCTTGGAAACCATATTTTCTGAAAAAATTTTTATTATGGTAGAAAATATGTAATATAAAATTTTTGCCATTGTAACCATTTTTAAGTATACAGTTCAGTGGCATTAATCACATTTACCATAATTAATTCACCATATTGTATAACCAGCACCACTATCTCAAAAATTTTTCCTTACCCCAAACTGAAACTTGTAACCGAACAATGACTCCCCATCCCCCCTGCCCTCAGCCTCTGGTAACCGGTAATCTCCTTTCTGTCTCTATGAATTTGCTATTGTAGATATTTTATGTAAGTGCAATATTTGTCCTTTAGTGTCTGGTTTCTTCTTTTTTTTTTTTTTTTTTTAATATATCTTTATTGATTTCCAAGAGGAAGGAAGAGGGAGAGAGAGATAGAAACATCCATGATGAGAGAGAATCATTGATTGGCTGCCTCCTGCAAGTCCCCCACTGGGCATGTGCCCTCGACCGGAATCGAACCTGGGACCTTTCACTTCGCAGGCCGACGCTCTATCCACTGAGCCAAACCGGCTAGGGCAGTGTCTGGTTTCTTTTTCTTAGCATAATGTTTTAAAGTTCATCCACATTGTAGTATGTGCCAGAACTTCATTCCTTTTTATGGCTGATGAGTATTCTATTCTGCGTATGTACCACATTTTATTTTTATTTAAAAAATATTTTTATTGATTTCAGAGAGGGAGAAAGAGATAGAAACATCAGTGACGAGAGAAAATCATTGATTGGCTGCTTCCTGCAGACTCCACACTGGGGACCAAGCCTGCAACCTGGGCCTGTACCCTGACTGGGAATCCAATGGTGACCTCTGGTTCATAGGTCAACGCTCAACCACTGAGCCACGCCTGCCGGTCTATGTACCACATTTTAGTAACCATCACTTTTACTGGCTCCACAATACTCCTGTATGTGGATGGGTCCTGGTTTCTTAGCCATTGTCTCCTTTTTGCCCTCACTCAGATAAGCCTCGTAGCAGATATGCTGTCAACAACACTGGAGATCATGCCGAGGACCAGGACGGTGACTCCAGGTAAGGGCTTTGAAGTCACTGTAGGATGGAGCTAGTCCTGCCCCAAAGCCTGTGCAAAGCCCCACCTGCCATTGACCTATGTGTCCCCTGAGAAACCGGGGGTTCTTTTTTCCCATTTGGTGGGTGTTTGGGTAGCATGGAGCAGGGGACTGATTGCCAGTCTCTGGCTTGCTGCATAATTTGGTCACATGTTCAGCTGCCAAGCAGGTTGGAGATGAGATGAGGCCATGTTTCTGTAGGTCATTTATCTCCTGTGAGGGAACATGGAGGAAAGCACACCCGTGCTGTCCTCAGACCTTGTTTCTCAGGCACGGCCCGAGGTCACATGTAGGTGCTTGGGTGCAGTGCAAAGTGTCCAGATGCTGATATGGGCAGAGAGTTGGGGCTGTCTTTTAGGGCACAGATGAAAGCGGGTCTTGTTTCTCCTTGTACGTGCCCCCTTGTTCTCTGTGGGAAGGACTGTCATGCAACATGAGAAATGGCCGCTTGTGCCTTCTTATGTTCATTTTAAAGCTTGGTAAGTGGTAACACAGACCCAGATGAGGCAGCAAAGATTGCAAGTTGCCTGTCCTGGTTCCCCTAAACGTAGCCGAGGTCTTTGTGAGCTAAAGGATGTCGCCTCCACGGTCCCATGGAAAAGCTGAGGTCCCCACACTGGGCCTTTCACATGCGAACTGGTTGTACAGTTTCCCTCAGTTCTCTGACAAGGCACCACAGTGTTGTACAGTTCCAAGAATATGGTTTTTATTTTGTGTGTGTGAGGATGGCAGGGGCCTCTGGCGTGACTAGTGACTGTCTCTGAAGGGAGCAGGCTTTGGAAAAGGGATCAGCAGGAGAGGCAGGGGAGGTGGGAGGTTGTGGGACATTCAGTGGGTCCTTCTGGTTGACATAGAGGCCAGTGGTTGTCTTGTCCTTTAAAGGTGGCACTTGGAACAGACTCCTGTTATAGGCACCCGGAAAGCTTTTTGCCCCTGCACACTGGGTGGGTGGCTTTGTCTTCCGCTGGGCCACAGACTAGTTTAGAGCAGGGCTGGCCAGCTGGCTGATGTTCTTCCTCTAAGCTCCATATGTGTGAGGCTCTGCTCAGGACATGAAGACTCAGAAAGAGCTCTTGGAATGATCTGTGTAGGGGTATTTTTTAGGAGGGCCAGGAGCACATAATTCCTGCAGTTAATTTTCAGAGGCTTATAAGAAAATCACTATGAGGTAATGCCATTGGATAATGTTAGCACATTATAGCATCTGATGAACCCACCCCCCCATCCCCCATATTTTCAGAGATACAGGTTAATATCCTTAGGGCCCCAGCTTTATTTTGTCACATAGGCCTGCCCAGTTGCTGCTCTGCCCCTGGCGGCTGGGAGACCCTGTTATACCTCAGTCTTCCGGAAGCACTGCAGTGAAGGTCATCAGACCATTCTCTGTTCTTCTGGATTATCATCCTCAAATGTGCTTTTCTTCTGGAACCAGCAAGATGTTCCTGCTTGTTAGTTTGCCAGATTGAAACAATGTGAACAGGCCACATGGGTAACTTGTGAATGTGGTGGTGGCCTGCCTTAGAGAAGTGAAGGTGCAGAGCTGTGCTGCCCAGGGTTGAAGTCACTGGCCAATCTGGCCATTTAAATTGAAATGAACTGAAATGAAATAAAATTGAAAATTTATTTCCTTAGTTTTACTTGCCACATTTTAGATGTTCGGTGGCCGCATGTGACTAGTGGATACTGTATTGAATGGCGTAGATTTAGGATATTTCTGTCCCTGAGGAAAGTTCTGTTGGACAACACTGGCTTGGAGAGTAGGCTGGTTTTATAATGCGAATCATCAAGATGATGTGTTTCAGGGTGTAAGAATTCGCTGTCACTTTTTAAAAACCCGACTAGAATTTAGAAGGGAGAGAAGAACATAGATATTGTTTGTTGTCTCTAAGTCTTGAAATTGAAGTTGAGAAAAGTTGTAGTGTCCCTGATTGTAGGGTAGTAGGAGCCAGGGAGCTCCTGCTTAAGTCCATCTCTGGCTTAATCACCCCACTGGCAGGGACAACGCCATCAGGAGAGGTCCGAGAAGAAGCATGGCGTCCATCGGAAAGGCTGGTGGGGGCCCACTCCCTCCTGACGTGGATGGCTGTTTCTGGCTTCCTCTCATATTTCCAGCATTGTTCTGGTTACTGCCTCAGAGAAGGCAATGCTGGTGGCTTGGAAGAGTTAACTTCATTTTAAAACACTCTGAATCATTTTACTTTAGCTATCACCCCAGAGCTCTGAAAGGTTTCTGTCTCTGCCCTTTACCTCCCCATTGGCATTGTGAGGCATGGAATCAGGTGGCCCTGCTGCCTTCTCAGACTTGGCTACCTTTCTTGAAGCAGTGGGTCCAGCTTTTAGGCACAGTCATGCCCTGTGCTGGAGGGGGACCTCAGCTGTAGTGCTCACTGGCATCCAGCATGCAAGTCCTCCATACCAGGCACACATGGGCTCCACCAGAGCCTCTTTTGACAGCTTTGCTTGGGTGGCACATGTGTTGAGAAAGATGCCCCTACTTGCTGGATTTTAGGTCATACACAGAAATGTGGATAAGTAGTGTTGTCCCCAAGCTTGGGTACCTCCCTTCCCTTTTCCTGGCCCAGCTGAGTCTGCACTGGTGTCCGCATTGGCATGTCCCTGCAGGGCAGCATGCTGGGATAAGTGCAGGTTCCGGGTTCCGGGTCTCATTCTCACTCTGTGTCCTAAAGCATGTGATCTGGGCATGTACCTTAGACAGTGAGCCTCCTCTGTAAGATGTCTGCAGGTGTGAAGGCACCTCTGCCTCTCCCTCCCAGTAGATGTCATGGGAACACCTGCCTCTAGGTGCGAGTCCTTGCTGATGGCTCTGCCTCCCTCAGGGGGGCAGACACAGGTCCATAAAACATGCTTGTGGAGTTTAACATTTTACATGTCCCCTCACCCCCTAGTAAGGAAATGGAACACATGGAACACTGCTGACACCTGGAATCTCCATGTGCTTCTTCCCTTTTGAAAGTTAAGGGAGATATATACACACACACACACACACACACACACACACACACATATATTTTTAATCCTCACCTGAGGATGTTTTTCCATTGATCTCTAGAGAGAGGAGGGAGGAGAGGGAGAGAGAAAGATAGATAGATAGATAGATAGATAGATAGAGAGACATCAACCAGCTGCCTCCCGCATGCACCCCCAAATGGGGCTGGGGATCAAACCTGCAACCGAGGTACATGCCCTTGACTGGGAATTGAACCCGTGACCCTTTGGTTTGCAGGCCGACACTCTCTAACCACTGAGAAACCCAGCCAGGGATTTTGTGACCTGTCTCGGTGTAGGAGATAAAGTTCTAGGGGGCTGTACTTGAGCTTCTTCGGATTCTGACTTTCTGAATGATCTTAGAAAGTCCACACAACATCTGACCCCTTTACTACTATACAAACGAATGAGCTAAAGTTTGGGAGCTGCTGAAAAAAGTGTTCTTCGTTGTGTGTTTCTCTTGCATGGGTCCTTGGTAATGTGTGTTTCTCGGTGAGAGCTGTGGGGAGCAGCAGTCCCAGCAGGGCAGCCTGGTGGGCATGGCATGGCGTTCTGGCAGGCTCTCGCCCCTCAGATGCTGTCTGCACTGTGGGGCTCAGGCCTACTTTCTGTTCCCAGCAAACTCGGAAAGCAGCATGATGTAGCCCTGTGTAGAGGAACTTCAACTCTTTGAAATATATTTTCTAAAAAAGCTCAGGTCGGATAGTGCAGAGGTCTTAGACATTTTCTAACGTAAGTGTATACAGCTCTGCCATGACTGCTTTGCTGATGGGGCCACATGGGCAGAGACTCAGGGAGATCAGCTATGCAGGTGGTCATAACATCTCAAGAATTGGGGCTGAGGTGGTCAATGCATTTTACATAAGGCTTTTACCTATGGGGGTCTCATTTGATCCTGTTGAGACGGTTTGTCAGATTAAATGCTTGTGCATAGGTATCTGGCCAATGTGTGTGGTGCTAGGCTCTGACCCAGGTCTTCCGGCCTTGCTCTTATTCTGGAAACTGACCTTCATTCTGGCCCAGTCTATGTTTATGTGAGAGAATTTGAGCTTTAGTGAGAAAACTGTGTGGTAAGTCTTCAACTTGGGGAGTTGTCTGTATCCTTTCTTGTCTGGTAAGTTTCATAGCCTTGACCTCAACAGTTAATGCTTAATGGTAGTACTTCTGCTAGACTTTAATGCTGTTTTAATAAAAACAACTATAACTTATGATTTTAAAAATCAATGTGTTTTTGTTTGGTCTTGATGGTCCTGTTCCCATTTCAGCGAGCCATGTCCTCCAACCGATGAGCAATTGGTTGCAGGGTAAGACCAAGACTTCTCCACCGTCTTTCTGTCCTGATTTCTGCTACTTCTCTTCTTGTAATTGTGCTTAACTCCTGATTCCCCTCAATGTTGAAGAATGACTAATGAGGCACACAGGCTCTCGCTCGGATCCCACGGCCCCTGCCCTTTCTCCACTTGGAGTTACCTATTTCACATTACCCAAGAAGCGTACGCAAGGTTGGCTGGCACCAGGGAGATTTGTGGGACCAGGCTTGCACTCAGACCTCCTCCTCCAGGCAGGCACCAGTAGCCCTATGAGGCCAGTAGGTGAGCAGAAGCAGGGTTTCTTATCTCCCTAGCTTACTGCCCGCCCCCGCCCCCCAAGAGAGATCCTTGATTAGTCTCTTTGCCTTCATTTCTCAGAGGGGTTTAGTGGGGGCCTCTTTCCCAAGGGCTGGGTGTTAAATGTAATGCTTGAGGTTAGATGCTATTGTGTGTGCCCTTTAGAAGCAAAATGCACCCATGGAGTTTATCTGGCACTTCCTCAGGAGGGCATGAATAAGGTATGAACCTCCTGTCCCCCTGACAGGATATCCCCTCTGGGCATTGAAGCATCTTTGAGCCCCCCATCACCGGAGGGTACAGAGTCAAGCTCCCGTCCATGCTGTCCCTCCCCACTTTTTTGACCAGGCCGGAGATCAATCCCTGCTCCTGACTATCTCAGAAGGAGAGGAAGGTCTTGGCCTGGTTTCTAGCTGGGCTGGTTCATCTTCCTAAAATTTTTAAATTTCTAAGTTATTCCCGGAATGTTAGTTTTTGTAACAGCTATTTTATTGTGTGCAAATCTTACTAGGCCTTTTACCATCAAAACAAGGGAAAGAGATTTTTGTAAATTTTGGAAACAACAAACAAATATTGTCATTTGTTTTTGTTTCAATTTGCTATTTATAACAGTTATTCCCCTACTCCCCAAATCTCATGATATAACTATGCCTTTGTATATATTATATCAGCAGACACACTATATAAAGGATAAAGCCACTCAAGTGTTTTTTCTCATCATAAGTGTTAATATTGCAGTGGTGTGTGGATTTCTCTGTAGGCTAGACTCTCTCAGACAAGCACCATCCCCCTGGCCGCCCTAGAGGGCCTTCCCTGATGGCCATGTAGGGCAGGGTGGCTTTTAACTTCAGCAGCACATGGCTTCCTGGTTGGCTCCTTCTGCAGATGCTGGCCTCTCTGGTCTTGGGAGGAAGCATTTTTTATTTGGCTCTCGGAAGGATGCTTTCGGATTTGGAAATTTATAGATATTCAAGAGACCGCTGCTTGCCTCTGAATCTCAGGACCCATCCCACAGCCAAATTAGCTTAGGTTCCTGGACTAGTGGCTGAGGCCAGGGCTGAGGCTCAAGTGTGGGTCTTGATGACAGAGCAGAGGTTTTTAATGGAGGTATTTAGATATCACAGGAAAAAGTGAACTTTCTGGAATAGTGGGAGGTTGTTTTCTATACCTTATCTTTGTCCCTCGGTGGCAGAGTGGAGGAGCTATTTGTTTAGATAGGATGTGAAATGTTGGCACTGGATCAATCATTAAGGCAGAAGTGTTTGTTTATCACCCTGAGCCCTCTCTCACCATCAGACCGGAGTTATAGGGCAGAGTGAGCGATTTAGAGTTTTTAAAGAACGCATGTAATGCCTCTGGTCTAAGACACTGGAATATTCCATCTCTGGTGTAATCACTCCGGAGAGCAGTATTCCCGGGAAGAGAGACCCATAATAGGCAGCTGAGGACTTAGGCAATGGATCCCCCATTTCCCAGACTGGCTCTGACAACCTCTCTGACAACCTTGGTATCAGAAGGGCCGAGTGCAGTCCTGACAGTACAAGAGCCAAACCCTCTGCATCTTGTTTGTCTGCGGGCCACAGAGCAACCTAGGACACCTGGAGGACCATGTCAGTCCCGGGGAAGGCTGGAAGCCAGTGTGACACCCTCCCTCCAAGGCCTTGGCAGTTCTAGGCTCCCCTCCTACAGACTTGGAAAGAGTTCTCTAGCTGCTTGTCTTGCAGTTTGAGTGCTGGTTGATCAGCAAGGTTCTTGTTGCAGGGTGGCTCCAAGTACTTAAAAAATTTTTTTAAATTGATTTTTAGAGAGAGAGAGAGAGAGAGAGAGAGAGAGATTGATTGATTTATTGTTCACATACTTATGCATTCATTGGTTGCTTCTTGTATATGCCCTGACGGGGGATGGCACCAGCAACCCTGGTGTATCAGGAAGATGCTCTAACCAACTGACTACCCGGCCAGGGCTCAAGTCACTCTTACATTAGATGGTGAGCCCTGCCATGTGTAAGGAGCCCAGAGCAAATGACCCCCTTCCTAGATCCTTTTATCCCAGAGTCATTTCTTATTTCAGAGTTCAGCTGAAGCAGCAGTTTGTAGCAGACCATCTTTTTTCTTCAGAAAATGGAGAGGTATGGTAGCAGTCACTCCCCTCCCCCACATGAGGTCGTCTAAGAGAAAGGCATCTAGTATGGTGCCTGGTTCACTGTAGCTCCTTAGCAGAGGCCCAGGATGCACGCTGGAGTGTCTGCCTTTGATGGCCTCCCGGGCTCCTGGGGTCTGTGCCCAGGGGCAGAGCATGGCCCTGGGGGAGCTGGCGCCACTTTCCCCAACACAGTGCGCTCTCCCAACATGGATGCTAGAAGTGCTTTCTGCGGGTGGAGAGATGAGCACAGGACTTGTCTCTCTTCTGGCTCCAGCTCAGACACGGTGCGTCAGTGTTTCTAAAGTGAAGGCCCCCCGCGAGCCTGGGTTCTGAGATAAGAGTCTGCACGGCACCCCCAGCACTCTCCTTCCTGTGGTGACCTCCCTTATCTGGATCCCCTGGGCAGGAAGGAACTGGGTTGCCAATAAGAAAACACAAGTGTACAGAGAACCTGGCAAAGGGGTGAACTCATATCCAAATCTGCTCTCACCCACGCCACAGCCATTCCTGCTCTGTGGTACCCAGTCCTGTGCATCCTATGTCCACATCATATCAGTGGGTCTGGATATCTCACTCATCTTTTAAAGTTTCTTCCCTGATAAAAACTGGAAGGTTAAGTGTTCAGGATAAGGAAGGGTCAGGAAGCCATGCTGAAAAAGGTAATTAGCAGTTAGTGCTGTACTCTTGCCCTTCACACAGCACTGAGGGGATGGGGTTCCTGGGAGTTGAGAGGTGCAGCCTGGTAAACCTGGACTTGGTGGTAGAGCTCCCCACCCCCCACCCGTGAGCCTTAATGAGCAGCTCCTCAGGGCAGCGCCAGCTTCAGCTGTTATTCCTCCCTTTACCTTTAAAAGCAAACTGCAACCTGTTTCTCTCCTGAATTTCATAGAGCATGCCAAGAAATTGACAGCATGTGCCTTCAGTCTATGCTTCTCATGCCTTTTACCTTGTAATTTTGGTGATTTTATGTCCCAAATCTTGGGGATTGCTTCAGAAGGCAACTGATAGAAGCTTCCAGGTCATCAGTGGGGGTCAAGCCACTTTGCACACCAAGCTGCCATATACTGAGATCCTTATCCCCTGAGGGCAGCTGGTGTGGGGCTGTGACACTTTATTCACTTATTTCTACTCTACCTCTTTTTAATTTTAAGGTTTTCAGATGTCATTCTGGCAACAATTTTGGCAACCAAGTCTGAAATGTGTGGCCAAAAATTTGAACTGAAGATCGATAACGTACGTTTTGTCGGGCACCCGACACTCCTGCAGCATGCGCTGGGGCAGGTAAGGGCCTCCCTGAGAATATAAGGCTCTCCCTGGGCAGGCATGGCCATCCTGGCCTGGGCCCTCAGGGAACTGTGGCTGCCACTGGCTCCGGTAAAGATAGCGAGTGTGTGCCAGACCTCACAGCTACTTGCCGTCAACTGCACGTCACAGATCCTGAGAGACCCTCGGAGAAGGAGACAGGCATGCTTGCCCCAGAGTTTCAGTCCCTGCCCCTAGCTTTGGTAAAGTGGCACAAACATTTCTTCTTACTTGTTAAGTGATCTCATGGCCAATATTATTATTAATTTAGCTCTTACTGTTGTGCTGAATCCTTCATATACATTCTCTGGTGAATGAATGTTACAGTGCTGGAGTCTTAACAAGACAGAATGCACTGTGACCCAAAGGAATTTGCACACCAGAACCTGCCAGTCAGTCCTTTGCACACAGGCAGAATCAGCAACAGCATCACTCAGCTTCTGAAGGACTTTGATATGACAGTGTAAGATTTAGCTCCATTTATATGATCCAGAAATATGAGGGTCTGTGATGTGGTCCTCAAATATCCTCCATGACCAAGCTGGTGGAAAGAGCTGACGTGGTTGGAGGTGCTAAGACATGAGACCGTCTGGGTGCACCTGGCCCCAAGGACAGCACCATCCCTCCTCACTGAAACCCCTGCAGGTAGGGATTAGATCCCTAACTGTGACCTGTGGGTGATGGAGGGGAGATTTGGCAGCCTGCTAGCAGTCCTGGGCGTATAAAACTAGAGTGACAGGCAGGATGGTGAGGAGCTAGTTGGGATAGCCCAGGGAGAGCGGGAGCCCTGGCCTCTTATGCCCCCTAGTGGCAACACTTGAAATCAGCGTGGTGTTTGTGACGGGTTGGCTGGCTGCCAGAGCAGCAGCCCTGTCTGCTGGCTCTAGCATTGTTTTCTCTCCCTCTCTCTCTCTCTCTCTCTCTCTCTCTCTCTCTCTTAAATATATTTTATTGATTTTTTTAACAGAGAGGAAGGGAGAGAGATAGTTAGAAACATCGATCAGCTGCCTCCTGCACACCCCCCATTGGGGATGTGCCCGCAACCGAGGTACATGCCCTTGACCAGAATCGAACCTGGGACCCTTCAGTCCTCAGGCTGACTCTCTATCCACTGAGCCAAACGGGTTAGGGTGTCCTCTTTCTTAATCATCCTGAGTACTTATCATACCTGGCAGAGATGGCCTCAAGAACTCAGGTGGACACTGGGGATGGCAGTAGGGATGGATGTCTGGGCAGAGAACACTCCATCTGCTTGGGCCCCTCTCCATTTTGTCTCTTCTGGGCACTTCAGCCCCCTTCCATTGACTGGGGCAGCCTCATCATGCTGGGTCAGAGCACTGACCTTCCTGTTATCTCAGTGGGGACTCATCTGTCCATGCCGTCACCACTAGCTCATGCAAAGGTGCTGGCCGATTCTCCGAGACCATGGGCTCTGTTTTCTTTTGGTTCTGCTGTATTTTGGAACCTTTCCCCATGTTTAAAGTAGAATAGCTCTAAACAGCTCTTCTTGGGAAGTTGGCTCTCATTCAATAGAATTATGCGTCTTTTACAGGTCTCCAAAACAGATCCGTCCCCGAAGAGGGAAGCTCCCACCATGATTCTTTTTAATGTGGTATTTGCACTAAGGGTGAGTGTTTATAGGTGGGTGAAGAGCATGGGCAAATCAGGAAGGAGGGTAAGGGGTGGAACAGCAGCTCATTTCTGGTGAGTGTGTCATTGACTCAGCGCTTAGCCTGCAGTGGGCATGGCATTGGAACCCTACTCTTACTGTTTTCCTCTCTTTTTAAAAAAAATAAAATACACATAACAAAATTTACCATTTTAACTCTTTTAAAGTATATGGTTTGGTGGCATCTTGTAACACTGTTGTGTAACCATCCCCATTATCTAGTTTCAGAACGTTACTGTTACCCTAAAAGGAGCTCAGCTATTCCCTTTCTCCCCCGCCCTCTCCCAGCCCCAGAAACCACCAGTCTACTTCCTGTCTCTGTGGATTTACCTGTTCAGCATATTTCATATGCATGTGATCCTACAATATGTGACCTTTGGTGTCCGGCTTCTTTGGATGAGCATAGTGATTTTGAGATTATCCCTGGTCATGTATATCAGTACTTTATTCCTTTTTACGGTCAAATCGTATTCCATTGTATGAATAGACCATACTTTGTTTATCCCTTCATCTGTTGAGGAACATTTGAGTTTTTTTCCACCTTTTTCTATTATGAACAACGCTGTTAAGGATATTTGTATACAAATTTTTGTGTGGAGACATGTTTTCATTTCACTTGGGTATATACCTAGGAGTGGAATTGCTGGGTCATATGATAACTGTGTTTACCCATTTGAAGAACTGCCAGACTGTTCTCCACATTGCTGCACCATTTTACATTCCCAGGTGCAGTGCACGAGGGTTCCAATTTCTTTGCATCCTGACAACACTTGATATTTTCCATTTTTTAAATAATGAAGCCTAATTGTTCTCAGTGTTGTCTGAAGTTGTGTTATTATTAATTACAGGAAAATTTTTTTTCATTAAAGCTGTCAAAATATAAGGGATCCAAATAAACATAAAAGGCATCCCTGGGTAAAGACTGGCTTATATTATTAATGGAATACCTAGTAAATTTATATCCAGTGACTGTTAAATGATGGCATTCCTCTGAAATATACCAGTATCAGTTTTCACCAAAGAACCCAGAAGTTCTTTCTGGCTGGGCACATGATCTGCACGACAGCTTTTGTGCAGAAATACGAGTGAGAAAGTGATTGGATTTCAGTGACAAGGAGCAGTGATGCCCTGAAAACCTTCGGAGTGGCAGGAATGAGACTGAGTAGAAAGGGAACCTATAAAATTAGGTGCCATTCTGAGTCTCAAGGTGTGTTTTTTATGGTGGCTTTTTTTTGTATGGAGACTACATGTCTCACTCTGAACAGTTCAAAATCAAAATAATGCTGGAGAAGAGATCCATGAGAATGAAGCTTAATTTTTAAATTTTTACCTGTTGATAAAGACAACTACAAGTGAGAACAAAATGATTTGTTAGTGGTGGGGGCATGAAGTTCCAAGAGATCTTCTTCCTACACTTCTGTGGTATTTGCATCTTCACGATGTTCTTGTATTACTTATATAATTACATAACACAAAACCATCCACAAAGAGAACTCAAATTAAGTAAAAAACAAGCAAACAAAACCCATGACGAATGCTGTCCACCTGTCAGTCCTGATAGCCCCTGTGGGATGGGCAGTGAGGAGCAGCCACAACCCCACCCCAGATGTTGCCGGCAGGCTCTCATCCCTGGGCAGCATGTGATAGCAACATGTAAAGCAGTCAAGCAAGCACGCATATTATAAAGTCTTGTAAAGATTTTTATAATAATAATTAGACTGGAAGTAATTCTGGTCTCCAGTAGTTGAGGAGAGGTTGGAAAAGGTGGTGGTCATTACACACTGGCATGTTTGTGGCCATTGAAGATGAGAAATGGGGACGGCATCAGAACCTGGAGGAGTGTAGATTAGCACAGGTAGTGTAGGACTTCAGATAGCATGGGCCATCCTGATGAAGAGTGGGAGGGATTTTAAATAATGTAAAGAGTTGATATTTTAGGGTAGACAAGTTTCAGTAGTCTTGTAAAAATGTATACTTTTTCTTATTTTGAAAAGTTTTAAACCCTGAGTTAGTGACAGTAGTTTGGTAAACCTATACCCCTGTCTCTGAGATTCCACAACTATCACCTTTGCACCTTGGTTCCATCTACTGGCCCCCCCACCCCTTACATTGTCACTTATGTATTTCAAGACAAGCCCTAGCCTCATGTCTATTCACTCCTACATACTTCAGAAGGCATCTCTATAAAAATATGGGCATTTATTTTATACCAGAATACCCTTTTCACACCTGAGAAAATTTGCAATAAGTTGGTATAAACTAGTACGTGGTCCATTGAAGCTTTCCCCAATTGCCTCAGCATTTTTGCTGGTTGTCTTGTCTGAAGCAGGATTAAGACCCAGCCTGCACAAACATGTGTTCTCGGGTCTCTAGATCTCTGCCCGTCTAGGACTCTCTCCCCCATTTGTCCCATCACATGTTCTATGTTTGGACTCATCTCATTGTGCAGACAATCAGACTTGCTCTCTG
The DNA here is from genome assembly GCF_028538775.1 of Myotis yumanensis. Taxonomy (NCBI): domain Eukaryota; kingdom Metazoa; phylum Chordata; class Mammalia; order Chiroptera; family Vespertilionidae; genus Myotis; species Myotis yumanensis. The sequence goes on from NW_027223755.1 coordinate 104,162,417, forward strand.
TCCCTGTATTTCTTGCAAACTAAATGTTTGATTACATTTGGGTGTGAGTTTTGGGGACAAGAAAGTCTCACAGGCGATGCCCTGAACCTCATGCTGCCTCACAGCCCGTGTGGGGAAAGTGTGGCATTTCCAAGAGCTCCTAGGACACTCAGGGCTGGTGTGTCCTAGGACCTAGGTGGTAGTTCTCTCAGTGTGGCCACACAGCCTCAGGCTCTGCAGGCATCTTGAACAGTGTCTGGCCTGTGCAGCCAAACAGGACACCCTGGCACACTCCATCAGTGCTGGTCCTTGGGCCTCGCCTGGGCAAGCACCACCTTGCGTGTCTGGGAATGTGGGACAAACAGGCCCTGAGCCTCGGACAGCACTGTCCTGCCCCAGCCAGTGGGTCTTCTAGCAGAGTCATGTCCTCAGGTGGGACTTGCTTACTCTTCAAGGGAATGACCATGTGCTCAAGATCATTCTCCTACCTCTCCTTTGCTCTGGGAGTATTTCCACACAGATTCTTCTGGAAGGGTTTTGAGGCAATTGTATATACTCTAAGCCAGTGGCTCTCCACCTTCCTAATGCCGCGACCCTTTAATACAGTTCCTCATGTTGTGGTGACCCCCAACCATAAAATTATTTTCATTGCTACTTCATAACTAATTTTGCTAATGTTATGAATCGTAATGTAAATATCTGATATGCAGGATGTATTTTCATTGTTACAAATTGAACATAATTAAAGCATAGTGATGAATCACAAAAACAATATGTAATTATATATGTGTTTTCCGATGGTCTTAGGCGACCCCTGTGAAAGGGTCGTTCGACCTCCAAAGGGGTCGCGACCCACAGGTTGAGAACCGCTGCTCTAAACCCAGACCCTGCAGTTTCATAATCTTGCAGGGGACACTGTTGAGGGGATGCCCTTGACACGAAGGGACAGGGCTGCTGCCAGTAGTGGGCATAGCATGGGAACAACCTTTGGTTCTCTCCCCAGCGCAGATATGCTGCCAGGTGTGAGTTCTGTTTGTGAACATGACATCTACTAGTTTAGAAAATCTCTCCCAGCTCCAGGGATGAAGGTGTTTACTGTGGGCAGGGCGCTTTCTAGCAGATAAACGAGAGGGAAGCAGCACCAGGGGTTCTAATCAGCAGCACCATTCTCCCTCTTCCTTTTCTCACCTCCGCCCCATAGGATGACTCAGCTGCCCTGTGGGCCTCCTGAAGCACTGAGTCATGGCTGGCCAGTTATCTGCTCCAAGGAGCATCTTCACATACCCCACAGCCACCTGCTCCACCCTTGGCCTGGCCCGACTGCAGCCCCTGATAGTTTCTAGAGTTGACACAGGGGATGGGAGTGGCTGGAGCCAGCTGGCTTCTCCTGTTAGCCAAGGTCATGTCTGCTAGAAAGAGCCACTTAACCTTGAGGATAGAAAATGTTCAGTGAACAGTTAGCCTGATGCTTCTGTTTATTATACTTTGTGTCCCTATAAGAGGGGCTGTGTGACTGAATTCTACCATAGCCAGTTGGTCCACCAACAGTCAGCAGTACACTGGTGACTGCAAACAGTGCCAGGGATTTTGCTGTGGGTAGTCTGTTTTGAGCACCTGACATTTCTGACTAATTGGTGATGGGGGTGCCACTGTTGTCCTTTCTTAGGTGGGAGCCCTGTGACCCAGGGTCACACAGCAGGTGGTTGGATAGATCTGTACCTTCCATTATCCCACTGGCTGCCTCTGCCAGGCCCAGAGTGGATGCCTGATCTGTGCCTTACCTTCCTGGATGGCCCTGGTGCCCTGCAGTGTGAGAGCCTGCCTCTACTTCAGCAGTTCTCAACCTGTGGGTCGCAACCCCTTTGGCGGTCGAACGACCCTTTCACAGGGGTCACCTAAGACCATCCTGCATATCAGATATTTACATTATGATTCATAACAGTAGCAACATTACAGTTATGAATAATTTTATGGTTGGGTCACAACATGAGGAACTGTATTTAAAGGGCCAGAAGATTGAGAACCACTGCTCTACTTGTTAGAAATGCCTGGTTCCCTACCCCCCACACTGGGTGACCCCATGGAGCCATCTCTGTGCTGCCATCCAGGCAGCTATCCCCAAGATAGGATGCTGAGCGGACTGGCGTTTATGGACAGCTCCTAGAGGGGACACAGGAAATTGGTGATAGTGGCACCTGGAGAGGAGCCTGGGGAAAGGAGTAGAGGATTCTTTCATGGTTTCAGTGTTTGCTTTGTATGTGTATTACCTGAGTACATTTGCTGCATTTGAGTCAAGCTTGGCTTCTCCCACAGGCCAACGCGGATCCCTCGGTGATCAACTGCCTGCACAACCTTTCCCGACGAATCGCCACCGTGCTGCAGCACGAGGAGCGCCGCTGCCAGTACCTCACGCGGGAGGCCAAGCTGATCCTCGCGCTGCAGGACGAGGTGTCTGCTGTGGCCGATGGTGAGTGCGGCAGGCGTCTCTCCTACCCAACAGCACAGAGCAGGCAGTGTTTCCAGGCAGGACACGGCTCTGGTTTTGAAGACATGGAAGCCGAGGTGCTCAGAGTTCCATCCTCCTCAGCCTGGACTGAGCAGGCCCCAGTGCAGAGGGAGACTCTCCGGGGCACAGCTGTAGACCCCTTTCCCGGCCTGATGTGCTAACGCTGATTCCTTAGCCTGAAGCATTTTCCTCCCCACAAATGCTCATGGTGGCTCTTCACGCAGGTCAGGCACTGCCTGCTGGCCCTGGTGCTGCTGGCCCTGCGTCCCAGGCTGGAGGACCTGTGGAGGGGCCAGCGGGAGTAGTGAGCTGGCAGGGTGGGTGCTTTTCAGTTCTTTGCTTTCAACTAAATTGAAGGAGGACCTAATGGAGTTATCAACTGGAAAGTTATTAAAAATAATTTAAAAAAAATATTTTTATTGATTTCAGAAAGGAAGGGAGAGGGAGAGAGAGAAAGAAACATCAATGTTCCTGTACACCCCGCACTGGGAATTGAGGCTGCAACCTGGGCATGTGCCTTGACCGGGAATTGAACCGTGACCTCCTGGTTCATAGATCAACTCTCAACCACTGAGCCACACCGGCCGGGCTATTAAAAATAGATACATTACCATGTGGTATTTGACATACCGTCAACATTTGAAAGTGTGAAGAGACTCCTACCTGTAACAGACCCACCTCCATCCTCTCAGGTCAGCACCTTTGTAACAAAAGCAAAAACCAAGGACACAGTTGAAGGTGAGCCCAGTCTGATTTTAGCAGCAAGTGAAAGCAGCGGTCACCATGCACGAACTATCCCACACAGGTGCATTTTCAGTAAAAATTTACTTTTTATGTTTGACAATGAAGTTTTATTTCTTAAAACATTTTCTTTAGAGTCTGTGACTTTGTCACAGGAATTTTAAAAGTTCAATTTAGTACAAATAGTTTTGTTAGATATTTATGAGACAGGATTAATGAAAAAGACTTTCAGTCAGAAAAAGAAATAATATTAGCATAAATATGGGGGAAAGAGTGGGATGAGGCCTGGAACTACCTGGTCACTGAGGCAGAAGATGGCGCTGGTGGTCCGAGGTGGTCTTCAGGAGCGTCAGGGAAAAGCGTCAGGTGGGGCCAGTGCTGAAGTTTAAATACAAATATTTCATATAAAGACAGTTGAACAAATCGGCCTAAGTATAATTTTAATTCAGCTGGATGCCAGAACTTTATGAGAAGCAGTTGTGAGCCCTGGCCAGTGTGGCTCAGTTGTTTGGGTGTCGCCCTGTGCACTGAGAGGTTGCCAGTTCGATTCCTAGTCAGGGCACGTGCCCGGTTACAGGCTCTATCCCTGGTAGGGGACGTACAGGAGGCAGCCAATCCATGTTGTGCTCGCACATTGATGTTTCTCCCTCTCTCTCAAAAATCAATAAACTATTAAAAAAAGAAGAAGCAGCCTGGCCGGCATAGCTCAGTGGTCGAGCATTGACCTATGCACCAGGTCGTGGTTTGATTCTCTGTCAGGGCACGTGCTCAGGTTGCGGGTTTGATCCCCAGTGTGGAGTGTACAGGAGGCAGCTGACCAATGATTCTCTCTCATCATTGATGTTTCTATCTCTCTCCCCCTCTCTGAAATCAATAAAAATATATTTAAAAAGGAAGAGGAAGAAGCAGTTGTGAATATCCTGATGATTGGTTTAAAGTTACTGAAAATTCTTTTTAAGTTGTTTTAAAAGATATTTTAACTTGTTTTTAAAGGTATTTTCTATTCTAGCCTATGTGGAGTTTCCTTGCTTTGGAGATTCTAAGTCCTTCTGTGTCTCAATTTTTGCAGCAAATGATGGTCCGCAGTCTCCGTTCCATCACATCCTGCCCAAGTGCAAGCTGGCCAGGGACCTCAAGGAAGCTTACGACAGGTAGGACAGGCGAGCAGCACACCATGCACTTCCTTCTCGTGGGCCTTACTGCCTGAGCGGTGTCTGATAATGGGACTCCCTCCTCTGGGTGCTGCTCTCCCGTTGTGCCACTGAAATGGGGGTGAGAGGGCAGGAAGTGCCAACCCCTTTGGTGTGCGCCCGACTGGAACAGTCACCTCCATACTTAACCAAAAGTGAGCCTGAAGTTACACATGAGAGCCTGAAAGTGCATTTGAGTCCTCAAATACAAGGTGGTTTTACTGAGCCTGGCACAGCGCCAAGTTCTGGGTCCACCTTCATTAGGTGCATGTCGGTGTCACCTTTCACCCATGAGGAAACAGGCTCAGAGGATGGAGAGGGGCTGGCCCTGCCCTGGGGAACTGGGGGCCTGGGGCACTCAGTGTATGAGAGCAGCAGGTGTTGGAGACACAGCAGAAACCTCACAGTTGTTTGGATTATATTTGTGGCTCAGCACCTACTCTCTTAAACATGAATAAGCAAAGAACTTATTTTCTTTTTAAAGGGTGTCCTGTGGCTCTGGCGCTGGGTCTGCATTGGGGGATGGAGGTTTGGTGGGGGCGAGTGCCCAAGGGACAGCCCACCTGGCAGTTTTGCCTTCCCTGTCCTGCACCGGCCGGTTGGTTCACAGGGTACCACCCAGCACCAGGCAGCAGCATGTGGGTGCAGGCTTCTTCAGTGCCGTCCAGTTCCATTGCCTCTTTCTGCCTTCTCTTCCTCCTTTACTCCCTTACATTTCCACATTCTCCTTTGCGAGTGCGGCAGCTCTGCGCTCCCACCTGGCCTTCCAGGCTGCACTCCATTCCACTGGACTCTTCTCCCACTGGAGATGGTCCTGATGTAAGAACTGTGGCCGCGACACCACGTGTCATCGAAGCCCAGAGACAGCGGTTTGTCCAGGATCCTTTCCCTTTTTTATGTTAATTTATTCTGATTTTACTAACATTAAAGACATTTAGGAAATACAGAAAAGTATAAACAAAATGAAAGTCATCTATAATTTTATACACAGTGATAATCACTATGAACATTTTGGTAATTTTTTTAAACTTGATTTTTTGAAAGGTCACATATTCATCAAGACTGAAATTTAGAGCTTTGATTTTGTCTCCTGCTGCACTCCGACCAGCTTCTCACCCTGGCGGCAGGTTGCATTTCAGCGACCGCCTTCCTCACAGATGAGTTTACCGTAAGGTGCATACAGGCAAATAGTGATCCACTGTCTCCCTTTACATACTGGCAGCACACTGGGCATCCGGTTAGCCTGTTGCCTTCTCAGATAACAGTATACCTTAGGCTTCTGCCTGTGCTGATGAATAAGAACTTTTGTTTTTTTTTGCTGCATAGCCAGCCAGCCCCCTCCCTTGGGCATTTATTTGGCTTCATGTTTTGCTGCTGTAAGACATGCTGCCCAACCACATGCATGTGTGATTGTGCATCTGTACCCACACATCCGTAACATAAATTCCTGAAAGTGGGGTTGCTAGGGCGCAGAGGTAAAATGCATTTCCCTCTGTGTAGTATGTGCCTCGATCTACACTCCCACCAGAAGCACGTGAGATACCTGTCAACACAGCGCCTTGGTGAGCTTCTTGGTTTTAACCAATGTAAGGGCAGAGCATAGTGTCTCAATGCAGCTTATGCACGTCTTCACGTGATTACACCATCCCTGTTTTCTTTTCTGGCAGCTCTCTGCTCAGACCCCCTGCTTGTTGTTCTGTTGGGAGGTGTACGTGCCTTTTCAAGGAGGGGGAGTTGCCCTTTGTGAGGGCATCTTGTGCTTCCCTTGTCTTTATTCTGGTGACCTCTGGGTGTGGCTTCTGGCTGCTAGAGAACATCAGGGCAGCCTGAACTGCCCTTGCTGAGTGAGGGTTTTGGTTTCTGATCCTGCCTACTTCGGAGAACTTGACCCAGAATGGGATTTTTGGTCTTGCAGTCCTACCCTGTCTTTGTATTCCACGTGATCACATTGGAGTTTGCCCTGCGGTAAACGAATTGTCGTCCTCTGGTCTTGGATTGACTGGTATCAAAATCCCTTTCTAGGCCCTGCCAGTGTGCCTCAGTTGGTTGAGTGTTGTCCCATGCAACCGATTGGTGTTTCTCTCTCATTGATGTTTCTCCCTTTCCCTCTCCCTTCCTCTCTCTCTCTAAATTAAAATTTTAAAGAACAGTTTAAAAAGTCCCTTCCTTGCAAACTGCTGTTGCCTTACTCTGAGTGGGAATTTGCATGTCTCAACTCGGATTATGCTTGATATTAGCCAAAAGGCCAAGAGGTGATCTCAACTAGGGTTAGACTACAGCAAATTTCAGGCTAACCTGGAATTAAAATGAAAAGCAAACAGGAGAAGACTTTATATTCCTGAAGAAAGAAGGGACTGTGATTTCTTATATTTGAACTGCACTGGAAAGCTGGAGGGATGAGATCCTGGATTGTGTGTCAGGGCCTGAGGCAGCCAGTGCCCCCTAGTGGACATCAGTTTGAAAGAGGACAGGAATTGGTTTTTGGCAAAAACAGCTTCCAGAATCCACTGTCCAGCACTTAGCTTCCCTCCTTTAACCCAGGCATCTGTTGTTAGTGCCCAGGATTGAATTTCTTCCAGGCGAACCCTGTAGCCCACCCTGATCCTAGACTTCACTTTGACCTGTCCTGGTTCTGGCCCCGCCCCCAGGACAGCCAGGGGCAGTTGTGTCCACCCTTGTACCTGTCCCAACCTGGCAACAGCAATGGCCCCAAGGAGCCTCCCTGGCCTGTGGCCTGTGGCCTTCCCAGTCCATGTTGGCCCTGAGGGTCTGGCCTGGCCTGCCCTCTCTCCTGCAGAATGGACTGCACCTTGGAGCTAAGAAAGGGAGGCTGAGTTTCTATTACTGATGAGGCAGCATAACAACATAGATAGCGACTTCCTGACAGATCCCTGGGGAAGGGTTTCTCAGAGCAGAAATGAGAGACAGGAAGCTGTGAGACTTAGCAGTGTTGGAGATTGGGATGGGACTTTTCAAAGGAATTGCTCTGAGTTTGGTGTTTTAATTAAAATTCAGGGACCCAGCCAGAGTGGCTCAGTGGCTGAGCATTGACCCATGAACCACGAGGTCACGGTTTGATTCCTGGTCAGGTCACATGGTTTGCAGGCTCGATCCCCAGTAGAGGTGTGCAGAAGGCAGCCCATCAGTGATTCTCTCTCATCATTGATGTTTCTATTTCTCTCTCCCTCTCCTTCCCTCTCTGAAATCAACAAAAATATATTTTAAAATAATAATAAAATCCGGGGGTATGGTGTGGCTGAGCGGCCTGGTGGCCCCTTGCCCAAGGACCTGAGTGTCTGTGAATGTAGGCTGGCAGTGTGAATCCCTCCAGAGGCCCCGACTGTCCTAGCGCCTGTGTCTTCCTGTGGAACTTGGGGACCTCAGTGATAGCATCCCATTCATTTGTGTGACCGTCAGGTTGTGTCTCCCACGAGGTTCAGGGACATCCCTTCACTTTTCCTGACGAGCCCTGTGCTTGGCGTGTGGAGAAGCACAGCTCACCCACTAGTAGTTGAAAGGACCAGTAATAGGAGTCACGTCTCTGTGAATTCCATGGACTTGAAGTGTTTGCCTGACTGGTCCTCCATCGTTAACTGGGGTGGCATTCAGGGCCTGTGGTGGGGTCTGCGAGGCTGGGGACTCTGCCCGCTCCTCACTGCCTCACACTGCTGCCTGTCCAGAGCAGATATGGGCCCACAGACACCTCCACGAGCATCCTGGGAGTTTTAGTTCCTATTTCCATGAAGTGGACCTGCATAGAAACTTCTGTTTGCAATTTCTTTCTTTCTTTTTTTTTTTTTTTAAATATATTTTATTGATTTTTTACAGAGAGGAAGTGAGAGAGAGAGTCAGAAACATCGATGACAGAGAAACATCGATCAGCTGCCTCCTACACATCTCCCACTGGGGATGTGCCTGCAACCCAGGCACATGCCCTTGACTGGAATCGAACCCGGGACCCTTCAGTCCGCAGGCCGACGCTCTATCCACTGAGCCAAACCGGCCTCGGCCTGTTTGCAATTTCAAGGTGGGCCTTTCGGAGCCCACCCCGACATCTTGGATCAGGTGCGGGTCCCACTGCATGCCAGGGGAAGCCCGGCTGCGTGAGACAAAGGGACCAGAAGGTCAGGGCTAGCTTGAAGGTCTCTGGCCTGGGGCAGGAAGAAGGGTGACCAAAGGATGAGTCAGTTGTTAGCCAGAGGTTAGGAACTGAAAGTCTTTCTCAGATGCTGAGCTCTGAGGGTAATGGACTAAGCTTGTACACATTTCTGTCTGGGGGGTGAAAGATAAGCATATTTTGGGCTGGTGTGTGGCCGCCTGCACAGTCATCGCTTCAGGGCTGGGCTCTGGCAGGAGCACGCATGTATCTCTTGTCGCAGACAGGGCTTGGCTCTCCCTCTGGCCCAGAGCTGTGTGAGGCTGGATAAGCCTCACATGGGCAGTGTTTTCCTACAGTAATTCCAGATCTAACTGCTAGCTGCCCTACAAAGAGAAGTACAAGCTTAGTAGGGACTTGTAGGGCCCAAAGCCCTACTCTGAAAGTCATGTCTTAAAACTGTATTTTACAAACAAAACAAAACTGCTTTACAAATAGGCACAAACCTTTTTCTTCCTCCTCTTGGCAGGTTTCAGTGCACTTCCAGCTCACCTCTGGATGTGGGAGGTTTACAGGGCTTCTCTGGGAGCTTGAGGGCCATTCTCTCTCTTCCTGACTAGTTCCAGGGTTTCCCAGGAATTCTAGGGTCTGCAGCTGGCCCTCTGAGATGCTGCTGGGGTGGCATTCAGGGTCCCCACACTGTTTGTAGAGAGGTACCACCATCGGTGCAAAGTGTTCCGGGGGAGGAGGTTGCTGGCAGGTGAACAAATGCTTGGAAAAGTGTAGAAACATCCTCATGGAAACCAGAAAATCAATGTGAGTGTGCCCCCCCCCCCCCCCCACCAAAAAAGGACCTCATGCCACTGTACACCAGACGGTATGGCCTAAGATGGCTGACATGTGGAGTTGCTCTATGGGCCTAATTCATCCCCCTCGCACCCAAACCAGGCACTTGCTGTCGTCTCTCCATGAGGTTTGTTCCAAGCCCCAAACACCTGTCCCCTGCACACCCTGCACCCTCCTCTGCTGTTCCCTTTCCTACAGCTCCAGCTTCCTATGTGCCATACAGTTTGCTTCCCCGACGCCACTGGGGCAGAGCCCCCTCCCCCCCAAATGTAAGGCTGTGAGTTTTACCCCAGGAGCCTGAACCAGTGCTTGGAGCCTCAGCACATGTCAGGTCGTTGGCAGTTTGCACATGGCATCACTGGGCACCTGGTGGATCAAAACCAGCTACTTTCAAAATGATAGGAATCTGTCTAAATCTGATTCTGTGGTGTTTGAACAGCTACTCTGAGCCATGTGCTGAAGAGGACAACTCAAAACTAGAAAGACCTTTATTTTCAATCAGCCAGCCTGAAGCAGGAGGAGCCTGGCCATTTCACTGTCCCTACAGCCCCTGGTTTTCCTCGCTGCTCTGTTTTATATGTGATGCTGAGGGCATAAAGATTGCTCACTTAGTCAAGTGGAGCAACTAACCTGGGCGCCCTGGGCAGCTCTCTCATGGTGTGACCTTAGATTCCTTAAGAGGCTGGGCTGTGTCAGGGTTTGATGCCCAGCCAGCAAGACCTTCAGCCAAGGAAGGGCACGATGATGGGAGCCTTCGTCTGCTCAGATGTACTGCGTAGCACTCAGTTCTAGAAGAAGCCAAGAGTGGGATCTTCCGCTGGGCCCTTGGGGAAAGACCCTGCGTCTCTTCCCCAAATCGTCACACATCAGATCTGTTCATAGGTTTCACGCTGTGGGGCTGGGGCACCGGCAGCGACCAAACCTTGGTCTTCCAGACTCAGCCACGGCCTGCAGCCCCCCAGCCTCTGCCTGCAGCCCCCCAGCCTCTGCAGCCAGGGGTGCTGCTTGGGGCATTGAGATCCTGGGAGAGGGCATGGTGTTCCCAATGCCCCGAGGCAGGGCAGGCAGAGTGTCTGGGAGCTCTGGGGCAGTTTGCAGGGAGCAAATGGTTGGTGTTGGCAGAAATCCTAGGGGTAGTTGAGGGTGATAAATGTGCTCTGTATTCTTCCCACTGTGTTCTCTCCCCATTCCCTGCTTGAGAGAATACAGGCTTATTTTTGCATTTGAAACTGCTGACCACAGATTCAGCCAGCCCTCCGGCAGACCTGGGGGGGAAGCTTGGGATTGTTGGTCTGCTGCTTGAGGCTTCAGGGAAGAGACTGTAAGAACAGCCAGTGGGTGTGGGGAGTGAGGGCCATCGAGCTGCTTCCCAGCATTGTGTACCTGAATGCCCCCAAGAGAGGTCTGGGACCTGGGTGAGGTGGCAGCTCCCACCAAACCTCCCCCAGCCACTGGCCTGCCCCACACTGGGCTGGAGGCGGGCATCTTGGTCTGTCCATCCAGCTGGGAATAGCATTTCAGGGTTGGAATGTGATGGAAAGGGCACCGCCTAGCCCAGCTGGGACCGGGCAGGCCAGGCCTTCACAGTGGGCACGGGCCCCTCTCATCACCTGCTGCGGGACAGCGAGGATCAGCCGTGGGGACTTGGCTCAAGCAGTTGCTTCTCTTTGGTGTCAGACACCAAGTGCTTTCAGTGCAGGGGCTGAGCAGCCAGGCTGAGGGTGGAGGTCAGGCTGGCTTCCCTGCCGGGGAGTTTCAGAAGCTCCTGCTGGAAACAGCCCCTTGGTATGTGGTTCCCCAGCCGCCAGGAGCCCGTTCTCTGGGCAAGGGCTGCCTGAGAGTGTCACCAGAGCAGGAAGCGCATTCCTCAGGCCCCTCTCCTTCCTTCATTTATGAGGTGCTTCTCAGTGCCCCCGAGTATCCCACACGGAGTCAGCCATGCTGTAAGCAGTGAACAAAACGCAAGGCCCCACCTCAGGACTGCATTCTGGTTGAGGAAACAGCTTAACCAGCAGACAAGTAGGCGTGTCCTGTGGTCAGGTGCTCAAGGCAGGTGAACAGTGAGCAGTCAGATTGCCTGGGGGGCTGCGGCTCACTGAGAAAGTGGCACTTGAGTTGAAACCTGAAGGAGGGAAGGAGCTCCTGGCACCGAGAGAGACTTATAGTCAAGGACAAGTACAAGGGCCCTAAAACAGCAGGGTGGCTGGTGTAGCTGGGCCTGCCTGGGGTAGGAGACAAGGTCAGAGAACGTGGGCACGTCACTCAAGGCTCCTGGCATTGTGGGGTCTTGGCTGGAACTGCCGAGGTGGACGCCATGGGGCCTGTGGGGGAGGGCGGACAGAGGGCCAGTGCTGAGAAGGACTGGGCTTTGTAGGGCCCTGCAGGTGCTGAGACACGTTTGCTAATGGTCTGAGGCAGGCTGTGAGAGAAGCGAGGAGGCAGGGACAGCGTTGCCGTGTTTGGTCTGAGCTAGGATTAGCCTGAAAGAACCAAATTGCCATCAGTGAGGCTGGTTTCGACAGTTGCTGTGGTGCACCTGGGGCACTGCTGGCATCTGCAGGGAGGTGGGCGCTATGTGCTCCTCCCCAACAGGATGTCCTATGGGACTTGGCACCCCCACCCTTCCTGTGCTGCCCACGGCTCCTTTTGGGAGACAGGCCTTGCCCTGCCTGATGGGGGTGGGGCTCTCATCAGGTGTGCAGGAAGAGGCATGAGAAAACACCCCTGCATCAGTTGCATTGAACCTCTGAGAGAGAACAGGCTTCCCTGTGCCCTCGCACTCTGATTGGACTACAGAGTCCAGGGCTAGCCAGAAATACAACATTTTCCTCTCTTCAACATGCTGAGTCTGGAAAGATGCTTTCTTGCCCTGGGGGTCTCCACTTGTAGTTTCCTCCGACCAACAGGAGCGGTGTACTGGGAAGAAGTGCCCTCGGGCGGGGTGTTGTGTGATGTGTGTGCCTGGGTAGCAGTTGCTGTGTGCATGGGCGATGGCACCGACAGAAATGGAGCCTGCTGTCTGCAGCTTGTGTACGTCCGGCGTGGTGCGGCTGCACATCAACAGCTGGCTGGAGGTGAGCTTCTGCCTGCCCCACAAGATCCACTACGCTGCTGCGAGCCTCATCCCCCCTGAAGCCATCGAGCGGAGCCTGAAGGCCATTCGGTGAGTGCCAGCCCATGCACACTCCCTTCGGGGCCCCTTCTCTGCTGCCTGAGGTTTCACCAATTACTTTGTTCCAGAAGTTCTTTTCTTCCTGCCACAGAAATTGGCAGATCAGGCTCTCCTGTTTATAGAAGTAAAAACACATGTTTTTGTGTCTGGTTTTGTATAGAAAGGACCAGCTCCAGGTTTTCCCGTCTGGGCACTGCCTGGGTGGGCGGGGCTCCGTGCTGAGGTCCTCACCTGCATCCTGGGCACTGAGCATCCTGGGGAACAGACGTACCATTGGGGGGATATTGTCGTCAAGGTGTTGCTCACCGGTTCCTCTTACATTTGAATTTGAACATGTGGGATCTCCTGTTTCTTAATTTAATAGATTTCCTGCAAGGAAAGAGCTGAGCCCAATCTCCTTTTGTCCCAGCCCCCAACCAAGTCCTCAGTTTCCTTAAATATTCTTTAACTAAAAAAATAAATCTGGGCACATTGCAGAAAATGTGAAGGTGAGAGAAAGCAAAACACTGCCTCATTCCCCCCCCCCCCCCCCCGCAGCCTGTACTCCAAGTTAATATCTTTCCTCCTGGTTTCCTTGCTAAGCATATTTTTATGTAGTTCTATTCATAGTCGCAGCAGCGATTTTACTTTTCCCATATTTGGGACTCTTCTCTTTAGGAAAGATTCATTTATTTTTTTCAATCACAAATGTTTGCAGGGCAATCCCAGAAGTGGGAGATGGAGTCTGGTTGTCAGACCTTCCTGTTTTTTTAAAAAAATATGTTTTTATTGATTTCATAGAGAGAGGAAGGGAGAGGGAGAGAGAAACATCTATCTACCACCTCCTGCACGCCCCCTACTGGGGATTGAGCCCGCAACAGGGGCCTGTGCCCTGATTGGGAATCAAACCTGATTGGTGCACGGGGCGACACTCAATCAACTGAGCCACACTTGCTGGGCAGACCTTCAGTTTTGTTGTAATTTTTTCTTTCTTTCTGTGAGTGACAGTAATCCTTGCAGATGTTTAAAGGCCCTTGGACTTACCACTGCCCTTGTCTCTAATTCCTCCTGTGGTCTCTCCTTTCTGAGGTTCAGTGCCTGGGGGCCCCAGCTGCACCTCTGTGTTCCAGGTGCACGCCTGGGGCAGGGGACCTGTGTCTCACATGTCCTGCTGACCTGACTCTGCTCCACAGCCCGTACCATGCCCTGCTGCTGCTCAGTGACGAGAAGTCCCTGCTGGGTGAGCTCCCACTCGACTGCTCCCCGGCCCTGGTGCGTGTGATCAAGACCACGTCTGCCGTGAAGAACCTGCAGCAGCTGGCCCAGGATGCAGACCTGGCCTTGCTGCAGGTATTGCCCTAGGGCCCTGGGGGAGACACCCTGGGTAGGGAAGGATAGGTGGGAGGAGGGTCTGGGTCCAGCAGAGCAGAGGGCCCTTGTTTGAAGGTGGGAGGGGCTGGGGTGTCAGGAAAGCAGGCTGCCTCCATCCAGATAAGAGCCAGTGACAGTGGCTCCCGGGTTGGCTGGAGGCTCTGAAATCTGAGTCAGGTCTGGATTCAGAGCTGACTTCCTCTTCCTTTGAGGGTGGTGAGGCTGCAGCAGAGAGAAGTGAGGCCCTGCGGTGCTGGGAAGGTGCCAGGACAGGGTGGCTTGTAGGGCTGGAGCAGAGGTACACAGCATGTGGCCACATGAGAAAGCAGTACTGCAACCTCAAAGTAGGGGAAGTGAGAGCAGGACACAACATGGGCCTGCCCACATGGCCTTGACCACTCCCCTGCAGGGCTGAACCATGTGCTTGTGGGATGCCCTTTCAGATTGGATGGAGGCCCCTCAGCCCTGGCGGTGGATCTGGTTGGAGCCTGGGCAGGGGTCGGGGCTTCCAAGGAAAAGCATAGGAAGAAATTGCAGGCCAAGGGCAGGGGCTCCTCTGGTTCCGGTGACTGTGAGCACCGTGTGGCCACCAGAGGGCAGCAGGGCCTGTCCCAGGGACGTGTAGTTCCTGCGATGGCCACTGGGCGGCAGTTCTCTCAGGCTGAGGAGGAACCCCTGAGGGGAGCTTGTCCAACAAGGACTCGGGCTGTTTTTCCCCAAAGCAGTCATTTTGGATTCTGTCATCCAGAACAGGCCTTCCATCATCTGTACCCCATGGCCTCTGTCGGCCCCTGTGAGAATGTTCATTGGGTTCTGCCTGGTGTTTCATAGGGGCTCTATTGAGGACCACGTCCTGCCTGCCTTCACAGCAGACACGAACAGAGAACCTTAAATGCGCTCACTGTTCTGTATGTGCTGCAGAGCTTGTGTTCTGACCAGTGCTGGCCAGTGGCAGATATCTGTGAGTCTTTGCAGCTGCCATTTCAAGCTTCGAAAGAAGCTGACCTTCTGTCCACTGAGGCTGCCCAACATGAAGTGTGCCTGTACGCCATGCCTCACGCTTGCTCTCAGTCTGTTTGGACAAAGACAAAGCTTTGATGATGTCTCCTTTGCTTCCCTGCCCCAGCCTTGCATGGGGAGGAACTGCTGTTTCCTGGCTGGTGTCGTTGTCCAGAAGCTCCCCGAGGCCCAGCCCTGGTGGCGGACCTCACCAAGCTCTGGGAGCCCAGCTGCCACAGCAGGTGGCGCAGTGGAGAGCCCGTGTCCGTGTCGGGTGTGGATGTCACTCATCTACGAGTAAATGGGGTTGTTTCCCTCATGATAGAATTAATATGTTCTTTCTTACAAAAGTTCAAATAGGACACAGTTTACAGACCCAAAAAAGAGAAAGTCTGCACAATCCCATAGCCCAGACATAACTGCTGTGGATTCCTCCGGGTTTTTCTCATAGGTTAACGCATTATCTTCGAATAACAACATCTGGATCACACTGTACATTACTTGTGACTGCCTAAACCAGCTGTGGGCAAACTACAGCCCGCGGGCCGGATCTGGCCCGTTTGAAATGAATAAAACTAAAAAAAAAAGACCGTACCCTTTTATGTAATGATGTTTACTTTGAATTTATATTAGTTCACACAAACACTCCATCCATGCTTTTGTTCCGGCCCTCCGGTCCAGTTTAAGAACCCATTGTGGCCCTCGAGTCAAAAAGTTTGCCCACCCCTGGCCTAACAATGCCCATAGACCTCCACCTCCTAACCCCCAGGCCCTGTGTGGGACTCTGCAGGTGTGATTAAGGATCTGGAGGTGGGGCAGTGGTCCCGTATTATCTGGGTGGGCCCAGTGTCATCACAAGGGCCCTTGTAAGCGGGAGGCAGAGGGAAATTTGACTCCAGAAGAGGAGGTGGGGACGTGACCGTGATGAGGCCACATGCCAAGGAACGCTGCGGCCAGCAGAGGCGAAGAGCAGATTCTTCCCGAGAGTCGGAGGGGGCTGCCCTGCCAGCACCTGACTCCAGGCATGTGCTAGTGGTGGTGGACTCTGGACTCCGGAGTGGTGCTCTGACTGTGGGGAGACGCGGGAGATGGAGGAGAGTGGGTGTGTCCTTGCTTTAGAGTGAGTGTCAGTGGGGCTTGGGACGAGAGAAGAGGGTCAGCGATGGAACGGAAATGTCTGTTGTGTTCAAGTTGGTGGTGCCACTGGAGGTCCCATGTGCCAAATGAGCTGGGTAGAGGTGTCCTTGGCATCGCAGGCATTGCGTGCAGCAGGGTGACTCACCCGTGGAGGCGCTCAGTGATGGTAGAGGCAGCAGGCCTGCCTGGGACAGCGCTCACCGAGGCTGATGTAGCTCAGATGTGCCCAGTGTCTGTCTGTCCACCAAGTGAGGCAGTGCCCTGTTCTCAGACCGGGCCTCCCTGTGAGGCTGGAGGGATTTCGGGCATCGGTCTGTCTGTGGCCCATCTTGATGTCCAGGAGTCCAGGAGAGCAGGCGGTGGGATGTCCTCCAGGATGCTGAGCCACACGGGGATGAGTGCACGGGGTGGAGGGCATGTCTGGTGACCCCACATCCATTGTCACGGGAAACCCATCCCCTTGCCGGAGTCCTGGTGGGGGTGGGGAACCTGCCTCTGCCAGGATGTCTAGCCAAGCCCCTTGCTCAGCTGAGCTTACCCCGTGATCCTGGGTGTCCCAAATGTCCCTGTGCGTGTAGGACCTTCCCTCAGGGCCAGCCAGGACAGTGCGGGGCCCTAAAAGGAAATGACAGTCCCAAACCGCACAGGGACTAGTGTCAAAAGGCTTGTTGCTCTGAACATAGACAACGCTGTGTGTGCTGCTGTGCCCAGCCCCCTGCGGGAGGTTGGGGAGTCAGAGAGAAGCCCAGTGGGCCAGCCTCCCAGGCACTGTGCTGCCAGCCCCTCCGCCCGCAGGTTTTCCAGCTCGCAGCCCACCTGGTGTACTGGGGCAAGGCCATCGTCATCTACCCGCTGTGTGAGAACAACGTCTACATGCTCTCTCCCAGCGCCAGCGTGTGTCTGTGAGTGCCTCTGGGTTTGAATGGGAAGGGGGTGTGGCTGGCAGGCCCTTCCAGGGGGTCTCTCCAGGTTAGGCAGGACTTCCCTCGGACCAGATGCCTGGCCTGTGCTGTGCCCAGGTTCTGATTCTGGCCTGGCCCAGCACCACATGGGCCTGTGCACCTCTGGCACCTGCAGCCTTCACGAAGGGCCTGCGCCTGCCATGTCCACAGCCAGTGAGCTCCGTATGGGGTGCCTGATGGGTGGTCAGGAGCCTTGGCCTTTATTCCAGAGCCTCGAGGGGCTGTGGGGTGGCCTGTGCCCATGGCTTCTGCCACCCCTTGAAGGAAAGCAGCTGGGCTCTGTCCTCATTGTACCCACCCTGACCTCCCCGCTGTGCCACTGCGCCCATTCTCACCTCCCCACTGTGCCACTGCGCCCATCCTCACCTCCCCACTGTGCCACTGCGCCCATCCTCACCTCCCCACTGTGCTGCATTTCCCTGCTGCCTACCACAGGCTCATGGCAAGGGCCCAAGTGCTGTGAATTATGATGGGAGGTTGCTGAGCTCAGGACACACTTGTCTCACTGTCTCCAGGTACTCGCCACTGGCTGAGCAGTTCTCCCACCAGTTCCCGTCTCATGACCTGCCGTCTGTCCTTGCTAAGTTCTCCTTGCCCGTCTCCTTGTCAGAATTTAGGAACCCCCTTGCCCCCCCTGTGCAAGAGGTGAGTCACAGGAGCTGGGAGCCCAGGAACCACCCACCCAGCATTGGTTCCTGGTTTCAGGGCCCTCAGTGTGCTGCACCCTTAGCTGTGGTTCAGGGGATGGGAGGGGCCTCGTTGTGTAGGTGGTGCATGCCCTACCAGGGTAACAGAAAGCTGGCTCCCCAGCCAGGCACCTGTAGATGCTTCACCAGTGACCCAGCACTTAGGCAGTCACAACTCCCTCCCCCTCCTATACCCCCACGGAGCCCACCCTGCTGCAGTGGGTTGTTGTTAGTGTTAAAACCCCAGGAAGAGGCCCAGTCAGGAGAGAGCTAATCCTTCCTGGGGGGACAGAGCCCCCTGGTGCCCCTCTCTGGGCCTGGGTCCCACAGATGGAAGATGCTGAGGTGGTTTTGTTGTCACTGAACCTGGGCCCGCCCTCCTTTTCCCTTCTGTCGTGGTCCAGGTGGTCACTGGGTCTAGGTTCACTGGTACCCAGAGTGGCATCCAAGACGACCTGGAGAGGATAGGCCTAGGATAGAACCACCTGGTGAGCTGGGTCCGGGTGAGTGGTGGGTGGGGGCCCTAGGATGTGGAGTGAACGGGGGAGCTCCATCTATGTCTGGCCGGTTGAGTGTGGCCTGAATCTTCCTTCAGTGAACACCTGGGGCTCTGGGCAGAGACCCAGGGCAGGGCCAGATGGGACAGGTGTCAGAGATGGGGCCAGGTGTTCTCAAAAATGAAGTATTTGCTTTAATAAGCAGCAGATCTGTTAGACAAAACCAGTTTTTAGAAGCAGGCCCTTCCCTTTGTGAAGTTGTGAATGAGAAGGCGATCCTGGCTCCTCAGTGCATTTAGATGCCGAGTGAGACAGAGCTCTAAATGCCGTCTTTCATGGAGCCTCTGGGCTCCAGGAGCTGTGCCAGGTCATGGCAGCTGAAAGAAAGACACATCTTGCATCTGCACCCTCCCCCTCTCCAGCAGAGACTTCCTGCTGGTCTGGAAAGTGGGTGGATTTTTCAGGCCAGGCCTGCGGGGCAGCCTCATGCCTTGTCATGGGGCCCAGATAGAGCTGGGTGTGGGGTAAGGCTGCCTGCCTCTCACCCCTCCAGCTTTAGGCCTGGAATATGCTCTTCAGCGCTTTGGAGCCTCTGTTTTATTTCTTAATTTAATTTCAAATTTAGTTTACAATTCTTTTCAGTTTTATTTGGTTTTACCAGGTCATTCACACCCATGGTACACCCCTATTTCCATGCCTGGTCAGCCAGCCCCTCCCAGGAGGGGACCCCCAAAGATGAGCAAGTGGATGTGTGTCTGAGAACATGGACACCATCTGGGAGCATTTTCTTGCTCTCCTGTGCTGGAGCTCTGCCCACACAGGGCTCCTCATGCTCCTACGTAGGTGCTAGCCTGTGGGAGAGGGGTGGATGCCGTGCCCTGGGCACCGTACAGCTCAGCGTAGGTCCCTGTCCTTGGGAAGGCTTTTGTGTGGAGCTGAGGAGAGGACTTCCTGCTCTCAGGGCAGCTTCCTACAGCTTCTTTCTGCAATGTCACAGGGAAGGGGTCCCACAGGCCCAGCTCTGTTTGGTGGGGTTTGCGTGGCAGGGCCCAGTGGCCTGGAGGAGACAGGGTAGCAGAGGGGTAGCTCTGAGCTAGGAGGGCACATGGCCTCCATGTCACAGGCCCTGCTCCTCAGCTCTGGGCAAGAAAGGCCTAACACTAGGGCAGCCCAGGTGTGTGGTGCGAGCAAGTGCAAATATGGCCTCGCTGCTCTCTTAGCCTCTCTGCCTTCCCTG
The DNA here is from genome assembly GCF_028538775.1 of Myotis yumanensis. Taxonomy (NCBI): domain Eukaryota; kingdom Metazoa; phylum Chordata; class Mammalia; order Chiroptera; family Vespertilionidae; genus Myotis; species Myotis yumanensis. The sequence continues at coordinate 104,181,815 of NW_027223755.1, forward strand.
GGGTTAGCTAAGAGCTCCTTCCTGAGGGCCCCTGGAGCTTATGCACCTCCTGATCTCCAGGCTGACTTGTGGGGGTTGTGTCTTAGGCCGTGGCTCCCCAATCCGATCAGGTAGGGAACAGGGTGGTGGTGGGGGTCAGCCTCCCCCGTGCCCCAGGCCTCACACTGCTGTCCCGCAGACCCAGCTCATTCAGATGGTGGTGTGGATGCTGCAGCACAGGCTCCTGGTCCAGCTGCACACCTACGTGTGCCTGATGGCCTCACCCAGCCAGGACGAGCCCCGCCTGCGCGAGGATGAGGTCCCCTTCACTACTAGGGTCAGCGGCCGCAGCCTCAGCACACCCAATGCCCTCAGCTTTGGCTCCCCAAGTAGGAATCCCTTCCCCGGGCATCAATCTGGTGGTGGTCGGGGGTGGGGGTGGGGGGTGGTCGAGCACCTGGGGAACACTTGGGAGTGGTGGCCAAGAGGTACATCAAGGGCACTGCTGGGAATGGCCGAGGGACTTCACGTGGCCACCCATGCACACACTGCCTCACGCGGGCGGCTGGGTCCTCACGCAGCCTTCCTAGAGGAGGGCAGGAGATCCGTCTCCCCACTTTCCTGCACCTCTGGCTCTGAGGAGGCTGTATCTTTGGGCTCTTGAGCAGGGCTTACTCAAGCCAGGAGTAGCCTGCCCCGGCCTGCCATGCCACCCATCACTGGGAGGACAGTTGAAACCTCTGCCCCAGGGCCTATGAGAGACAGTGACTGCCATGGTCCCTTCTTGAAAGAGCCATGTGGCCATAGTGTGCCCCCAAAGGCAGCAGCCATTGCCAAGCCCGAGTCCCTGGGCTTGGGGAAGAAGAGGGGCTGGAAGGCTTTGCGGGAGGTGCCTCCCAGGCTGAGGCTTGGCCTCCGGCTTCAGGTTCAGGGCGAAGACCTGTCCAGCCCCTCATGCATGTTGGGTGGGAGGGATGTCCTTGGGGGCGGACTGCTCCCTGACCCGTGCCCACCCACAGCCAGCAGTGACGACATGACGCTCACCAGCCCCAGCATGGACAACTCCAGCGCAGAGCTTCTCCCCAGTGGAGACTCCCCGCTGAACAAGAGGATGACAGAGAACCTGCTGGCCAGCCTGTCCGAGCACGAGCGGGCAGCCATCCTCAGTGTGCCTGCAGCCCAGAACCCCGAGGACCTCCGCATGTTTGCCAGGTGGGAGCAGGGAGACAGGTGGGGCTAGGTCCAAGTCTAGGGTCAGGACAGGAAGTGGATGGGGCTGTACCCAACAACCCGCAACGTAAATCTGTTGACGACAAGTAGCACTCACCGGTTGAGGGATGTCCCATACACTGGGGTGTCCCTGCCGCTACCTGTGCATGCCAGGCGTGAGTTCAGTCTGCTGCCGAGACACCGTCTGTACCTCTGTCTTCAGGAGTCTCTCCAGGACTTCCTGGGGTTTGTCACTTCCTGGGAAGCAGCAGCAAGTTCTCATCCCCATGGCTTGGCAGTGATTTTCCCAGGACTTAGCCTGGGGGTGGGGATCCAGATCCCCACATCATAGGTGACACAGACTTGGTCACACCCACCCAGTTTGGGGCACTGTAGACGATGGTTTTCTGGAGGAGGTCAGACTGTCCGGGACTGAGCCCCCAGTGAAGAACCACATGCTGGGCAGCTCTTTCAAGCAGCTGGTCCAGGCCTCTGTTCAGTCCCAGGCCGAGACACCCCCTAGAGCAGTGACCCCATTTGGATCCAGAGCCACACGGGACTCGCTGCCAAGCAGAGTGAAAAAGAGAAGCCTCCCCAGACCTGTCCCCCTGCACTGCCCCTCCCATGTCAGAATGCTGAGGGTGGTGCGACCCTCGGGCTTAAGTGGGCTCGGGGGTTTGAACAGGAATGTGTTCTCACAGACCCACTTCAGAGAACCATGGTGGGCAGCAGGCCCAGGACACTTGCCTGCTCCTGTTGGGGGTTGGGGGTGGGCATGGGCAGCTGCCTCCTGGGCCTCTGAGACGCCCTCACCAGCTCTGTTTTGGCCTGTGGGCCGCTCAGTGGCTGTTGGAACAGAGGCCAGCCTGGGCTTGTGCCGCCCTCCCCTCCAGGCTGCTGCAGTACTTCCGTGGCCGCCACCACCTGGAGGAGATCATGTACAATGAGAACACCAGGCGCTCGCAGCTGCTCATGCTTTTCGACAAGTTCCGCAGCGTGCTGGTGGTGACCACCCACGAGGACCCAGTCATTGCCGTCTTCCAGGCCCTGCTCACGTGAGCCTGGCCGAGGGTGCAGAGGCAGGCAGCTGCAGTGCAGGGGGGCACCCCATCTCCCCACCCCAGGGCTCCCTCCCGACCTGGCCTGAGTCCTTTTAGCTGAGACCCGACTTCACCTGCGTCAGCTGCCTCCTGGGGCGGCTACCCTCTGCATTCTCACTTACCTAGTCCCCAAAACAGGTCCAGTGCCTGAGCTGAGAAGGTGAGGCTCTGAGCTGGGGAGCCGTCCAGGACTCATGTTCTGAGTGAGGCCTGCATGCTTCCCACACAGATTTGGGCCACATGTTTCTCTGACCTCCCTCCCAATCCTGCCCGTGTTCCCCGGCCCCTTCCACTGCTGCCCTTCCAAGACGGAGGGCCCAGTGCCTGTCCTGTCCTGTGTGGCCCCGCACTGCCCCTTCCTCCCAGCTTGCTGTGGGCCTTCCTGGCCCGGCCCTCGCCACAGCCACCAGGAGGCTCATGCCTTAGCCATCCACTCCCCTTTGCCACCTGAGGCCTGAGGGCTTGGGCTCGTCCACGATGCTTACTTGGCTCCCTGTTGGGGTGTCTGCACTGGCGTTCCCAGTCCTCCCTCACAAGGGTGGGGGTGCAGTGGGCCTCCATCGGGCCTGAGGAAGGCAGTGCCCATGCTGGGCCTGGCTCGAGGTGCCCGCTGCACACGTAGCCCCTGACAGCCACACCCTGGAGGAGGAACTGATCATTGAGGGGGCTCTGGCTGAGACACAAGTGACACGTTTTCTAGAAATAAAGCATTTATTTGGTTTTTAAACAATAAAAAAGCCTGTCCTTAGCAGGCCCTTGCTTAGACCTGTGTGTCCTGCTCAGCTCCTCTGTCCACCACACTGACCCAGGGGCTGCCCTGGATATAGAAGCGCAGGGGCTTCTGTGCCCACTCTCCTGCGTTGCCGATGCCCACTCGGGCTGCTGCCACCACCGCTGGCTCCCTGGGCCCCGGGGGGCTGTGCTCTAGCCACACAGCCTTGTCCGTGGTGAGGTCTCGTTGGTCGAAGCTCTTGTCGATGGCCAGGGCCTGACAGAGCTTGGAGGGGCCACTGCAGAGCTCACGGTCTTTGAGGGTCCGGCCGGTACTGCCTTTCCGGGAGGTACTGCGAAGCTGCCGCATGGTCTCCAGGCCCCCCAGGGGCTCCAGTGCTCGCAGCAAGACACATGCTCCATCCCCTGTGGGACAGACAGACAGGACTAGCCCTCCCTACCCAGGGCACAGCCAGTGCTGCAAGGATGATGCAGCTGCCTTCCTGAGCACCCATGTACTCATTCACAGTCCAGACCCACTTCCTACACACCTGCACCCACAAGGCCCCAGGTGGGGCCTCCATGAAGCCAGAGGGCCTGACCAGCTAGGGAGAACCAGTGAAAAGGCACGGCAAGTGCTTGCAGTTGGCCTCCTCTGGTTTGGCTACCAGCAGCAGCTTTGGGGTTGGCAAAGGAAACCCCAAATGGCCGGTCCTCCCTGGGCATGGTCATCTCTACCCAGGCCCAGGGTTCCCCCATCTGCCTCTACCCACTCAGTGTCTATTGGCCAAGCCAGAAGGTTGGCTCTGAGCAGCTAGCAGTGTGCATAGGATGCCGGGTGAGCCTCACCCCACGACTCAGTGGGGAGACAAACAGTGCAGAAGGAGGTGCCTGCTGATAGCACCCCTCCTTTGGGATCCTTTCTGGCTCCTCAGTCCAGGCTACTTCAGCAAATTGACACCATGGGCCCAAGAAGACATTTGTCCAAATTCCCTTGGCCCTGCATGGCTAGGGGCAGTGATACCTGGACCCTGGCCAGAGAAGCCCAATCCCAACAAGGCCACTTTCCTGAGACACCAGCTCTGCTGACTCACGTTGGCCTGCCCTTCTACCGGGGGGTCTGAGAAGCTCAGCCTGAGGGGTGGCCAGGCCAGTCCCCACTCTTGGGCCTCACCATACAGGCCTCACCAGCGCTGGGAGAACCCTGAGTGGATGCAGCAGCTACACTCCCTGCACAGCCAGCAGCTGGCAGGTGGGGTTTTGGGGACCAGATGCTTTAACCAGCCAGTTTTCAAAGAACCTCAAGATAGACTAAGGGCAGCCTGGCCGGCATGGCTCAGTGGTTGAGCATTGACCAATGAACCAGGTCACAGTTTGATTCCTGGTCAGGGCACATGCCTGGGTTGTGGGCTTGATCCCCAGTGTGGGGCATGCAGGAAGCAGCTGATCCATGATTCTCTCTCATCATTGATGTTTCTATCTCTCCTTCCATCCTCTCTGAAATCAATAAAAATATATTTTAAAAATTAAAAAAGAAAAAGGTATACTAAGGGCAGACCTAGCCGTTTTGGCTCAGTGGATAGAGCATTGGCCTGCAGACTGAAGGGTCCCGGGTACGATTCTAGTCAAGGGCTCGTACCTAGTTGCAGGCTTGATCCCTGGCCCTGGCTGGGGCTCATGCAGGAGTCAACCAATTAATGTCTCTCACATCGATGTTTCTCTTTCTCTGTCCTCCTCCCTTCCACTCTCTCTAAAAATCAATGGAAAATTTGATCCTTGGGTGAGGATGCTCAAAAAAGAAAAAAAAAAAAAAGATATACTAAGGGCAAGCAAAGACTTGAAATTCCAGTCCCTCTAATTGCTAGGCCCTGCCCAGCCCACCAGCCTCAGGGCTTCCTCTGTGTCCATGCCGAGCTGCTGTAGGTGTAGCACGTCCCTCACTATCTCGCCTCCCAAATGGGCTGCAGGAGCAGCCTACCCCCTCGATCCCATGTCCCTTCTCCTGGAACGCACCTGAATCCTGCACCCTGACATAGAACCAGAACACCTTAACTTCTTCCCACAGAGTCTCCAGTCTCAGCTCTACTCCATCTGCACCACCCGTTGGCCTTGGCAACCCCCGCCCCCCCCCCCAACTGCTCCCCTGGTCATCTCTGCACTGCGTCCACCCTGAGGGCAGGCAGGCATGGAGCTCGACCTTCGCCCCCTCTCCCTTGATGCACCTGGATAACCTTTAGCCCTAACTGTGTACCCATGTGGTTTGCTGCTCCCCTGAACTAGGTGTTCCTGAGGCATGTTGGTCATGTGTCCAGAAATAACGCCACCTCCCACATCTGCCCTGCCCACCCTCAGAAGCCCCGGCTCCTCCCTCCCTTGCTGACCACAGCCTCAGACACCTCTGGACTCAGTCTCCCTCCTTATCTGAGTTCAGCCCCACCTCACATGACGACCAAAATAAGCTCCAGAGTGAAATGGCCCTGGGGGTGCTCCCCGCCATCCTGATGTCCAGCCACTGTTTCCCTCAACACCCTTTTTGTGCCAGGCACAGGGCGTCGGGTTATCCAGTCCTCATGCCCTTGCAGCTCTGGCAACGAGCACCCCCAGCTGCCCTCTAGGCACTCACAGCTCCCACGCCCCTGGAATCATTCAACAAATGTGTCTGACTTACAGCACAGCAAACCCGTCCCCACTGGCCTCCTCAAGCATTCGCTCATCTTGGGACCAGCATCAGGCTTGGCAGACAGACGCGGGGACTGGAAGCCAGCATGGGCTGGGCAGACCCTGCTCCTGTCAGCAGTGGCTCTGCTAAGATGGTGCTGTGGGCTTTGTCTTTAGAGCACAGACCACCCAGAAAGCAAAGCCACCTGCTCCCAAAGCACAGAGGCCACCCAGACAGGTCCCATGAGCTGAGTGGGTTCTGGGAGCCTAGTCCAGCATCTCCCCCCGTGGCACCGACATTGGGGCGAACGGTTTTTTGTGATTCTCCTGGGCATTGTGAGCTGTTCAGCACCAACCCACCAGCCGTGATGACCCACAATGCCTGCAGACAACGCCTAATGTTCCTCCAGGGGGGCAGAATCACCCCATAACTGGCCGCCTGGCAAGGCTCCTGCCAGAGCCCTGCTCGACTCAAATAGATTTCACCCTCCTTTTCCCACAACCAGCCCCTCCCGAGTCTACCCCGGCCTGCTGGTGACACCACATCTGAGCTCTGGAGCCAGCGGTGGCCTCATGGAACCTGTGTGTTATGTGTTCGGGTCAACCCATGACCTCTATTTCATGGGGGTCCCCAGCCCCTCTGACCACCCTGTGACCACGGCCAGAGCTCCTGAACCCTGACCTAGCCCAGCAATGGCACCTCCTTGCTCAAACACCTGCCCTACCCTGGTCTTCCCAGGGGGCTGCCAGCTGCCAGCTGAGGGGGCTGTGTCCAGGCCTCCTGCTCCAGCCCCCAGCACTGCTCACCTTGGCTGGAGACATTCATGCAGAAGTACATGCCATAGATGAAGTACACATACAGGGTCCCTGGCTTCATGAACATGCCGCGGTTGCGGGGGGTCTGTCGGCCGCCCCTCGAGCGGGCAGCTTCATCCTCGGGCCCCAAATATGCCTCAGTCTCAACAATGCGGCCCCGGAGCTCTGTGCCATCGTCGAGTCGCCGGACCAAGACCTGTGGGCACCAGTGTCGGCTCAGGACAGGAAGGGTGGTTCCCTCCACCTGACAGTCCACAGCCTGGACCGCACCTCCCTAGCTCTGGGCACACCAGGGCCAGCCAGTTTCCCTCCAACGTCCCTCTGTCTTGGCGGACCTCTAGACAACAGACCTTGTTCGCTGAGTGTCTTGTCCATAGGTTGCAGCCATTTCAAGCTCTGGCCTTGGCTGGGCTGCAAACCAGCACTAGTGCATTCACCCCTCCATGTCCTCTCAGGCCTCCCATTGCACTGCCTCCTCCTCCCCAGGGTCCCCCTGAACTTACATGCTTAGGCTGGGGCAGGGCAGCATGGAGGACACCCCAGTGTTGCCCCACCATGGCTGCCTGTGGACTAAACACCAAGTACTGGCACGCTCAGCTCCTGCCACCAGCTGAAAGGCCTTTCTGAGCAGCAGGACTGGCTGCCCGCCGTGCTCCTGGCTGAACCATGGCCTGGGTGTAGCCAGCTCCACAAGAAATGGGGTCAGTGTGGGCAGTGGGCCAGGAAGATGAGCCTGACTGCAGTTGGCTTGGACAGTGCCCTGGGCAGGGGTGGGGCCAGGAGGGGCCAGAGGGGCTAGCCGAGGACAGGGGCAGGAATTCTCACGGGACGGGGGGACAGGTGGGGGGGGACAGCGGGTGCTCTCAGGCCAGCGGAGCACCTAGGAGGGCCGCCCAGGGGATCCAGACCTGCGGAGTGCTGAGCATGCGGAGTCCATGCTCCCCAGCTGGGGCCCTTCTGCCCTATGGAGGGGACTGCCTCTGGGCTGGGCAGCACAGAATGGCCCAGTGTCCAAAGCTCCAGGCCTGACTCAACCAGCGTTCACAGTGGGGCTTTGGGGGCAGCCACCTCCCCAGGGATGTGCCTAGCACTGGCCTTGTCCTTGGGCCAGAGCAGTCAGTTGGACAGCCAGGCCACCCCTGCCTTAGCCCAGGGAGCCCAGTGTCTGCGGCCGGGATCTGTGTCATGGGACAGGGAGGCGAGCGCTGAAGCTGGACACTCTGGGGTAGTGTCAGAGGAGGCCTTCCTGAGACAGAGGAGAAAAGGGGGTCGATGCCTCCCCTGGGAGCCCATCTCCAGGGCGAAGAGGAAGTCCCATTCCATCTCAGATGAGGCCTCACTTCCATCCTCCCAGGAGATCAAGGGGGCGTTGCTCCATGAGCCTCGCTCCGGTTTCCACACCTCAGAGACCAACGGGGTGCCTGCCCTTGGGAGGGGAGCGTCTCATGGCTCTTTTCTCACTGTGGTTTTTTAATTTGAATTTTCTGCTCTGAATTTCATTCTGATAACGTTTCCAGATAGTAGATGTTGGTTGCCTCCCATGCCCATTACAAACACATCTACTTGCTGGTGGAGGCAACACCTTCTCAGACAAGAGGGCGACTTGAGGGTGGTCTGGGTGTCATGGCAACTCACTGCTCCTTGCAGTGACCTGTAGAGGGGTGACCCGAGCCTGGCCCAGTGGTCTGCAAGGACATCCGCTGGGAGGCTGTGAGAGGCTGTCCTCCCTGGCTGCAAGGACACAGTGCGAAACCCTTCTCCGCTGGAGACTGCCCTCTCTACCCTCGGGCTCGAGCGGGCATGTTGGGGGCCTGAGGGAAACTGACACACTGAGGCCCTTAGGCCCTTGACCTGATGCAGGGCCTCCTCTGCCCCATGAGCCACGGTATGTGAGAGCATAAACCCTCGTTACGCAGGGTTCTTTGAGGAGGAGCTTTTGGCCCCTGCAGCTGAAAGACAGGTCTGGCCCGTAACCACGAAGTCCTGCTTTAGGTTACACCCCACTAGCTCACACTGTAGGATGTGTCCTTTCACACCCAGCGCCTGCTGCCTTTTTCTATTGTCACAGAAACGGAGCCACTTGGCCACTGTAACCTAAAGGTAGTCTCATGGGATCGCGAAGAGGACCAGAAAGCCAGGAACAGCACCCCGATGGTGCTCCAGACAGATGTGGCCCAAACTCTGCTGTTGCTGGCACGTGGGCCCTGCACCATCCCTGCTTCCCGGTCTAGACCCTGAGCCTGCTCTGAGCTACAGGGGTCACGGGGGAGCCAGCAGTCGCACTGTGAGCTGCTGTGGCGAGCAGGAAGCTGTGCGTCAAGGCAATCCTGACACTGGGCAGTCCGTAGGCCATGGCCACTGCTCTCATGTGGCTAAAAGCTCTCACTACTACACAGACAGACAAGCTACAGAGGGGCACTGTGTCAGGGGACGGGGTGGAGGGGGTTAGGGGGGGGACAAAGTCAGCCCCCCACAGACACACACCGGGGCCAGCACTTGAAAGAAACCTGCCCTGAGGGCAATACCAGGTGGAGGCCAGTGTCCTCACAGTCTCAGCATTCCTCCCAACTGGTTCCGGACCCACCCCCTCCCAGATGACTGAGGCGAAGCTCCCAGTGCGGGCTAAGCAGCTACCTGCGTGAGGACCAGCGGGGCCAGGTCAGGGACGCCGGCCCGGTGGCGAGAAGTCTGGTGCCCACAGACGCTGCGTGGTGATGGCCACTTCAGCGGAGGCCCAGTCACTACGTCGACATTACCTGTCCCAGAAACGCCCGGGCCAGGGGGACTGCAGGCTGGTCGAAGAAGTCCAGTCCCAGGCGAGCAGGGGGGTCTCTTGGGCTTGAGAAATAGATACTGCGCTGGGGACCCGGGGTGTTGGGCAGACCGAGGCGGGGCTCCCTGGGGGAGGGTGTCGGGGTTCCATCTGGTGGGCTCTGATGCTGCTCTGCCCCCAGAAGCCGCTGCTTTTTCAGCCCCAGTTTGCGGGAAAGCTGTTACAGGAAAGAACAAAATAAAGCATCTGAATTAGGAGCGGGCAGAGGGCTGTGCAGCGGAGTCAGGCTTGCAGCTTCAGGACCGTATTTCACTGCCTGCCTCAGTTTCCTCATCTGCAAAATGAGGGCGACCGTTCTGTGCAAACAGAATGCAGGCCCGATGTGCTCAGGGCCTGGCTCAGGAGGGTCCCGGAGGTCTTGGGGAAAGAGTGCACGTGAGGAAAGGCTGGTGGCAGCAGAGACAGGGCCAGGGTGACCACTGCATCACACACCCACCACGTGCAGGACATGTGCAACTCTGGCAAAGGGCTGCAGGCCCAGGGAGGGGACAGTGGGCACCCGCGGCTGGCACAGGGGGGCTGGTATCCTCTGACTCCCATTTATCCTATGGATCCCGAATGAATTCTGAGCTTGCTTTTGGAACCTTTTAGACCTTAACCAGGAATTTGGTGGGGGAATGGATTGTGTCACCCAACACCCCCCTACCACCACCACCAGCTGACACATCCACTGTGCCAAACCCCCCCTCAGAATGGCCTAGAACAGTGGTCGGCAAACTCATTAGTCAACAGAGCCAAATATCAACAGTACAACGATTGAAATTTCTTTTGAGAGCCAAATTTTTTAAACTTAAACTATATAGGTAGGTACATTGTTATTAACTTAATTAGGGTACTCCTAAGGCTTAGGAAGAGCCACACTCAAGGGGCCAAAGAGCCGCATGTGGCTCGAGAGCCGCAGTTTGCCGACCATGGGCCTAGAACAGGGGTCCTCAAACTACGGCCCGCAGGCCACATGCAAATACAAATATTGTATTTGTTCCTTTTTTGTTTTTTTACTTCAAAATAAGATATGTGCAGTGTGCATAGGAATTTGTTTATAGTTTTTTTTTAAACTATAGTCCGGCCCTCCAACGGTCTGAGGGACAGTGAACTGGCCCCCTGTTTAAAAAGTTTGAGGACCCCTGGTAGAAGGTCTGACACACACGGGTGGGTGGACACCAGGCTGACCACCTGCTTGGCCGCACTCCAAGCGCATGACTCCCTCCTCCCCCCGGTGAGTCCCCATTGTCCTCTGCCTCATGACCCAGGATGTCAGGACAAGCAGGGCAAAGGTGAGGTCTCCTGAGGGACGAGGAGGTTCTGCTGAGACCTGCCCACTCTCTGCCTCCTTCCTGCCACAGCGACCCCGCTCCCACCAAGGAAACCCGAGCACACACCCTGGCTGTTCTAGGAACGGCTGACCTCCCAAGGGCAGGGGAGAGGAAGGAGCAGGTGGGCAGCAGGGCCTGCGAACATCCCCTCAGGGGCTGCTCTCCAGCAGGACCCGTGTCTCCCTAGCATGTGACAGGCCCATTATTTTTAACATAAGTGCTGACGTCCCATGTCAAGCAGAGGCCGCCAGTCTGCTGAGAATGGACGCTGACGTGACCGTCTTTGCAGCCCAGCCCATTTGCCAATCCCCACCAGGGGCTCAGACTCTGGGGCGCTGATGCCCCTGCTCTCTCCCTGAGTTTGGCCCCTGGCCTGCCCCATGGCACTCGGCCCACCCTCGTGGGTGGGGGACTCACTGGCTGTCCAGGGACTGAGGCCGAGAGGCCTCAGCTTCCCCATCACAGACCTAGGATTTGAAACGGCCTCAGGCCTTCGTGGTGACGGTGATGCAGGCTGTTTAACCCGAGGGCTGAGGAACCCGGTGACCCTGCTGTTGCACCCCAAGGTGAGTGGGGTCTCAGACCGTGCACCCAGGTGCCTCACACGCATCGCCCGGCCCTGGTTGGAAATGAGGGTTCCCTGGGTGAGAAGCTCCAGAAAATGACCCGAGGTATCCATGCTCCTGTTTCCTCGTCTACGGTCAGGGAACCGACCACACCTGCCCTGAAAACAAAACGAGAAGCCGGGAAAGCACTTGGCTGGCATACAGCAAGCACTGTGCTTTCCCTTGGCTGGCATACAGCAAGCACTCAATGGCGGGAGGGAACCCTGACCACAAGGGATACCTCCGGGCAACGCCTGGGGATGAGTTTCTTGCCAGCTGAGCGGGCCTGGCCTGGGTGCGGGTCTCCAAGGGACCCGCCACCCCTGGGCTAAGAGGGAGCGCGCTGATGGGCTGTGCCGGACACGGGGCCGGGCTGACTGCTGCGCGGGCGGGCTGCTCCTAGGCAGGGGCATCTGAGCCGGCCCCAGTGCCCAGCATCCAACTGGTGTCGGGGTCCCTTCCCAGACCTCCCTGGAGACCTCGGGCCGGGCCTCGACTTTTTTTCCGGTAAATGGAGCTCGGCCAGGAGCCCGACCCCGCCGGCAGGCGCCCGCCTAGGAACCGCAGACCCGGGGGAGGGCCGCCGCGCGCCCGTTACTGGTTTTCCGCCGACTGTGCGACTCCGGGTGGGATGTGCGCCCTCGGCCGTGCGGGAGCGAGAAGCGCGCTCACCAGGGCGCGCACTCACCTGGGTCCCGCTCCGCACGGGCATCCCGCGGCCGGGCCCGGACTCCTGCGGGACCCGCCAGCCCCCCGCGGAGCGCACCCCGCAGCCACCCCCGGAAGCTCCGCCCCGGCCGGCGGTGGGGCCGGCGCCTGCGCAGAGGAGGGCGGAAGCCCGGGAGGGCGGCCTGGGAGCGGGCGCCGACTCCGCCCCGCAGGAGGGGCCGGGCGGGGCCACACCGCGGTGGATCCGCGGGACCCGGGCTCCCGGGAGTTCCCCTGGCCGGGCGCCTCACCCCCATCCTGGACGCAGGCCCGGGGGTGCTGGGGCTCTGCGCGGCGAGCAGGGGGAGACCCGCCGCTCCCGTGACCTGCCTCCGCCCCGCGTGCCCTCCGCTTCTCCACCAGCCGCTGGTGATGCCGCCCAGGGGACTGGTCCGTCCTGAGCCCTGCCTGGGCCCTCGAGGGGCTCCTGTTCGAGGCGCAGTGCTTTGGAGAAGTGGCCTGCACGGTGGAGGTCACGGGGGGGGGGGGGGGGAGTTTGTGGGGGACCGGGTCCTTGGGCCCCGTCTTCGCAGGGAGTCCTTTGGGTGGACAGACTCCCAGGGAGCCCTCGCCAGGGTCCTCACGTCTGGGGATTCTGTCTCGGAGGTGGAGTCCTGACCCCCCCCCTCCCCCGCCACGCCTCGAGGATGCCCAAGGGAGCCCGCCCGCCCTGGAGCATGGGGGCCTCCTGGAGCATGGCCAGCCTCCACCAGGCCGAGGCCTGGGCTAGGGCCCTGGGGGTCCAAGGGGACCGGGAACCCACCGTGCCGGCAGCAGCTAGGGGCAGAATGGGAGCCCTGCTGCCCTCCACCCCCGATGCCTCTTCACACTCCCAGCACCAGCTGCCCCCCCCCCCCCCCCCCAGCCTGTTATCTCTCCAGTGGGATTTGTGCCCCAAGGGACAGGGGCAGAGGAATCTGGGGAGAGCAGCCGTGCCTGGCCCAGGGGAAGGAAGGCCTGTGGGTAGTCGCTGTTAGCTTAGGATTGTTCTGGGGGAATTCCCCCGGGGAGAGAAGGCACACCGGTAGCACTAACACCCCACAGAGCCTCCCCTCCGCTCCATCAAGCTGGGTTTCCCTGGGTCTTCAGGGCCCCTTTGCGATGGCGGCAGGCACAATCCCAACCCCATACAACCGACCTCTGTCCTGGGAAAGCCCTGGCCCTGCGAGGGCGTACCCATGGGGCCTGGGAGAGCAACTGGCATAGGATAATGTCAGAGGGGGGTCGGGGTGGGGGGTGCTGGATGAATCATGTCCCTGGGGCCCTAAGATGAGTGAGGAACCTGATTTCAGGGCAAGTCCAGTTGGGAGGACCCTGGTCTCCAACGGTTCCTTCTCCGCTGACCAGCCCAGGGCTGAACTCCAGCCTCCAGCCTCCCTCTCTCGTCCCAGGGCCCCAACCAGGACTTCCTGGGGAGGGAGGGGCAGCAGCTTCCAGCCCGCTGGAAACCACCCAGCGGCTTGTGGCACCGGAGCTGCTTCCGGGGGTGGGTGGGGGTGGGCAACGTCTCACAGGCCGCGCTTGCCAGGCCGCCTGGATGTGACGCCCACCCCGTTCTTCCTCCTCCATCCCCGCGGCCGTTCTGTCTAAACAATGACGCCCCCTTCCAGCCTTGTGTGCCCAGACCCCTTCCTTCCTCCCTTCCCCCCTTCCCCGCTCCCTCTTCCTCACTTTGGGAGGGAATCTAAGACCTCAGTTGGGCTTCATCCCCCTGGCGAGGGCATTCATTTTTATTCTTATTTCACAAGTGGTGCATGGTCGTTGCAGAAACCCTGGGAGTCCGCACAGTCCCAGGGGGTGTTTGATCCCTACTTGAGGATGAGGAAAGAGAGGCTTAGAGAGCAGCCCTGGCTCCCAGGAGGAGGAAGAGGCAGGGCCAGTGCCAGCAACCCACTTCTCCAGATGTTTTGGCAGGGGCTTGCGCAACCTCTGCAAGGGGGGCTCCTCCTCCCGCCCCCTGCTTCCTGGTTTGCGGTCTGAGGCCCCACCGCAGGCTGGAAGTGGTGGGTTAAGCATTCCCGCTGTGGCCTGCAGGACAGGCGGGCTGGGAGGGAGAGAAGGCGGTGCTGGGCAGAGGAGGGACCTGGGGCCTGCTCTGTCCCCAGTGTGCCCTGCTCGGGGCTGGGAGAGGCATGTGGGAGGATGTCAGTGGAAGTTGGAGGTGAGGACGTCCTCAATATTCTCAAAGGGACCAGTGCTGGGTGAGCCGCTCTGTGCCCTGCTGGGCCAGCTCATGGCCTGTGGAGGGCCCACCAGCCACCAGAGCCTTGAGAGAAAGGATAAGCCGCTCTATCAGCACAGAGGCCAGAGCGCCAGCCCCAGCACCGGCTGTGTCCTCTCTAAGGTAGGGATGCAGGGCCGCTGTCCCCTTGGAGGGTGGGGGTGTCAGAGCCCATTGGGCAGGGAGGGCGGCTGAAGGAGGTGTGTGTGGGCGGCAGCCTCCCTTCCTGGGCTGTGCTGCCAGTGCAGCTGGGCCCTGGGCCCAGGTACTCACTGGACCCCTCGCCATCCCCTGAGACACAGGGAGGGGCAGCTGCCTCAGAAATAGCTACTGACTTCAGGCCCCTGGCTGGCCTGGCCCATTTCGGCCACCTCCCCAAATAGCCAGGGGTTGGTCCCACGATCCTCCAGGCCCCCGCAGCCCCCCACCTCCCAGCCCAGGGACTGGCCTGCTGAGCTGGGGATTCCAGAGTGGCTGGCAGGGACCCCTCCTCCTGGTCAGGGCTCCCAACCCCTCAGGTCCCAGAGTCAAATACACACCCATGGAGACGGGGGTGGGGGGGCGCAGACACTCAACCATCCAGTCACCCACCCACACGCTAGGCAGTTGCAGCTGATTTCCATTCTCCAGGGCTGGGTGGAAAGGGACTGGAAGCCCTGGGAGCAGGTTTCCTCTCGGGGGCTTCTCCACCAGGGCATAGGCAGTGGGGCGGAGTGAGGCAGAGCAGATGCGTGTGCATACGTGTGTCCGTGTGGACTAGGTCCAGGCCTGAGCACACGTGTGTTGATCCTTCTCTGCTCACACTATCCGGATGCCAGGGTCCCTGCTCAGGAGGCCGGGGTGGGCAGAGAACCTGGGATTCCTGAGTTTGCCTTCCAGAATATACTGGGGCCTGCCTTGGGAGCAATACCTGTGAGGAGCAAGGGTTTGCCACAGAGGCTGCTGTGGATCCACTGGAGCTTGGGGAGGGAGGGGGCCCGTCAGAGGTCACCCGAATGTGGGGAGGCCATTTACCTGTCACCTTCTCTGGGGAGGGAGCGTAGAGGGTACTCCTCAGGGGGTTCTCCGCTGTAAGCCAGTGAGAGCTGGTGCTCCCGGCAGCTGTGGGTGAATGTCTGGGTCATGAAGCGGGCCTGGGTGGCACCACTGCGGGAAGGGACCTGCCAGGACTGGGTGCCCAGCCATGACATGCTTTGGAGCTGAGCCCAGGCCCTGGACTCCAGGAGGGCACTACTGCATACTCTGCCAGCCCAGTCTGGTGGGCAGGGCCTGTTTATCCCTGGCAGGGGTCAAGAATGCTGGGCATGGAGAGACCGTCCTGTCTGGCTGAGAGCCTGGCAAGGGAGGGCTGACATGTGTGGCCGCAGGAGCCATGGGCATCAGCACTGGGCAGCCTCCTTCTTGCCTTGTGTCCCCAATGCACCCGTCGTCGCCTCCCTCCACTTGTGAAGGCGTCCCCTCCAGCCCCTCCGGCGCTCTCACTGTGGCCCTGTAGCTGAGAATCATGCCGACATGCCCGTGTTTATAGAGGACCCGGAAGGTGCAGCCACCGCTCTGTCCCATGGTATGGGCGAGGGTACAATCAGAGGGTTCTGTCCCTTGCCCAGGCTGCGGGCCAACCCGTAAGTTGGCTGCTACCTCCCATCGTCAACTTTATTTTCTGTGTAGCCACGGCCCAGCTTGCTGTGTGCAGGCAGACGTCGTGCACAGAGAGGGAGCGTGCCCCCTGGCCCCAGACCAGCAAGGGGCCCGAGGACACATCTGTGGGGCCTCTGAGGCTTGAGGGGCTGGGCCTGATGTGCCCAAGGTATTCTGACATCTGGTGGCCCCAGTTTTGTTTTCTCTGAGGAAAAGAGGGAGACCATTGTACCAACCATCCAGGGGAGTCTGCACCCCTCCACCACTCACAGCTCCTGCTTACACCCTGCCATTGGCACCCCTCCCCATTCCCTGGTCTTCGGGTGACTAGGAGGCACAGGTTCCTTCAATGTCAGGAGAGAGGAATGCTGGGAAATTCCCACCGGCAGACTTAGCCTGGGAGCCCACGGGCCATTTTGTGGCCAACTCAGGGAGTGTGGGGATGAGCACAGGGCGGTTGGTGAGCTCTGAAAGGGAAGAGCACAGAGTGGAGGCCCGACACTGTGTCGCTGCCTCTGCTCCGAGGGTTTTCTGTGCAGGCGCAGGCCGGCCGGGAGAGCCTGTTGGGAGAGCAGGTTTTCCGGGTGGGGAGCACTGCGGCCTGGGGAAGGGGTGCTGCTCTGCTCCTGCCTGCAGTGAGTGTGGGTGTGCATGGGTGTGTAAACACGTGAATGAAATCGTCTAAGGTGTCTTGTGCACACGTGTAAATGCCAGAGTGGGCATGACAGTGTATATTGTGTGTAGGAGTAGGTGTGTGTATGAGTGTGTAAACAGGTGTGTGTGAATGAATGAATATGCGAGCATGACTGTAAGTGCACGAATACATGAGCGGGGTGTGTGAGTGAATGTGTGCAGTCAGTGTGAGCGCTCACGTGGGACTGGGGGAGTGTAGGTAAGTGATTGTCAGTGTGTGCTTTGGGGGCGGTTCCTGGTTGGTTTATAGGACATCCAGGGACACTCCCCCCCCCCCCCCCTGCCCCCCTCCTTCTCGAGCTCAAGTCTAGGCAGGGTAGGGTCAGCAGCCACTCTGGAGTGAGGGAGAGGCTGAGAAGCCGAGGTCTGTGGTTGACCATCAGGCTCCGTCTAGCTGGGCTGCCAGGTCCTGTCTCCATAGCTGCGGCGCTCACGACCCCCGGCCACAGGTGCACCCGCAGCCCAACACCGCGGAGAGCAGAGCTCAGTCGCCTTCCCGGAGGAGGTGACTCGGCCCGGGCCGGGCGGGCCGTGCGCATTCCTGAGCCCTGAGTCAGTGAGGCCGCCCCCTCCGGCCGGCCCGCCCCCGGCGCGCACGCCCCTCGCTCCCTGGCATTCCCGGCGGGCGGGCCGGCCGGACGGGCGGGCGGGCGCGCGGGCGGGGACTCGGCGCGGGAGCCCTCCCGGCCGGCGGTGGCAGCCCCTCCCCGAGGCTCTCAGGACCCCCAGGACCCCGGGTGCCGGCGGCGGCGGTGAGTGAGCGCGCCGGGGAGGCGCCGGGCGCCCGGGCCGGGCGGGTTCCGGGGCTGCATCCGCTGCGCGCGGGGCCGGTGCTCGGCACGCTGAGGCCGGAGCCGCTCGAAGCGGCCGCAGCCCGGTCGGTTTCGGGTTGCAGATCGTGCCCGGGTCCGGGGTTCGGGCCGGTGCCCACCCGAGGCGCCCGAACTTTCCTTCCCGGAGTTCCCCGAGCCGCCGGCGGAGGCGGCCCAGCCCCGGATTCCAAGCCCGGCGCACGCAAAAATAGCCCGTGGCCGGATTAGCACGTCCCAGCGGGCTGACCAGGCCGGACAGCGCGGCTCCAGCCCCCGCCCAACAGCTGAGGGTCCCGGGAGCGGGAGGGCTCCGAGTCCGGCTGGTCTCCAGGCTCCTCTGAGCTGTACCCTCCCCCCTTACGTTCTCTCTCCCGGCCACCCGCGGTGGGTGGTGTCTCCCAAGCTGAAACTCCAGCGCACAGGGTGGAACTTCTGGGGATCATCCCCGCCCCAGCTGTGCTCCCTGGGGACGGGAATCACAGGAGCTGTGGAGCCAGGGAAGGTGGAGACTGTCCCCTGTCTCTCCCATCAGTAAACACTGAAGCTGCAGGGCTATGGCAGCTGCTCCCAAAGACACCCCTACCCGGTGCTCCGCGGCCAAGAGGAGTAGCCAGGGCTGAGCCGGAGGCCACTGCACGGTGCCTTGAAGCAGGCCTTCTCTTGGCTGGGGAGTTGGGGAGATGGAGGGACCCCAGCTCCTAAGGGCAGGGGCTGGGGCTGGCTGTCGGACCTGCTGGGGACATGTCTGTGGGGAATGGGCAGGGGGCCCCAGCCATGCCTGCCCAAGGCCCAGATGCTCTTGACCAGAGTTCCTTATGTGTGCACAGCTTGGGGCTGTGTATGTGTGTCTGTCTGGGTGGGCGGGGCCTGGGTCAGGAGGCCCTCTAGCTCTGTGCTAGGAAAGGCCCCCCCCCCCCCCCCCCCCCCATCTTGGGACTTCCTGGCAGAGAAGATTCAGGATGAAACTGGCTTTTCAGGTTTGGCTCAGCTATATGCTGGGTTCCTTCCACCCCCATGGAACTAGCCTCTGCCCCCTACCCCCACCCAGAGATTGAGAGGAAGCCAGGGAACCCAGCAGCTGGCTGGGGCCCAAGAGGTTCCTGAGGCTGAGCCCCCTGCCACCAGGAATTGTTCTGGGCAATCTGGGTCCTTTTCCCGGAGAACCGGACAGGGGCCGATAGGGGGTTACAGGAGTCAAGTGGCCCCAGATTGGAGGTGTCAGGCTCCAGGCCCCTTCCCAGTGCCTTTAAGCAGCTCCAGGGGCTGATGGGCCGCCCACTGCTCAGACGGGCTGACCAAGGCCAGCAGCACAGGACCCACACTCCTCGCCCGGCCTTAGTGTGCTGGCCAGACAAGCTTCTGTCCTGGGGAGCAGGCATTCCAGGGGCACCCTTGGTTCAGAAGGAATCACCCAGGGCCCCCTGCCTTTTGGGGCCCTCTTAGGGTCTTCTCAGCTCCAACTGCTGCTCAGGGTACCCCCTCCTGCCACCCCGTTGCTGCTCTCCCTGGATGTGAGGGGCTCCTCCATGCCAGCTCCCCTTTCCCCACTCTGGTGCCTGTAACAGGATCAACTTTCCGTCCAAGGATCGGATTCCTCGGCTTCTGCCTGCTTTCTGGGTTGGGTGTGTTTGCGGGCGACTTCCTCCTCCCTGAACTAAGATGCTCTGGGTTTCAGAAGGTGGAGTGAGGGCCCAGGGGGCCTGATAGCCCTGCACACCCTGAGGAACCCTGAGGTCGGCCCCTTACCTGGGGGTGTGGCCAGGGCCAGTGAGGCAGGCACACAGCTCCTGGGCCGGCAGGGCCCACGGCTTTAAACTCCCTTGGAGGCTGCAGGAGCCCTGGGCATCAGCACTGGGCAGTGACTGGCCTCTCGGAGCCTCAGTTTCCTCATCTGTAAGATGGACACAGGTGACCCCTCCCAAGGCCCATGATAATTCAGTAGGTCGGTCAAGGATCTTTGGTTTGAAGCAGGTGTGTCAGGATAGTGCTGACTGGAGCCATTTCTGCTCTGATAACAGACTTCGGGGACTCGGGTACCCCTCTCCAGCACTATCCAGCAGCCGTGTGTGCTGGGAGGGTGTTGCTGAGCCCTGACGGTGTCTGGGCACCAGGGAGTACTGTGTGCTCAGTCAGGGGCCCTGCTGGGGGCTCTGCCTGGTGACCAGACGTGTTGCTGGGATCTGGACCTCTTCCCTGCAGTTTGAGGGGCTGATGTCACCCAACTCCTGAGATCCAGTTAGACCCCAGATTGTCACGCCCGGAATTTGCTATAGCTGTGTCCCTGCCCCTACCCCCTTGCTGACGCGGCATGCACGGGTGGGACCTTTGACCTCTCTGAGCCTCGGTGCTCCCCAGTCCCGGGTTATATCTGCTTCCGTCAGACCCAGCGGGGTTAGAGACTTGATTCTGGTGTTGGTAACCCCTGGGCCATAGGTGCCTGCTGGGCCTCGGACAGGACCTCCCACCCGGGGCTAGAGCTCCCTTTCCTCCCTCTTACCACCTCCCAGGTCAGGTCTCTGCCCTTGCAGGGTCCCCTACAGCAGGAAGACTCTTGTTCCGTTGTTGGCCCTCTGCATGCCCCTCTGGCGGGTGACATGGGCAGGCAGGGTTTGACGTGTCCTCCTTCTGACGGGAAGAGGGCACCATGCAGGCTATTGGCCAGGTCTCAGGCCTACCCGCTCCCCCCTGAACCTCATTTCTTCCAAGAAAGGTAGAGGGGTAACTGGGAGGGTGGGGGAGGATTGGGCCTGGCCCATATCCTTCCCAATAGGGGAAGCTCAGACAGGCGACCCCCACTTTGCCGCCCAGTAGCACGTGGTGGAGAAGGACTGGACTCCAGGCTGCCTGACAGCTGTGATCCCCGCTCCCCGGGGAGAGCTGGGTCAGGGTCAAACAGAAGACGGGGTCAGAGATCAGGGCTCCCGTGGGGCCGTTGGAGGAGCTGGCTTCTCCGCTTCTCCTGGGACTGTGCTCAGGTGATCTGGGGACACGTTGGGGCAAGTGTCCCGGGGTGGGGCCATTGCTCCAGCTGACCTCAGTGGTGGGCGGTTCCCTGGGCCGGGCCGGGCAGGACAGGGAGCCCAGGCTTGGCAGGTCTGGTCCCGGGGCCGGGCCATCCACTTGGCCTTTAGCAACCTCTGCCAGCATCGTCCTGCGAGCGTGCGGGGAAGGCCCGAGTGCAGTGGTGGCTGCTGCTCACACCTAAGGAGCCAGCTTCACATCCGCCGTGGCCGCCGGCCAGGCCTGCGCAGTCCAGAACCTTTCCCAGTCTCCTCCTGCCTCTTGGCCACAACCTTCCCAAGCGGCATCTCTGAAGGGTTCCGTCCCCGGTCCCCCCAATGGCTCCTGCTCGTGGCCAGGCTCTGGGCCCTCTGATCCCTGGGCTCTCCCCTTGCTCAGGTTGCTCCCCCGGAGCCAGAGCCGGCGGGCATGGCCAGCCTTCCTGCTCCTCGAGCAGGTCCTCTGTGCTCAAGCGCTGTGGGCCCTGCCTCCTGCACTGGCTCCTGCTCCCTGGCCCCTCCTGCGCCTGCCTTGCACAGTGCCAGCCTGGGGGATCCCTAGTCAGCCCCACAGCAGGAACCTTGGTCGGTGGGACCCACCCCTGCGCCCCACCCGCCCTCTGCCCTGATGGCTGCAGCAGCTCCCACCCCTCTCGCTGCTGCTTAAAGCAGCCCCCGAGGTCCTGTGACTCTGTGGGGCCCTCGTCCCTCAGCCTCATCTCTTGCCCCACCCTCGTCCTGGGCTGTTCGAAGTGCCTAGGGTGCAGCGCCCTGAGGTGCAGTGTGGTTTTGTGTCCCCACCCCTGCTGGGTTGGGTCCCCGCCATTGGCACTTGCTTTGTCAGCAATCCTTGCTTTACTTCCAGATGCCCCTTTGGGTGTCTCCTGCTGGGCTGGGCCGGGTGGGCGGCCACGGATGTTGCCAGAGTGACTCAGATGCTGTGTGACCCAGGCAGGCTGGCCGCCCCTGGACTGTGGTTTCTCCCTGCACCGAGGGGTCAGCGCAGCGGAGATGCTGTTGGGATTTCCACCACGAGGGGCCGTCTGGGAACAAGAGCCCACTGTGCGCCTGGGGGAGGCTGGACACTGAGCCACTGTCTCCTCTGGGCGGGCACTGTGCCCTCCCCGTCCAGACTCTTTGTCCGCCTGGGCCTGCCCCTCCCCCACACCCTTGGGTCCTAGCGTGGAGCCCCCCTGTGAATCCCACCCGCTTGAGGCCCAGATGGGAACTGGGCACACAAGGGTGGGGTAGGCTGGGCGTCCTGGAGCTGCGTGGGTTGCAGAGCTTCTCCTGCCTCTGCCCCCCACACAGGAGGGACTTGAGGGAGGCGAGGGACACCCGGAGGTCTGGGTGTACCGGCAGGGAGCCGGTGCCTCCATCATGAGTGGCTCTTGTGTTCCTGGACGGACCGTGGGCCTGTGCCGCGCCCTGTGCTCGCTCCCCACCCTCTTCCCACCTCTTTGCTTGTGCTGTTTTGCCCCGACCTGGGCATGCGGTCCCCTCCTCCTCCCAGACCCAATGGAAGGCCATCTTCATGAAGCTCCCGTCACCCTGACCATGGGGATCGGCCCTGCTAGCTTGTGCTCCAGAGTGCCCAGTGCTCCCGGGCAGTGGCCTGGCAGTGAGGGGACAGCACACAGGCGATGGACTCCCGAGCGGTCCGGTAGGGCAGCCTGACCAGCTGTGGGCCTGGAACGTGTTGGAGGCTTGGAGGCATGTGCAAGGCAGGGCCCTAGGATGGGAGGGAGCCAGGTGACAGGAGAGGCCATGGGGCAGTGGGAGCCATGGAAAGTCACGGATGTGTGCGGTGGGGTGAGCCAATCACCAAGCTGGCAAAGATTCCTTGTCCAGCTGATCACCCAGGAGTGCCAGGCCTGCGGGGAGGCTCGGAGAGGCCAGCTCCCAGCACCCAGCCTGTAGGTTCCCAGCAGTGTCCCAGGTGCCACTCTTGGCACCATCCTCTCTGGACCTCACAATGGCTCCACAGAGGTATTGGCCCGTTTTCCAGGAGAGAACACAGGCTACCCGAGGCACATGGTGGTGTGGTGGCAGGGACAGACTGAAGGCAGCACAGCTGCCCCATCTGAAATGCTCAGGGGGCCCCCATCCTGTTTGGTCCCTCCCCACAAGGCCTCACAGGGTCCAGTATAGTTTCTGGGGTCACATCACCTGGATGCCTGTGTGGCAGGCGTGGCCTGACCTGGCTCCGAGGGCACATGACGATGCTGTCGCCGCCCTGCAGGTTCTGGAAGCCCCTATCAGATAAGGCCTATCTGATCACCGTCTGTGTGGTATTGGCCTGAAATCCCACCGCCAGTGCCTGGGAGCCAGAGCTGCCCTTCCCAGTCACTTCCTTACTAACGGGGGGGGGGGGGGGGGGGGGGTGTCTTAAAATCCACATGGTCTGTGAAGGGTGGGCTGGCTGGTGGGTGCTGACCATGTCAGGGGACAACAGGTCTGGGCTGGGTTTGTGGTGTGAGTTGGGCGAGCGCTGATCTCCTGGTTCAGTTCCCAGAGACCCGTTCCCAGGACGCCTTCATGTTGGACTCACCCCGCCCCCCACCTGCAAGGACCCATCCGTCTGACCCCACATTGTGGGGATCAGCTAGGCAGGGTGCCCAGAAGGGATTCCCAGTGATGTGCAAACACATGCTTCAGCCCTTGCTCTGAACCAGACGGGTGAGGGCAGAGGACAGGGGCTTGGCTCTGAGGGGCTACATGAACGGAAAGGCCCCTAGGTGCATAGTCAGCTCGGAGAAGAGGCTGGACCATATGGGAGGGGTAAGAGCCAGGAGAAGCCACCTTGAAGGACTCCTTCCCACCAAGCCGGTTCCTGGCTGGTGTAGCGTGAGTGGGAGCTGTGAGCGGTGCCCGGGGACTGTCCCTAACTGGTGTAGGGCCAGTCGGAGTATGAGTGGTGAGTAGTGTCACTATAGGGGTAATGGGATCTGTGAGCTGAGTCCTGGCCCTGGCCCTGGTCAGTGTAGAGGCAGTAGGAACTGTGAATAGTTATTCTGGGCTCAGCCCTGTTTGGTTTAAAGCCAATGGGAGCTGCCAGCCACATCCTGGCCCGGCCCCAGTGGATATAGGGCCAGGAGGAGCTGTGAGCAGTGTCCAGGCTGTTTTTGGTCTGTGTAGTACTAGTGGCAGCTGTGAGAACTGTCCTGGGCCTGTCCCTGGTCTGTGGGGCAGGAGGAGCTCTGCTCAGCATCCTGCCTCCCTGTGCAGTGCAAGCGAGCACTTTCCTGGTCGCTCTCAGCCAGAGTTGCTCTGAGCACAGTCCTGGCCCTTCTCTGTCTGTGTAAGTCCAGTAGGGGATGTGAGCAGCATCCCAGGCCTGTCCCCAGTGATGCTACCCTGAATATGTGCCTTTGGGCAAATCAAGCCTCTTTAGGCCTCAGTTTCCTTATTTCTAAGGTGTGGGCGGGGCTTTCTCTATATTTACTCCAAGCAGTGGGGAGGGAGGCTCGGATGTGGAAGCTGTTTCTAGGGGTGTTGGTGGGTGGGTTACAGACCTGTCGGGGTCTGAAGCTCTTTGAGGAATTTTGGGGTCTCTGCCCTGAGTATTGCTCGGCCTCTCCCCTGGTGTCCATGTCCCCCATTGTGCTCAGGGAGCCCTCTCAGTCTTGGATACCCTGTTTTCAGGTCCCGTGTGGTCCTTTGGGGAGGAGGGTTCAGATCTGTGCTGAAAGTGTCATTTTGTAAAGGGGGGAAATAGGGTGCCAGGTGGGCCATGGTCCCATGACCTTTGCCTCTCGGTTACATGGCCGGGCAGAGGCGGCCCACATCCAACCCTGGCCTCTCTGCTCGGGGTCCTGGGCCTCACCCTGCGCCTAAGCGATAGGTTTGGGGGTGGGTCTCATACTTAGGTTTGATGCTGGACAAGCAGCCCTCCCAGGGCTGAGCTTTCTTTGCTGGTATTTATGGGCGCATGGCACCCCCTGGTGGTCATGACAGCGCCTGCGCCCAGGTGGTTTTCAGGAGGTTCCTGTTGTGGTAACAGCTCTCAGACTCTGGGAAGCCACGTGGCCACTCCTCTGTGACCTGGAGCCTTTGCAGACCCCACCTGTGAGCCTTTCTCTCTGGAGCCGATGGCATGGTGGTTAGAGGGTGTGGTCTCAGATTTGCCCTGTGTATGGATGGGTGAGCTCCTCAGCTTGGCAGTGCCCTCACGCTCACTCAGATCTCTGTTCTGGCGGTTCCCTGTGCCAGGAACAACCCTCTCCTTCTGTCTCTGCCCCCCTCCAAGCCTTGCTAACTTGATCACCTCCTTCAAGCCTTTGCTCAGATGTCACCTCACAAGGAGGCATCACTGCGCTTGGCAACTGTAATGTGCTGATTTTGTCCCTGTCACACTTCGCACCCTTAAACAAAATACCTACTTATAGATTCACTAGAAGCCTGGTGCACGGATTTGTGTACTGGTGGGGTCTCTCAGCCTGGCCTGCAGGGATCAGGCCGAAACCAGCTCTCCGACATCCCCTGAGGGGTCCTGGATTGCAAGGGGGCGGTTCTTGGGTGACACACCCGGAATCCGGCTCCCTCCTCTCTGGTTCCGGCTGCATAACCTGAGAACTGCAGTTGCCAAGTCACTGTAGCTCGGCAGCTCCTGCGTTGTCTGCCCCCTGGTGGTCAGTGTGTGTCATAGCTACCAGTAGGCTGTAGGCCGATCACTTGGGTTTTTATATATATAGGTTGTTTATCTGGACTGTAAGCTCCAGGAAGGCGGGGATTTTGTCTGTTTTTGGTTTCTTCTTTTCTCCACTAATGTGTCCCAAGCACTTAGGAGTGGTTCATAGTAGGTGCTCCAGTATTTGTCACATGAATTTATGTTGTCTGAGGACCTGGTATGTGCACAGCAATGTCTGTCAGGATGAACGAGGTGGGGACTGACTGCATACGGCAGTGCTGAGCACACAGGACGTCAGCAGCCGGATCGTGACCACCCTGTTGGGGTTATCACTGCTTCTCCTTTCTCCTGGGTCTGGGCCCAAGGAACCTTCAGACACCTCTCACCTCCCACCCTTCTCTGCCACCCCCAGGCCCGCCTTGCTGCACCGGAACCATGAGCGAGGCCCGCAGGGACAGCACGAGCAGCCTGCAGCGCAAGAAGCCCCCCTGGCTGAAGCTGGACATTCCAGCTGTGGTGCCCCCAGCGGCGGAGGACCCCAGCTTCCCGCAGGCAGGCCCTGGCCAGCATGGGCTGTGGGTCCCTCCTGCCCAGCCCCCTCACCATGACCCCGTCACCCAGCCCCTGAGACGCCAGGCTTTCTTGCGGAGTGTGAGCATGCCGGCTGAGACCGCTTACGTCCCTTCCCCTTACCATGAGCCCCGCCGGCCGGTGCTGCATCGCCAGACATCGATCACACAGACCATCCGCAGGTACTGCGCCTTGCCCTGGCTGCTCCAGGGGTGAGGGCTGGGGCCGGGGGGACAGAGGCAGGCACACAGGATCCTCTTTAGGTGCCGAGGCTGGGAATGGGGCAGGGCCTCTCCTGTCTCAGCTTTCTCCTGGGTCTTGTTCCCCATGTCACCCTCCCTCCTCCTGCTCTGGGGACCGACTCCTCTCACCTACCACCCTTCTCTGCTCCCCCCAGCATTTGCTCTCTCCTTCTCTGTCTCCCCCACCTCAATGCTCTGGTCCTTGAACAGCCGACAGGTGCGCTTTGGGCGTGTCCACACTCTGCCCCTCTTGGGTTCCCCTGCTGCCCGCAGGGCCCTCCCACAGCGCCGGTCTCTCTCGCGGTCCCTGCTCAGGTACCTGCAGGGTGTGAGTGTGTCAGCATCAGCTGGCTGGCGTGTGCATGGCTTGGGACCGCTTGGGAGCTGCCAGCATGGTTTGCATTCCCTGGGGCTCCTGACAGCAGGTGTTGGCAGTGTTTTGCTTGCATGTCCAAGGGCTGTGGGCAGCCTGCCTGGGCTTGCATTACCCATTTCTTGAGTTCTGTGGTGTCAAAGGTCAAACTGCTGCCCAGGGCTAAGCTCTCTCTGGATGAGCGAAGGCAGCGGTTCTCAACCTGTGGGTCGCGACCCCTTTGGCGGTCGAACGACCCTTTCACAGGGGTCGCCTAAGATCATCGTGCATATCAGATATTTACATTACGATTCATAACAGTAGAAACATTACAGTTATGAAGTAGCAACGAAAATAAATTTATGGTTGGGTCACAACATGAGGAACTGTATTTAAAGGGCCAGAAGGTTGAGAACCACTGAGCTAAGGGCTGAGCTCTGAGCACCATCTCTGGATTCAGTGTCTCCCCACAAAGCCCCCTCTTAGGGCTGGGGTGTGAGCCTGGGTAAAATACTCACCTGGACAGGCCTATTCTTTGCGGTTCTAGTGGGAATTTGGAGTTGGCTAATTGTCTAGGGCAGGGGTGGGCAAACTTTTTGACTTGAGGGCCACAATGGGTTCTTAAACTGGACCGGAGGGCCGGAACAAAAGCATGGATGGAGTGTTTGTGTGAACTAATATAAATTCAAAGTAAACATCATTACATAAAAGGGTACGGTCTTTTTTTTTTAGTTTTATTCATTTCAAACGGGCCGGATCCGGCCCGCGGGCCGTAGTTTGCCCACAGCTGGTCTAGGGCCTGGTCGGCAAACCGTGGCTCGCAAGCCACATGCGGCTCTTCCACAAAATACCACGTGCGGGCGCGCCCGCACGTACAGTGTGATTGAGACTTCGTGGCCCATGCACAGAAGTCGGTATTTTGTAAAGAGCCACACTCCAGAGGACAAAGAGCTGCATGTAGCTCTCGAGCTGCAGTTTGCCGACCACTGGTTTAGAGGGTAGCCAGGGTTGAACCCACTTATCCTCTTAACTGAACCCAGCCCACTGGACCCCAGATCCTGGAGTGACTGGAGGCTTGGGGTAGAGCATGCTACCCAGGGGGAGGGCTCTGGTGCCCCCGCTGGGAGGGGAGAGGGCTGGCGCCCCCTTGTTGAGCCCCTCCCATGGCAGGGGCACCGCTGACTGGTTCGGAGTGAGCAAGGACAGTGACAGCACCCAGAAGTGGCAGCGCAAGAGCATCCGCCACTGCAGCCAGCGCTATGGGAAGCTGAAGCCCCAGGTCATCCGGGAGCTGGACCTGCCCAGCCAGGACAATGTGTCGCTCACCAGCACGGAGACGCCCCCTCCGCTGTATGTCGGGCCATGCCAGCTGGGCATGCAAAAGGTATGCCCGCCCCTGCGGCCCCCCAAAGGCCTCTCTCTCTGCTCCCCTGGGCTGGGGCTGGGGACATAGCCAACCTGAGCAGAGGAGGTTCCTTGGAGCTCATGGTCTGGGAGGGTGGTCAGGTGGTTCCATAGAGACACCTAAGATACCTTCTGGGAAGGGGGACCTGGGGGTGCACCATGGGGCCAGCTCTGGATGGGAGAGCATCCCAGGGTGAACAGCAGCGGAAAGGCACTACAAGTGGGGAGAGGGACTCCTCTGGGTGCAGTAGGGTGGGGGAGGTACCCATAGCTGTCAGGTGCCCACTGTGTCCTCCACAGGGTGGGGAAGGAACTTCTGGGGTGACGACCTAGCCCCCCGACTCCTGCGTCTCCTCCCCTCCACCAGATCATAGACCCCCTGGCCCGGGGCCGGGCCTTCCGCATGGCGGATGACACCGCCGACGGCCTGAGCACCCCGCACACGCCCGTCACTCCCGGTGCCGCCTCCCTCTGCTCCTTCTCCAGCTCCCGCTCGGGCTTCAACCGGCTTCCGCGGAGGCGCAAGCGTGAGTCTGTGGCCAAGATGAGCTTCCGCGCGGCCGCAGCGCTGGTGAAGGTGGGTGCAGGAGCTGGGATGGGTGCGCGGGGGCTGGGGGGGCTGACCCCGGTGCAGGCCACAGGCTCACCCCCTCGCCGGCAGGGTCGCTCGGTGAGGGACGGCACCTTGCGCAGGGCGCAGCGCCGAAGCTTCACCCCCGCCAGCTTCCTGGAGGAGGACACGGCGGACTTCCCCGATGAGCTGGACACCTCCTTCTTCGCCCGGGTAAGAGACGGGCTGTCCGCCGAGGCCTCCGCCACCCTCCGTCTGTGCCTCAGGCTGACCACTCGTGTTTGCTCAGGAAGGTGTCCTCCACGAGGAGCTGTCCACATACCCAGACGAGGTGTTCGAGTCCCCGTCAGAGGCAGCGCTCAAGGACTGGGAGAAGGCCCCGGACCAGGCGGACCTCACGGGCGGGGCCCTGGACCGCTCGGAGCTGGAGCGCAGCCACCTGATGCTGTGAGTGGCCGCGGTGCGGGAGCAGAGGGGGTGCGGCGGTCAGGAGCAGCTGGGACCCCAGGGCAGGACTGCCTGCGGAGCCGAGGGAAGGGGTCTCCTTGGCTACTGTGGCGGGGATCCAGGGCTGGGCGCCATTCGAGTCTCAGCTGCCCACCGTGGAACAGGAGCGCCGTCCAGAGCCCTCAGCTGGTCGGAAGGCAGCGGGGAGGCCAGGGGACTGCTCACAGGTCTGGTCCCCACTCCCTGCCATCCCGGAGGGGCTCAGGATGGCTCTTCACTGGCGAGGGGGAGGGCGCGCAGTGTCTCACCTCTACCGGGGAGCAGACGGAGCTGCGGCAGGACCCGGCCTGGGGTGGGAGCTGACGGTGCCCCTCCTCCCAGGCCCCTGGAGCGTGGCTGGCGGAAGCAGAAGGAGGGTGGCCCCGCGGCCCCGCAGCCCAAGGTGCGGCTGCGCCAGGAGGTGGTGAGCACAGCCGGGCAGCGGCGGGGCCAGCGGATCGCGATGCCGGTGCGCAGGTTCTTCGCCAGAGAGAAGCGGCCGTACGGGCTGGGCATGGTGGGCCGGCTCACCAACCGCACCTACCGCAAGCGCATCGACAGCTACGTCAAGCGCCAGATCGAGGACATGGATGACCACAGGTGGGGCCGGGGGATGGGACTGAGGGCCGGCAAGGCCCCAGGTGGGGGTGGGGGCCCCAGGTTGGAGCCACCGCCTCTGCTGATGCTTCTGCCGCAGGCCCTTCTTCACCTACTGGCTCACCTTCGTGCACTCGCTCGTCACCATCCTCGCCGTCTGCATCTACGGCATCGCACCCGTGGGCTTCTCGCAGCACGAGACGGTGGACTCGGTGAGCCCCGCGCGCTTCCTGGGCCCAGACCAGTGAAGTCTGGGCTCTGGGAGGAAAGGGCCGGAGGGGGCGGCCTTTGACCTCTCGCCCCAACTTCCCAGGTGCTGCGGAACCGAGGGGTCTATGAGAATGTCAAGTATGTGCAGCAGGAGAACTTCTGGATCGGGCCCAGCTCGGTGAGGGTGGGGCCGGCAGGGCGACGGGCGAGGACCCCGCGCGGGCGGGGGCTGGGCCTCAGCTGCGCATCCCGCCCCCCGCAGGAGGCTCTCATTCACCTGGGCGCCAAGTTCTCGCCCTGCATGCGCCAGGACCCGCAGGTGCATAGTTTCATCAGCAAGGCGCGGGAGCGGGAGAAGCACTCGGCCTGCTGCGTGCGCAATGACCGGTCGGGCTGCGTGCAGACCTCGGAGGAGGAGTGCTCGGTGCGTGCCCCGGCCCGCGGCCAGCCCTTGTCTGCGCCCCTGGGATGGGGTTATGCTGTGACTTCAGATGGAGCTGGGTGTCCCTTATCCTAGGTCTTGGCACATGGCACCACCCTCTGTGCCAGGTCCCTCACGTCACATTCATCACTTTTTATCCCCAATTCCTCCTCCTCATCCCGTAGACAACCACTGTGAGGTCTTTGATTTGGGTGTGCTTTCTGTGTGGCTTGTTTTGGGGCATGTCCTAAGTTTCCCTAAGCGGTATTGCCTTATTTTTTCCACTAAACAATTACAAAAAGATTCATTCAAGTTTTTATTACATCATTTTATGAGGAGGTACCGAAGTGTATGCCAGTCCCTGGTTTTGGACTCTGGTTGTTTTTAGTTTTACGCAAATAGGAATTATGCTCTTGAGCTGACAGTAGACACTCCCGTGCACACACATTTCCGGAGTGTGCATTTGTAGAGTTTGGGTTGTGGGCTCGGGGGGATCTCAGTGGTTTTGCTTTTGCCTCCTGCCTTCTGGAAGCTGTGCTGCGGGACGGGTGGGCTCTGACCGGACTGACTCTTCCCACAGTCCACGCTGGCCGTGTGGGTGAAGTGGCCTTCCCACCCCAGCGCCCCCGACCTCGCCGGCAACAAGCGGCAGTTTGGTTCTGTCTGTCACCAGGACCCCAGGTCAGTCCTGCTGGCCCCGCTCTTGCCTCCCAGGGACGTGGGGGGAGAGGGTGTGGCCGCTCCCCTTGTGGAGGTGGGTGTGAGGGCACAGAGCAGGGTCTGACCGCACACTGGGCTCATGCAGGGTGTGTGACGAGCCCTCCTCCGAGGACCCCCATGAGTGGCCAGATGACATCACCAAGTGGCCGGTGAGCCGGGATATTGTTGGCTTTGGGGGTCACCCTTATTATGTGGGGGAGAAATCCATACTCTCATTTGGATACCAAGAGGCCCCACCATGGGAGCACCCGTTTTCAGATGCAGTGCCCCTGGCCTGTGCCTGGCCTGCCCCTCCACCACCTGCTTCTCTGAGCAGGTCATCAGAGCAGAACCAGGGAGAGACTTGGGAGGTCAGATGCCATTATTTCAATTGGACAGATGGGAAAGCTGCCGCTCAGTCCCGGCCTGCTTTCTCCCGTGGGAGCCTGACCGTCTTTGCCCCAACCCCCAAGCACGGTGTTGGGGCACAGGGTTGGAGGAGGCCCCAACACAACTCATCCCCTTTGTGATCCAGATCTGCACCAAAAGCAGCGCCGGGAACCACACCAACCACCCCCACATGGACTGTGCCATCACGGGCCGGCCCTGCTGCATCGGCACCAAGGGCAGGTGGGTGTGCCTGGGCCCGAGCACTGCTCTGGGGCTCTGCGCTTCTCCAAGTCCTGAAATGAGGCGAGATACGCAGGGGTGGGGTGAGAAAGGCTCTGGGCTTACCCAGGGCGGACAGAGATGGGCGACTGGGCGGTGCAGCCTGGGCCTGTGCCCCGGGCCCCAGCCCCTCGGCCAGTCCCCAAGCCGGGCCTGCCCTTGCAGGTGTGAGATCACCTCCCGGGAGTACTGTGACTTCATGAGGGGCTACTTCCACGAGGAGGCCACGCTCTGCTCTCAGGTAGGCCTCCAGGGTGAGTGCGTCCCCTCGCCCCCAGCCACGGAGCGCGCTGACAGGCCACTCTGCGCAGGTGCACTGCATGGATGACGTGTGCGGGCTCCTGCCCTTCCTCAACCCCGAGGTGCCCGACCAGTTCTACCGCCTGTGGCTGTCCCTCTTCTTGCACGCTGGGCAAGTGACACCAGACGGGCCGAGGAGGGTTGGGTGGCCTCAGGGACCCCAGGAGTGGCTGGCCAGGGGATGGTGGAGGGGAGGCCTTCCCGGCTGAGTGTCCCCCTCCCCCACAGCATCCTGCACTGCCTGGTGTCTGTCTGCTTCCAGATGACTGTCCTGCGGGACCTGGAGAAGCTAGCAGGCTGGCACCGCATAGCCATCATCTACCTGCTGAGTGGCATCACTGGTAACCTAGCCAGTGCCATTTTCCTGCCATACCGGGCAGAGGTAAGGCCGCCCCAGGGACCCAGCCTAGGAGCGTCTCCACTCGGCTCCTCTGTCCTGCTATGCTCTGGGCCATGAGAGGTGGGGTGGCTGTGGGTCCAGGGGTCCCGCTCAGCATCCCCACTGCCCCCAGGTGGGCCCGGCCGGCTCGCAGTTTGGCATCCTGGCCTGCCTCTTCGTGGAGCTCTTCCAGAGCTGGCAGATCCTGGCCCGGCCCTGGCGTGCCTTCTTCAAGCTGTTGGCGGTGGTACTCTTCCTCTTCACCTTTGGGCTGCTGCCCTGGATCGACAACTTTGCCCACATCTCGGGCTTCATCAGCGGCCTCTTCCTCTCCTTTGCCTTCCTGCCCTACATCAGCTTCGGCAGGTTCGACCTGTACCGGAAGCGCTGCCAGATCATCGTCTTCCAGGTGGTCTTCCTGGGCCTCCTGGCCGGCCTGGTGGTCCTCTTCTACTTCTACCCCGTCCGCTGCGAGTGGTGCGAGTTCCTCACCTGCATCCCCTTCACCGACAAGTTCTGTGAGAAGTATGAGCTGGACGCCCAGCTCCACTGAGCTGGTGGGGGCACTGGGGCCACGGGCCTCCAGCAGGCTGGAGCCAGGCACTGCCCACCGAGCCTCACGCCGCGGGGCTGTCAGCAGGCCCTGGGGGCGTCCTGCCCGTTTCCTGGACACAGACCTCTTGTGCCTCGTTCACTGCTGTTGAACCTCTCGTACTTCCGGGCATTTATTACACTAGTTCCTGTGATTACCTTCTAACTAGTCTCCTGACGACCACCTCATGTGGCCAATAAATGGACTGGGAGCGTTTTAGCTGCCACTAACTTGACCAGAGCTGCCGCCTCCTTTCTGACAGGAAGTGTCTCAGATTCCTCCCCGAGGGAAGTCCGTAATCCAGGTGGACCCACCTTGCTCCCTTTCCTTAAGACCCATGGAGGAGCGGTCACGTTTCCCCACACACACTTACAAGGGCCCCAACTCCAATTTCAGCCCCAGGCTACCTCCCCTTCCAGGAGCCGGGAGGGCCTGAGGTGGATGAACCCCGTGGGCTGGCTGTGCTCTCGCACACAGGCTCCCGTTTCTCCACAAGCAGGAGCAGAAGCCAGCTGCTCTGCTGTTATTTTCTTGCTATAGAGCTCATAGTCACAGGGTCGTGTGGCATCTTAGACTCCGGCCATTCTCTGCCCCTTGCCTCCCCCACAATGGGGCTGCACCAGGCCCTCATGTCCCGGTACTGTGGCTTTTTGACTTTTCAAACTAGAAAGCAAAGAGATTTATTCCGTATAGGGGGCCAGGCCCACAGCCTGTGGGATCGGCTGTGAAATTAGGGTGTTTGGGCGCAGAAGGGGTCAAACCTGGGTCTTGACATTGGCTCACCCAGTCCCACTCCTGAGGCCCGGGGCTCACACCGGCAGTGCCAGCTGTGCCCAGCTGGGTGAGTCCATCTCAGCACTCTCCTGTGAAGAGGGGTCAGTGCCCGAGGCGTCTTCCCGCTGGGGAGGAGCTTGGCCACCGGGACAGAGTGTCCCTGTTTGGAGGGTCATTTCTGCCTCAGTTTTTTGATGAAGGACACCTCATCCCGATTCCGGATACCATAGCTGGAAGAGAAGGAGAAGTGTCCAGTATCTGAACTACAGAGGGCTCTGTCTGACTCCTCACCTGGGGCTTGTGAGAAACCAAGCAAGAGCAGGTGGGAAGAGTGTGGGGTCCAGGAAGGCAAGGCGGGGCAGTGCCACCCTCCCACAGGCCCCACCGGGCCAGCAGACAGCCTTCCCCTCCACGCACACTCTTCCTCCCTCTTCCTGGCTCGGTGGGGCCCTGACCTGCCACGCCCTGCAGCTCAAGGAAGTGGCCTGAACTTACTCCCGGAGCTTCTTCCTGTCGTCTGTGAGCTTCTCTCCCGCAGAGGTTAGATGGTACGTCCTCCACACGTAGGACCTGCACGAGAGGGATTCAGGGAATCCGTGAGCAGGGGGAGCTGAGTGGCTGGGATGTACTAGTAGAAGCTGTGTGAGAAGGGCTCTCGGTGCGTAGCCCCAGCCCCTCGGCACAGAGCACCAGCCCTGTCTGAAGGATTGCAACAGGAGCTAGCTCTTCGCTCCAGTCAGTACTTGTAGCAGAGACCAGGTGATTAAGAAGCACAAGTCCAGCGCTGCTCCTGCGGAGCCCCACACCACCCCCAGGGAGGGCTGCAAGGAGCCGCGGCTTCACCTACCAGCTGATGTGCTGGATGCCCCCTTCGCGCTCCTGCCGGAGCTGCACGTATCGCTGGATGGCCTTCTTCAGGTCCAGGACCGTGGCGTTCTGCACCACAACCACAGCTGCAACAAGGGGCACCCGTGAGGGAAGATCCCACAGCCACAGCCACAGCCACAGCCTCAGGTGGTGGGAGAGGAACCCAGACGCCCTGTCCAGCCTTGTTTCTGATTGAGGCTCAGGTCCAGGCGGATGGGCTTGTGGATGGCCGCTCGGTGTCCCGATGACCAGCCCCTGTGGAGGCTCAGCCTGCCTGGCCGGGAGGAGGGCAGCACTTACGCATGACTTCTCCATCCATCTTGCACACGCGGACTGTCATTGCTTGGCCATATTCCAGGGCTATTTGGGAATTGACCTCTTCCAAAGTAACCTAGAAAAGACGCAGGGTGGAGGTGAGCGCCTGGCTCCGTAACACCCCAAACAGCAACAAGGAATACGCTGTGAGTGTCCAGAACGTGGTGCCATACTTTAGGAAGGACAAGAACGGGGAGTCTTGCTTACATATTAGGGCAGCGGTTCTCAACCTGTGGGTCGCGACCCCTTCAGGGGTCGCCTAAGACCATCGGAAAACACATATATAATTACATATTGTTTTTGTGATTAATCATTATGCTTTATGTTCAATTCGTAACAATGAAATTGGGGGTCACCACAACATGAGGAACTGTATTAAAGGGTCGAGGCATTAGGAAGGTTGAGAACCACTGTATTAGGGCTTCCCAATTTCTTAGCACCTTGAGCTCATGTTTCATCCACATTTCCTATTTAAAGTCCAAAGTGGACGGAAGCTTGGAAGAAAGGAACATAGACACAGGCAAGAACGAACAGCCCGGGATCCTCTCACCCGGGGCTGGGTAGGAGGAGCACCGTGCTTGTCATTCATTCCGAGCCCCGATCACCCATCAGGACCCAGACCAGGGCCCCGGGACAAGGTTTTGGCAGGCGTGCAATAACAAACGCTGTAATACAATTTTTAAGAAAACAGAAGTTAAACTCCATGATGGACAAAATAACATTGAAGTTTGAGAGATGGGAAAAATCAGTAATACTGACATAGTCTTTATTATTTTGCTTGCCACAGGCTTTTTTAC
This sequence comes from Myotis yumanensis, assembly GCF_028538775.1. Classification (NCBI taxonomy): domain Eukaryota; kingdom Metazoa; phylum Chordata; class Mammalia; order Chiroptera; family Vespertilionidae; genus Myotis; species Myotis yumanensis. Next base: position 104,216,985 of record NW_027223755.1, read on the forward strand.
ACCAACTTGAGTTATAAACATACTGTATTAAAATGTCATGTGTCCCCGAAAGAAAAAAAAAAAAAGGCATGTATCCTGGCTGCTGGAGGGGTCTGGAGCCTTTTAAATCTCGCGCCCAGGGCGAGAGCCTCGCTCGCCCTACCCTAGGCCCGGCCCAGGTTAGGACCCCGTTTACACCCAGAGGTGCCTTACGAGGCCTCTGGGTCGCAGCCCCACCAGCCCCGGGACCTGTCCACGCCCTTCGCACAGCCCGGCAGGGGACGCGCGCACCTGGATGGGCAGGTCGCAGAGCAGCGGGTCCTGCACCACCATGGCGAGACCCTCCTGGAACACGTCCACCGCCTCGGAGTGCGGCAGCGCCTCCTCTTCGTCCTCATCGTCCTCACGCGCCTCGGGCCGTGCCGCCGCCGCCGCCTCCGCCTCCGCCTCCGCCTCCGCCTCCGCCTCCGCCTGCGCCTCCGCCTGCGCCTCCTCCAGGGCGGCTCGCTGCCCCACGCGCCCCGGGCCGCACCACTGGTCCGCGGGAGCCAGGCTGGGCGCGCACAACCGGAAGCACAGCACTCACTTCCGCAGTGGGCGTGTGGGGGGCGGGGCTGCCGCGAGAGCCAATAAGTACGAGGCCTTCCGCAGAGCTCGCTGGGAGCGCGAAGCCGGCGTGCCTATTGGTGGGCTGAGGGCAGGGTGGCGGCACGAGCCAATGAGAGCTGGAGGCGGGCCTAGTGTCGGCGCCGGAGCAACCGCGAGGGCTGTGGGACCTGCGGGAGCCTGCGGGCCCGGCAGTCATGCTGCTCTTCTGCCCCGGCTGCGGGAATGGGCTCATCGTGGAGGAGGGACAGCGCTGCCACCGTTTCGCCTGCAACACCTGCCCCTACGTGCACAACATCACCCGCAAGGTGGGTCCCGGAGCCCGGCGGGGGCCTGCGCGTCTCCCGCCCGCCGTCCCGGGTCCGCCTCCACCCGCCCGTCTGTCACCCGCGTCCCGTCGTCTCTGCCTTGGAGTCCCTCTAGAATCCGGCCCTATAATCGGCCCCTCCCCAGTACCCTTCCCCCGGGGCTCCGTGCTCGCAGGTGCCCCCTTCGCTGTGGTCACAGCGGCGGCCAGAGCGGCCCTGCTACCGCCCGAGTCGGATGAGCCCGTCCCGCGTCCAGCACCCTCGGCAGGCAGTCCCCGCGCAGAGGGAGTTGGCACCGAGCCTCGCTTCTCTGAGTCCGCGTCCTGAGGTGCTGCTTGGCCCCAGCAGCACCCCAGCCTCTTGGCGGACCTCCCGTCCCGCGGCCCCATTGCCGGGGCCTGCATGCCAACAGGTCTTCACATTCCAAGGCAGTGCTGCTTCCCGGCAGCGAGAACATGGCTTTCATTCAGCAGCTCTCCAGGCTGTGGCAGGAGGGGCGGCTGGGGAGGGAGGCCCTCGCGGGCAGGGGTGGGGGCTGGGTGTGATGGCCCAGATCTGTATGTTCACCGACGTGCAGCGTTTGAAGACTTGCCGTTGTCTGCAGGTGACGAATCGGAAGTATCCGAAGCTGAAAGAAGTGGATGACGTGCTGGGTGGGGCGGCCGCCTGGGAGAACGTGGACTCCACGGCAGGTGAGAGGGGAGGCTTGTGCACTGCTGAGCTGTGGGTGAGCCCGAGCTGCTGGCTGCTGCTGCATGTCAGAACCTGTGACCGCTTATGTGAGGGGGGCTTCTAAAACTAGAAAGTGCGTGTTTTTTTTTTTTTTAAATAACTTACTTGTTGCACAGATAATACTGGCACAGGCCTTGGAGCCACACAGACCTGAGTTAGAGACTCGGGGTGACTTCTTCCTGTTTGACGGCCTTGGGCCCCTTGACCTCTCTGGGGCTAATTTATACTCATAAATTGTAAGAGCACAAAGCGAATTATGCAGTGTTTGGCACGTCATGGGCACTGAACATGTGGTAGCTATGATAGCAACAATGACAGGAGCAATAGACATCAGTCTAAGGGGATAAAGAATCCTCTTTTTGTTCTAATGCAGAGTTTTAAAAGTTAATTCCAGAGAGCATTAAACTACAGTCTCAGTAAAATGAATGTTTATTTCAAGTATTGGTTTATTTCTGACCAAAGAAGGACAGAGAGCCCTACACACAGCCAGTATTGATAGGAGGAAGAGCTAAGTCATGATTAGTACTCTCTTTCCCCTATAGATGAACATCCAAATCTGCTATGTTAAAAATTTAGCAATGGTAGAATTTGTCTTAAAGAATGGACTATGGCCCTAGCTGGTTTGGCTCAGTGGGTAGAGTGTCAGCCTGTGGACTGAAGGGTCCTGGGTTCAATTCGGTCAAGGGCACATGCCCGGGTTGTGGGCTCAATCCCCAGTGGGGGGTTTGCAGGAGGCAGCCAATCAATGATTCTCTCTCATCATTGATGTTTCTATCTCTCTCTCTCTCTCCCTCTCCCTTCCTCTCTGAAACCAATAAAAATATCTTTAAAAAAAGAATGAATTATGTATCAGTTGTTCAAAATGGTGGTGTGAGAGTGTTTGGAGGTGTTTTCATCAAGAGCGGGGTTGGTTTATCAAACTGAGATCACTCTGAAGGCAAATATGTGCCTCGGCGCACTCTGAATAGGTGTGGACTGCGAGGTGAGGTCTCGGTAAGAACAGCTGAGATACTAACTGCCAAAATGGATCCCTAAACACAAGAGGAAGTGGATTGGTCATCCATGGGGTTTTCTCTGGGGGGATGAGAGGGCTTGTCTGCTGCCCAGGTGATGGGTGTGCACCTGGAATGGAGGAGGCGGAACCTGCAGGCGTGGACCCTGTCATTCACACAACAGCCAAAAGTCACCTTTTGTGTTTTGTTTCCAACCAGCCTTCAACCAGATTTGAGAGGAAAAGTGGGACCCAGGGAGGGGAGGAGGGGTGTTTTCAAACTCCTGGATTCCCTCAGTGTGAGAGCATATTGGGAATGAGGCGAGACCACTGTTTGTACCTTATATCAGGGTACAAGGGACACCAGATAAGCGAGGAAGGTCTTTGCGGCCTTTCGCCTTAACACCTACGTCTAACAGGTATGTTGGTCACAAACATTTTTTTAATGTGGGTCCCTTGTTTGTTTTTCTCGTTTCTAGAGCCGTGCCCCAAATGTGAGCATCCGCGTGCCTATTTCATGCAGCTTCAGACCCGCTCTGCAGACGAGCCCATGACCACCTTCTACAAGTGCTGCAATGCGCAGTGTGGACACCGCTGGAGGGACTAGGGCCAGGCTGGCCCAGCTGCGTGGTGTCTGTTTACCTTATTCCTCAGAGTGGGTTTCCAGCTGGGAGCGAGCACTTGTGTCCTGAGGGCCTTTGCTGGTGTGGCGGAAATGGGTAGCCCATCTGCCCGTCGGTGAATGAACTCATTAATGTCCAGGGAGATTTTGCGTGTGGGGAAGATTATCCACAACTAATTATACTCTGTTTAAGGTTCTGTTCGTTCATCGTTCACATTTATTGGGCAATTGACATTCTTTTACCATCACCAACACTCTTAAATATTTATATTGTTTGCATAACTAATAAAGTAAAACTTACTAATTTAGAACATTAGTTCCTAAATATTTAACTGTTAAGTGGAAACTTATTTAATCAAAATTTATTCTGAATATTTAATTAAAATGAAAAATTTAATATTGCCTTCTCAGTGTTTTAAATGACTTAAGAAGTAGATGTCAAACCACAATTCATGATTCCAAACTTAACTACTATACTTAGGACTAAACTGGTTACAAAATTTCTAATAATGTGGATTTAAATTTTTTATTTCTATTCTTCTTATCATTACACTAAATATATTAGGTACTATGCTTTTATACTTTGTGTTTTCTTCTTCCACTCCGGAAGAAGACAACTGTTTTCACCTAAAGGCTGATCGTCTTAATTTCATTTTCTCGGGACACACGTCTTTAGCTGCAGGAATCAAACACAATTAAGTCACCGTAAGTAAGTAGATTTCCTTGCTTGGTGAACAAATGAACCGCTTGGAGATTTAATTTGGTTGCCTCTTTTTAACTTTTAACTTTTGTGAAGAAATTTGTTGTGTATGGAGAATAGTGCCAGCGATGGCTGCTTAGTCTGGTCATGTCAACTAGCTGTGGTGTCACTGCACAGTAAACACAATCCTTTGCCATCCAATTTGATGACAAAATAATCCACTCTACACCATGTCTTAAAAGCGTAATGTTTATGTAAGTTCACTTAAAAATTTTTTAATTTTTAAAAAAAAATATATTTTATTGATTTTTTACAGAGAGGAAGGGAGAGAAACAGAGAGTTAGAAACATCGATGAGAGAGAAACATCAATCAGCTGCCTCCTGCACATCTCCCACTGGGGATGTGCCCGCAACCCAGGTACATGCCCTTGACCGGAATCGAACCCAGGACCCTTCAGTCCGCAGGCTGAAGCTCTATCCACGGAGCCAAACCGGTTTTGGCAATTTTTTAATTTTTTTAAGTTGAGGTAACATTGCTAATAACGTTATATGTAAATTTCAGGTGTACGGCATTATTTGATACCTGGATTCTCTATTGAGTGCTCATTCCCAAAAATCTAGTTTCCTTGCATCACCATATATTTGACCTCTTTTACCCATTTTGCCTACCCCACCCCATTTCACCTCTAGTAACTACCATTCTGTTCTCTGTGTCTATGAGTTTGTGTTTTGTTCATTCATTTGTGAGTTTTTTCTTTTATATCCCACATATGAGTAAAATCATATGGTTTTTGTCCTTTTCTGTCTGACTCATTTCACTTAGTATAATACCCTCTAAGTTCATCCATGTCACAAATGGTAAGAATTCATTCTTTTTCATGGCCGAGTAATATTTCATTGTATATCTGGACCACAATGTTATCCAGCCATCTTTCAGTGGACACTTAGGTTGGTTCCATATCTTGGCCATTATAAATAATGCTGCAATGAAAATAGGGGTACATATATCTTTTAAATTAGTGTTTTCATATTCTTAGATAAATACCAAGAAGAGGAATTGCTGGATCATCTGGTAGTTATATTCTTTTTTAAAAAATATATTTTTATTCATTTCAGAGAGGAAGGGAGAGGGAGAGAAAGAGAAACATCAATGATGAGAGAGAATCACTGGACGGCTGCCTCCTTCACACCCCCTACTGGGGATCAAGCCCACAACCCAGGCATGTGCCCTTGACCAGAATCAAACCTGGAACCCTTCAGTCCGAAGGCCGATGCTCTATCCACTGAGCCAAACCAGCTAGGGCTGGTAGTTATATTCTTAATATTTTGAGGAACTTCTGTACTGTTGTCCATAGTAATTGCACCAATTTACAATCCCACCAACAGTGCACAAGGGTTCCCTTTTCTCTACATCCTCACCAACACTTATTTCTTGTCCTTTTGATAATAGCCATTCTGACAGGTGTGAGGTTTTGATTTGCATTTCCCCCATAATTAGTGATGTTCAGAGTTTTTTTTGTTTTTTTTGTTATTGATTTCAGAGAGGAAGGAAGAGAGAGAGAGAAAGACAGAAACATCCATGATGAGAGAGAATCATGGATTGGCTGCCTCCTGCAAGTTCCCCACTGGGGATGGAGCCTGCAACCCGGGCATGTGCCTTTGGCTGGAATCGAACCTGGGACCTTTCAGTTCACAGGCCGATGCTCTATCCACCGAGCCAAACTGGCTAGGGCCAGAGTTCACTTTTTATTTATTTACTTACTTGTTCACTTATTTATTTGTTTAAATCCTCACCTGAGGAGAATATGTGGTGAGAGAGAGAGAGAAAAAGAGAGAAACATTGATGTGAGAAAGAAACATTGATCGGCTGCCTCCCGCATGCACCGATTGAACCCACAACCCAGGTGTGTGCCCTGACCAGGAATTGGACCCACAACCTTTTGGTATACAGGATGATGCTCCAACTAACTGAGACACCTGGCCAGGGCTAGAGTTCACTTTTCTTGTTTTGACATTATAGGTGTGCACTGGTAAGAATCAGAAAAAATAAATGTTGCAGCACAACAGTATGGTGGCCCTTGAGGTCCTGAGTGATGATCACACCACTGAGCTGTCGGTGTGCCGAGTGGCCTTTGAAACACTTGTCTTGTCACACTCAATGCTGCGTTATAGAGTGAAAGCAGCTGCAGGCAGTGCAAATAACTGAGTGTGGTTGTGCTTCAGTAACACTGTGGGCGATTCATACTTCTAACAATAAAGATTAAACAAAAAAAAAAACTATGGATGCTGACATTTGAATTCTATAATATTTTCATGTGTCATGTAATTTCTAAAGCCATCCCCCTCCCCCAACCATTTAAAAATGTATACGCTATTTTTAGCTCACAGATTTAAAAAAAATATATTTTATTGATTTTTTTACAGAGAGGAAGGGAGAGGGATAGAGAGTTAGAAACATCGATGAGAGAGAAACATTGATCAGCTGCCTCCTGCACACTCCCCACTGGGGATGTGCCCGCAACCAAGGTACATGCCCTTGACCGGAATTGAACCTGGGACCCTTCAGTCCGAAGGCCGACGCTCTATCCACTGAGCCAATCCGGCCAGGGTTAGCTCACAGTTTTTTGTAAAAAAAAGGGTGGGGTGGATTTTGCCTGTGGGCTGTAGTTTGCTCACACCTGGTGTATCTCATAGGGTTGTGAGAATTTATGTTGCTTGTTCTTCGTGTCTGATGCTTTCCCTCTGTCCATGGATGTTGTTTTCTATTTATCTCCAGTTATTATGGGAGGAGGTGGGATGTCAGGTGCCATCAGTGTATTTTCTTGGCAAAGAGGCACTGACTGGCCTTCCCAAGTCTTACGTGTCCAGCGAAGGACTCTGTGAGTACTGCCTGGCACAAGTGCAGGTGGGGGAGCGAGCCGACCTGCCCCGCTGTCCCTCATGTAGGACTCACTAATCCTGGTGATTGTCCGGGACCAGCCTGGCTCCCTTTCACCGCCCAGGGAGGGCACCCTGTCGACTTCCTCAGATGCCCTCGCCTGTGTGTTGTTTAGGATGTGATATCCTGGGTCAATCCGCTCAAATACCAATCGCCTCACTTCCTTCAGAGATTCCTTTTGGTTAAGGCTCCATCTTGTTTTCTGTGCGGTTACGATGTATCCCTTTTGTTTAAGATGCTATATTTTTCACTCATATACTTTCCTTTTGGTTCTGTTTTTAGTTGCGATTTCTCTGAGACTTTCTATTTATACATTGGGGGCACAGTTTCCTTTATATCTTTGAGGACAGAGTAGCTGCTTTAAAACCTGTGCTATTTCTAACAATTTAGTTTTGGGAATCTGTCTGTATTGCTTGTCTTTCCTCTTATGTACGGGTTACATAGTTCTGTTCCTTCATCTGTTTAATGGTTTTGGATTTATTTGGAAATTGTGAATGGATTCTGGTACGTTTCTCTGAAGAGTTTTTTTTTTTTTTTTTTTTTTTTAACAGGTTACAAACTCTGTGTTCTTATGTGGGCAGCAGTTGCAATCTCTGTTCAGGTTGTTTAACCTTTGCTGGGCTGCTGGAATGGGCTTGTGCACATGTAGGTCAGGGGTCATTCAGAGATTCTGGTAGAGCTTAGTTACAGAATTTGGGGTCTCCTCTCTGGCGTTTTTCTTTCCACGGTTCATTCCCTTTCCAGCCTTTGTGGTCTCCTCTTTGGGATCATGGTGTAGGCCAGGGGTGGGCAACCCCTGGCACGTGTGCCAAACATGGCACGCCAGTAACTTTTGCTGGCACACGAAACCCTCTCTTATAATCTTCCATTTACAGTTTTTGTGAACATTTGAATGACTTAAATGTTAAATTACAAGGAACTGGCAAGACACTTGATGTTATGTTTGGTTACATAAAGGCTTTTGAAAAGAAACTGGAAGTCTTTAAGAGGGATGTGGACGGTGAGAGATTTAGATATTTCCCCAACCTCAAGAGGCACATCAAAGACCTCCCAAAAGATGACAGAACAGACTGTCAAAGCCTTCAAAAGCTGTTTTTAAACATCATTGAGTCAACGATTGAGCAGTTCTTCTCAAGATTTGCGAAATTCAGAGAACGGGAAGAGACAGCGAAATTCATGAGGTTTCCAGACAGCATAAAACTGGAGGAACTAAACTTACAAATGTTTTCATGGGTAGACATGGCTGACTTTGAAATGTAGTTGATTGAATTTCAGAGTAGCTCAATTTGGAAGCAGAAATTTATTGACCTTAGAGTTGACTTGGAAAACATTGAAAAAAAGCGATTAGAGACAGGAGTACCAGAGAGAAGTGTCGAAAATGAACTATTGAGGTCTTGGAATGCCATTCCAGAAAATTTTTTCTGTTTAAAAAACTTTGCAACAGCGTTACTCTCCATGTTTTCATCCACATACGCTTGTGAATCTTTGTTCTCAGTGATGAATTTTGTTAAGTCTCGTAATAGGAGTAGCCTGACGGATGAAAGTAGTAGCTCGTGCCTATCTCTGAAGGTCACGAAATATAAACCTGATGTAAAATCTCTGTCATCAGTGATGCAGCAGCAAAAGTCCCACTGATAATATCAAACTGAGTCATAAAGTTTTCTGTTGTACTATCAGTGTATATGTATACATTAAAATAAATGTATTTTTCATCATCATATACTGTGTTTTTGTTGCTTGAATGAATTTTATTATTTCTTCAAGGTTCTTCACATACGTACACCTTAAGAGATATCAAGTAGGCGTAACATGTTCTCAAAAAATTAGGGTTGGCACGCAGAAGAATTTTGAGTCAGAGATTTTGCTGGTTTTGGCACGCACTCACAAAAAGGTTGCCCACCCCTGGTGTAGGCTGTGTGTTCTGTTGGTTTTAAGGCAGTAAATTCTAGCTTCAGCAAGGTGGAGGGAGACCCTGATAGACAGAAGGAAGAAAGCTCTCTTGATAAAGATACTAGCAAAGGGATGGCTCCAGTGAGTATAAAAATACTTCCTTGTAATAGGTAAAATGGGGACCAAGCTGATTGAAATTCAAATATTAGTGCCCTGGCCAGGTAGCTCAGTTGGTTAGAGCATTGTCCTGATACGCCAAGGTTGCAGGTTCGATCCCTAGTCAGGGCGCATACAAGAATCATAAATACAGTGAATGCATAAATAAGTGGAACAACAAATTGATGTCTCTCTCTTTCCCTCTCTCTAAAAATCAATAAATACAAATAAAACAAGAAACATAAATATTAGAAAGAAATGTGATTATGTCCCTGATCATTCGTAAGGTATTTCCTGGGCTTGGGCCTGTGATTCATGTCTCCGTGGGTCCTGGTGTTCTCAGACTCCAGAGAGCTGCAGCTCTGAGGTACCGAAGCCTTGCCCAAGATGTTCTGATGCACAGAACACACACACGCACACACATGTGCGCACACAGGCACTCTCACAGATAAACGTAGGCACGTACACACACTGAGATATGACTTATTTGGTACTGAAAGGAACACACAGCCAGTAAGTATGTGAAAAGATGCTTATCTTCACTAATAGTCAAGTGCAGAAAAAACCAACATTGAAATATCGTTGCCTATCAGATTGTCAAAGATTAAAAACACTGATAATGTATATACTGTGGGTGAGGGTCACAGGCATTCTCACACTTCTGGTGGGAGTAGAAGTTGGTACATTTTTGGAGGGTCACTTGGCAGTATCTATGGGTTTTTTTTTTAACGGTGAGATTTACTTTTAATTTTTATTATTTTTAAAAAATTGATTTTAGAGAGGGATGAAGAAAGAGAGGATTGATTTTAGAGAGAGAGCTAGAGAAAAACATTGATGTGAGAGAGGTACGTCAATGGGTTGCCTTCTGTGTGCATTCTGACTGGGGGATTGAACCTGCAACCTGGATATGTGCCCTGATTGGGAATCAAACCCGCGACCTTCTGGTGTATGGGACAATGCTCCAACCGACTGAATCATACCGGCCAGAGCAATAGCTATAAATTTTTTAAAATGCTGAACCTTAGACCTACAATTCCACCGTAGCCATTTTTTGTACAGAAGCACTCGTTCTGGTGATTCAAGATCCATGCCCAGAATTTTTCACTACCTTCATTTAAAATAGCATCTATACACTTGAAACTAATAGAATATTATATGTAAATTATATCTCAATAAAAATTCAAATAGCATATATAGGCAACAAACAGCCATTGGCGGGACTATGAAACCACAGCATGTACAACCGTTAAAGGCACAAGGTGTGTTTTTGTGCTGACCTGGAAAGTGTTGAAAATAGCCAGAGGCACAAGGAGGCTGTGAAGCTCAGAGCACAGTATGAGTCCATTAAGAATGCACCTGAGCCCCAGCTGGTTTGGCTCAGTGGATAGAGCATCGGCCTGTGGACTGATTCGATTCCGGTCAAGGGCACATGCCTAGGTTGTGGGTGTACAGTAAGGGGTGTGCAGGAGGCAGCCGATCAATGATTCTCTCTCATCATTGATGTTTCTCTCTCTCTCTCTCTCCCGTCCTCTCTGAAATCAATAACAAAATTTAAAAAAATGTGCATCTGAACTTAGAAATGTCTGGCGGGACTGTGCCTGCCTTCTCACAAGGGCTACCCCTGGGGGGAGAGAAAAGGCAACTCCCACTGTTATTTCCTTCTGTACTGTTTCCTTTAACAGACGCTGACTTTTTTTTTATGTTTCCCGCCCTCTCCATCCCGTGGCTCCCAGATTGCCTTGCTGGAGAGCAGTCTGCCCCTCTGGTCTCAGAGAAGCCAGGAAGGGGACCAGGCGCTGCCCTGTGCCTGGCCACGGTCCTCGCCTCCTGGGACCAAGGTAAGGCACCCAGTGGTGTCCCCGGGGACGAATACAACAGATGCTCACCCGCCAATCACTGGACAAGTCGCCAAAGTGCCTGGGGCAACCTTCAGCATCACAGGGAATCAAAGTGGTCCCACCTCATAATTCCTGGGCTTATGAGAGTGGTGACAGTCACCCCCCCCCCACTCCCCCACCCCCCTCCCCCCGGATGGCTGTTTCACTGTGCTCGTGGTTTAGGTGTGGGCGGCCTGTGTCAGCCTGCCGTGCGAGGCTGAGGCTGCGTCACCGCCCCCGGGCACTTATCTCCTGGATCAGGCCGAGGGGCTTTGCCGCCAGCACAGGGACTGTCCTGCCATGGGACCCAGCAGATGCGTCTGGGAAGGTGAGTGTGTAACGGGAACGTCCCACCCACTCATGTCAGCCCGCACCTCAGACACAGGGAGGGCCGGCAGCCGCCTTCCCCGGGCGTGAGCCCTGGAAGGGGGTGCCCGGGAGCACCCCCGAGTTCTACCTCCTCCGGTGTCCTTGCCTGGGGCACCTCCAGGGACAGCAGAGTGGCACTGCTGGCCACAGCTGGCACCTGTCACGTCCAGGCCTGTAGGGGCCGTGGGTGCCGCCGGGCAGAGGGCAGGGCACTGCGTTTGTCAGGCGGTTTCTCTATGGAAGTGGCTCTGCTCCCCCGGTGGCTGAGCCGAACCCTGGGGGCACGGGTGGGTGAGATGGGCATTCCAGGGGATGGTCCCAGCTGTGCCCAAGGGTGGAGATGAGGTCCAGGCCCTGGGGTGGCAGTGTCTCCACATCCTCATGCCTTTGGGGGCTTTAGGGCAAAGAGGAGCGGGGAGTCTGGGGATAGCCCCCCGTGGAGCTGAGGGAGGGGCCGCGGTGGGGGTGGGATTTGAGGGTTTGTTCAGCCAAGCGGAGGAAGGGAGCAAGGTTCTGCTCAATAATGTCCAGAGCGCCCTTCCCAGGGGCCCACAGCGTTCGCACTGACTAGAAGCAGGGCAGCTTCTGCAGGGGTTTCAGGGTGTGTTTCTTGAACATTTAGGGTGGGTGCAGGGGGCACAACATAAATCAGACAGGTTCTCGCCTGATGTGGGGGGCTGCAAAGGGGCAGCCAGGGCCACTGGGGAAGGTGCTGGCAGGGGAGGGGTGTTAGATTCCCCGTTTAGCCTCCAAGACCCCCAAAGAGAACTGTGTCAACACCCTTATTCTAGCCCTGACCCATGGCTACTGCTGGCTTTCTGCTCCCGTTGTCTGCTGGGGAGACCGGCTGGGGTGCTCAGGGAGGGCTTCCCGGAGGAAGAGGCCTGTGATGGGGCAGGAGGCCAGGCAGGGGATCCGTGTGAGAAGGCCCACAGGGAGCCAGGGTTGGAGCGCAGACCAGCAGGGACCACGTGCGCTCCCGAGGCTCCCCTCTGCCCCTCTGACTCCATCCTCAGCCTCTCCCTCCTCTGCCCTGAGCCCCGCCCTCTGTGTGCGCCCTTACCCACCTGAGGCCCTGTGGGTCCAGCCCTCACCTCTCCCATAGCTCCTGCCCGCTGTGTCCATGTTTCCCAGACATGCGCCCCTGATGGAGCGCCCCTCCCACTCACCATCCTGGGGGCCACCCTCCCCTTCCTGCAGCTGCCTTGACCTATGCACCCTGTCCTTCCCACCCACTGAGCACCCACAGGAAGCACAGCGTCCTCAGCAGCTACTGCCCAGCAGCATCCGGGGTCCCATCGGTGCCATCGGGGCAGGGGGGGCCCACATGTGCTTGTGTGACCCAAAGGGGGAGGTGGGGTCCACTCCCACTTCTGGTCCCATTTCCTAGCTCAGTCCCCGTGTCCCCCAGGCTCCAGCAGTTCTGGGGGTGGGATGGGGTGGGGCCTGAATTTATCCGTCCTCCCAAGCAGGAAGGGCAGAGAGAAGACAGAGGACAAGCGCCCGTTTAATTAGCAGCGTCCACCTCACCCCCTCTGTCTGCCAGGGAGAATAGCAGGGGTATCGCTCCCTCTCCACGAAAACTAGAAAACAGATTCCGTGTTAAAGGGGCAGGAAGTGGGCGCAGTGACTGGTGTGAAGCCGACTGGAGGGGGTGCCACCAAGGATCCTAGGGTCCCCGCCAGCCCCCAGCCTGCCTGCCTTGGCTGGGCCGGGGAGCTGAGGGACTGAGTGGTCTGGCCCTGTGGTGTCTGTGGGTCCTGAGGCAGGGATCCAGCTGCGAGGCAGCCGACGACTTTCAGATGGTCCAGGAAACCATGGCAGGCAAGCTGACCTGGACCCCGAGGCCATGGAGGAGATGGGGGGCTATGGGGAGAGGCTCCCACAGGACTAGAGGTCTTAGGGAGCATCTCTGTTCAAGGGGTCATCTCTTGCTGCTCTACAGCCACCCCTGAGAGTGATTGGTCCTCACGGCGTCATCCCAATGCCTTCTGCAGGACCAGCCAGTAAGCAGGAGGGGTTTCTGCACCACCTGGCCCCGTGCCTGTTGTCAAGGGCGGGGGTGGCCCTGCCTCAATAATGTCCCGCCTCTCGCTTGAGGAGCCCTGAAGAGAGAGACCAATGTACCCTGTGAGCTCACAGGCTTGAATGGGAGCCAAGAACAGAGGTGCCAGGTGCCAGGTATTGGGCAGGTGCCTGGTTTCTCTGGGCCTCAGTTTCCTCATTTGTGGGAGGGTGGTGGCCCCACTCCAGCCAGCTCTCTAGGTATAGACAGAGGGGTTCTCTGCCAAGGAGAAGCAAGGACCCCCCTGCCCCCCAGGATAATCCCACCCAACCCTCCACTGCTCCCCAGGGCAGGTCCTGGCCCCCGGGCCTGCTGAGCTTGGAGCCACTGTATTCCATGCTCTTGAGCTCCTGGCTCCTGGATGAGCCTGAGCTGAGCTGGCCTGCTTCTGCACAGATGCACGTGTCCCTCCACCCTGGGGCCCGAGCTCCCCCCGGTCCTGGTGCTCACTCTGATCCCGTCTTCACACGCCCCGAGAGTGAGTTGTGGTCAGGCGGCTCCCCACCTCCACCTGTGACTGAGCAGGAGGGGCAGACGCTGCAGACGAGCGCTGTGGCTAAGGGCACCGGTGGCACTTCGTTCTAGGGAAGGGTGAGGTCTTCCTGATCTGCACAGGGTCTGGCCTGTGGGTACATAGATAGTCTGCGGGGACACGGAGGGTTGGAGAGCTGTCTGCTTCCTGGAGCATGTGTGCTGAGGTCGGTGTGTGTGTCTACAGTGTTTCGGCCTCCTTATCACCCATCAGGCTTGCGTAACCAGGCGGACCCTGCTTCCTGCCTGGGGGCTATCAGTGCGCCATCTGGAGCTGCAAACGGGGTGATAGGGTACCAGCGGCTTCCCTGCACGGCACCCAGGGACTGCCTAACACCCAGGCCCGAGTCTCCACTAACCTCTGCTCTCCCAGGGGCCTAGCACCTCTGAATGGGGTGTGGCACAGAGTTTAGGAGGTGCCCGCTGCTGCATGGACACCCCCTGCCACCCTCCGCCCTCCTGCAGCGGAGCGCTGGGACAGGCCGTAATTGAAGGGGACACGGGGAGAGAGGCGATGGTAGAAGTTGGCCTTGTGACCCTTGGCAAGTCACTTCCCTGGCCTGGGAGCCAGCTCCCTGCCTCACAAGTCTGGTGGGAATTCCAGTGGGTAATGCATGTTCCACAGTCCACCAGGCAAGACCCCACGGAGTCCAGGATGGGACCTGGGCCAGGGCCAGGGACTGGGCTGGCAGAGGACCTGGCCCCAGAGAGGAGCCTTCCAGGCAGACTCGGACACGCAGCTGAGTGTGAGGGTCCCCTCTTGTCTGCTGCAGCCTCGAGTCTTTGTCAGGTCGACTGACCTGAGCCTGGTGGCTTGTTGGTGCAGCTCGGACAGCGGTGCCCAACTGTGTTCACAGGACACGTGAGTGTGAAGGGGGCGAGCCATTCAGAGCACCGTGGGGAGCGCTCCTCACAGGGAGGGACTCACGGGCAGCATCCCTTGCAGGTTGGACCTTGGAGAGGGCAGCCCTGACGCGAGGGATGGGCACCTGGCTCCGGGTCTGCTTCTGGGTCGGCTTGGGAGTCTCGGTGCCCGGAGAAGGAGGAGGTGAGGGCCCTAGTGACCGCGTGAGGCGGGTGGGGGAGGCCGCGGGGCAGGCTGCCCGTCAAACTCCTCGGGGAGGGTGTGGCCGAACTGTGCTAGGACCTGCCCTCCAGGGACCAGCCTGGACTCCAGTCCCACCCACGTGCCGTGGGCCAGAGCATCGCTGTCCAGACCTCCCAGCCCTGCCCTGATGAATTCTCCTGCTGTCATTCCCTGGGGACCGCCCTGTTAGGGTGTCAGCTTCCAGAGCCTCCCCTCCCCCTTCCCTGCCCGCAGCAGCCTCTGTGGACTCCCAGTGGTCACTGCTCCCAGGGCGGGGGGCTGGAACCTTCACCTGCCTTACCAACAACATCCTCAGGATTGACTGCCACTGGTCGGCCCCAGAGCTGGGCCAGGGCCCCAGCCCCTGGCTCCTCTTCACCAGGTGAGGGTGCGGGGCCAGGCCCACCTGGGCAGAGGGCAGGGGGAAGGACGGGGTCGCCGTGACAGCAGCAGGGGCCAGGCCGGCGCGGCAGCGTCTTGGTGCTGATGCACACTCTTTCTAGCAACCTCGCGCCGGACACCAAGCACAGGTGTGTCTTCCGGGGCAGCGCGTGCACCGTGGTCCTGCCGCCCGAGGAGGTCATTGTGCCTTCCGACAACTTCACCATCACTTTGCACCGTCACATCTCTGGGAAGGAGCAGGTCAGCCTGGTGGACCCCCAGTACCTGCCCCGGAGACACGGTGAGGCCTGGGGTGGGCACCTTGGCCGCTGCGGTCAGAAACATTCCTGTTGGGGAATCCGTGCCTCCTGAGTGTCCTGGGCCCTGCCAGGGAGCCCGGGCTGGGAGAGGCTGGGCCCGCGAGGGGAGGGGTTGGTTCCAAGGGACGATGAAGACACAGAGCTTTGAGTTGGGCCTGGGCTGCAGCTTGAAATGCACGTCAGTCACAGCAGGAAGGAGCCCCATGACACACAGCTCCTGAGGGAAAGGGAAGGCCGCCTCGAGAGTCGCCTTGTCTGGCTGCAGGGGCTGGAGGAGCCATTGCTGTGCTGTCTCACCTGGGGCTTCCCTGGAGCAGCCTCCCTTGAGGCCCCTGGTCTGCGAGGGCCTTGAACATGCCCTGGAGCCTGTCAGAGCCCAGCCATGGGCAGCCTCAGGAGCCCTTCAGACCCCGGGTACAGGCTGCAGGGGCCGTCAGAGCCCAGCCCTGTGCAGGCTGCAGAGGCCCGTCAGACCCCGGGTACAGGCTGCAGGGGCCCATCAGACCCTCCCGTGCAGGCTGCAGGGGCCCGTCAGACCCCAGCCCTGGGCAGGCTGCAGGGTCCCGTCCGGCCCCAGCCCTGGGCAGCTGGCCGACACACTCACGTGGCCTCATCCTGTTCTAGTGAAGCTGGACCCTCCCTCCGACCTGCAGAGCAATGTCAGCTCCGACTCCTGTCTTCTGACCTGGGGCGTCAGCCTTGGCTTGGAGCCGCTGGCCTCGCTGCTCAGCTATGAGCTGGCCTTCAAGAGGCAGGAGGAGGCTTGGGAGGTAACGCTCGGGCTGGCCAGCGGGGGGCCGGTCTCTCCTCATTCCACACAGGGAGAGGCTGAGGGGGACTCTGAGAAGGGAGGTGACCAGAGCCCAGAGAACGTGTGTGCACGCATGCCCGTGTTTGTATGTCTGTGTACGAGTGTGCCTGGGTATGCCTGAACAGGATATATGTGAGTGCTCACAGGCCATGCCTATGTGCATATGCGTGTAGTGAGGGTGGTGAGCATGTTTGTGTGTGGGCATGTGTGAGCAAGCATGCAGGTAGGAGAGTGTAGGCGTGTGCCTGTGGGTATGTGCGTGCGTACATGCGTGAGTGTGCCGTGTGCACATGCGTGTGGTGAGTGTGCCCCAGTGTGCGTGTGTACGTCCTCAAGGGCTGGCGGACCCAGTCTCACCCTCAGCAACTGCTGATTGTCCTCCACCCCCTAGCGGGCCCGGCACAAGGGTCACATTGTTGGGGTGACCTGGCTTATCCTTGAGGCTGCGGAATTGGACCCTGGTTCCACCTATGAGGCCAGGCTGCGTGTCCAGATGGCCAACCTGGAGGACGCCATGGCCGAGGAGGAGCGCTACGAGGGCCCCTGGAGTGAGTGGAGCCGGCCCGTGAGCTTCCCGTCTCCCCAGAGACCAGGTGGGTGCTCGGGGCTGCTGTCCCTTGGGGGTCCCGTTGGGCCTCCCCTCCCACCCTTTTACTCCTGGGACCGTCCCTGAGGCAGTCAAGCCCCAGGTGAGCACAGCCCTGAGGTCTCAGGGTGCAGGGAGGACGCAAACACAGCCGAGCTCGGATTTCCCAGGAACCTGGAGTCCTGGCTCAGCTGCGGGGGAGAGGGGCAGCCTTAGGGAGGGCTGGCGGTGCTCCCTGACCCAATGGCCTGGCAGGAGGGACGGTGAGGCCAGGGTGCACGAGTCACCCAGGCGCTTTAGCAGGCATCGTGCAGACCTCCAGGCCCATCCCAGCTCCCCACGCAGGCCCGGGGCACTCGGGGGGTGTCTTTGCCACGTGGGTTTGGGGGAACGTCCTGGTGCTGAGGCTGCTCACAGCTCTGGGCCCTTCCTGCTCTCAGGCCTCCTGGTCTCGCCTCTGAGGCAGCCCGACAGCACCTTTGTCGCCATGTCCGTCTTTCTCCTGCTGACCAGCCTGACCTACCTCCTGTTCAAGCTGTCACCCAGGTCGGTACCCAAGGGCTGTGCCTGTGGCTGTGTGCATGTTTGTGAATGTGTTTTGTGTGTATTTGTGTGTGCATGTGGCTGTGTGCATGTTTGTGAATGTGTTTTGTGTGTATTTGTGTGTGCATGTGGCTGTGTGCATGTTTGTGAATGTGTTATTGTGTGTATTTGTGTGTGCATGTGACTGTGTGCATGTTTGTGAATGTGTTTTGTGTGTATTTGTGTGTGCATGTGACTGTGTGTGCATGTTTGTGAATGTGTTATTGTGTGTATTTGTGTGTGCATGTGGCTGTGTGTGCATGTTTGTGAATGTGTTATTGTGTGTATTTGTGTGTGCATGTGGCTGTGTGCATGTTTGTGAATGTGTTATTGTGTGTATTTGTGTGTGCATGTGGCTGTGTGCATGTTTGTGAATGTGTTATTGTGTGTATTTGTGTGTGCATGTGGCTGTGTGCATGTTTGTGAATGTGTTTTGTGTGTATTTGTGTGTGCATGTGGCTGTGTGCATGTTTGTGAATGTGTTGTATGTATTTGTGTGTGCATGTGGCTGTGTGCATGTTTGTGAATGTGTTATTGTATGTATTTGTGTGTGCATGTGGCTGTGTGCATGTTTGTGAATGTGTTTTGTGTGTATTTGTGTGTGCATGTGACTGTGTGCATGTTTGTGAATGTGTTTTGTGTGTATTTGTGTGTGCATGTGACTGTGTGTGCATGTCGATGTGTGTGATAAGTGGGTGCGGAGGGCAAACCAGCAATGCTCCCCTCTGCTCCTCCCTTTCCCACCGTCAGGTCCTGGATGGGGCGGGGAGTTTCCAAGTTGCTGGGTTTGAAGTGTGTGTGTGTGTGTGGGGGGGGGGGGGGGGAGGGGGCCGTGTGACCTTGAAGAGCTGAGGAGGGACCCAAAGTCACCGGGACCAGGTCGCTGAGGCCCTGTCTCCAGCCCCTGGAGGTGCTGGGTGCTTTGCTCCCTTGTTAACACAGCCTGTGAACACACAGCGTCAGGCACCTGGTGGCCTCAGAGAACAGATGGAGATGGGCCATCACACCTGTCAGGGCCCACGGGAGGCGGCCAGGTGCGGCCGTGTAGAGACAGGATGCGGACCAAGAGAGCGATGGGGTGGGTGAGTGGTGAGGAAGAGGGGTGCTGGGCCGAGAGGTAGAGGAGGGTGCTGGGCTTGTCCTCGGAGCCAAGAGCTGGGGTGAGAAGTAGAGAGAGCAAAGTGGAGGGAATTGCCGGGGTCGTAGGAAGGGAAACCGAGGGGACACCGGGGCAGAGGAGCTGTGACTCCTGGCGCCACCCCTGAGGTGGGCAGCTAGGGGCTCCGGGTCCCAGGGGAGGCGGGCAAAGGTGATCTGGACTATTGGGTTGGAGCCCTGTGCTGCGTCCGTGCGGGGAGGGCCAGTGGGCCCAGACCGGGCCGGTCTGGGAGAAGTCGGGAGGGAAGGGGTCGCCACCTGCCTGCTCATGGCAGCTGGGGTCCCTGGAGGTGCCGGCTCCCTCTGTGGGCTGAGACCACAGCTGGTTGCCCCAGGCCCCAAACTCACCATCAAACGCACCCTGCAAAGCACACACGTGTTGGTATAAACCAGTGCCATGGCCAGGGAGGCACGGGGCCAGGTGTTGGGTCTCCCCGAGAGCAGGTTGGGACTGGGTGGAGGAGGGAGTGTGGCAGCTGCGTGGACGGGGCAGAGCTGGCCGCCTGCTGGTGGGAAGAGCTGAGTTCCCTGCTGGGGCCCGGCTTCCGGGGCTGGGCAGGCCTCTGACCGTGCTCTCCTGGCTCAGGGTGAAGAGAACCCTTCGCCACAACGTGCCGTCCCCGGTGCCCTTCTTCCAGCCTCTCTACAGTGTGCACCACGGGAACTTCCAGGTGCGGGGCCGCCGGGCGGGGAGGGCAGGGGTTGCCCAGAGGCCTGGCCGGCTCAGGATGTGGGCTCTGGGTGAGGGTTGGGGGGCACGTGGGGACCTTTCTCAGTGCTTTGAGCTTTTTGGGTATATAGAGTGGGTTTAAATTTATACACGGTGTCTCAAATGGGTAAAAAAAAAAAAAAAGGAACTGTGCTTTCTATTGCTTATTTCTTTTTGTGCTCATGTCTCTAATTCCATTGTTGATGGAAAAAAATGTAAAGGTTCTTATGATGTTATCTGTCCGCTGGATCGCAGCAGCCCCTGGAGGTAAATCCGGGGCTGTCTGCACCTGCCGCCTCGTCCTTTCTCCATGTCCAGGTGTCTGTGTGGCGGCTGTGGGGAGGGTCTCTAGTGTGTGAGCTGTCCTTGGGGCTCACTGGCCCGGGGCACTGCTCTGCTGGCCATGGTGGAGTGCCTGGCCCTTCCCGCAGCCCTGGTAGCACCCTGGCACCTGGACCAGTGAGCAGACTCTCACTTTCCCCCTTTGTGGAGCCCTGGGGGGCGCCCGCAGGGCCATGGCAAGCTGGGAACAGCCTGGAGGACTCCTCAGACTCTGCACAGACCGGTCCCCTCCCTGCTGCTCCCGGCACAGGCGGGATGGGTGGGGAGGAGGTGCTCCCACCCGCTCAGGCCCCTCACTTTGATCGAAGGAGCAGAAGCAGTGCTTCCTGGGTCCTCAGACCTGCCCTTCCCAGGCACCCCCTCCCGTCACGAGTCGTCCAAAAGTATCATTTGAAGCTTAAAGGGGAGCCCCTTGTCCTTGGTGGGGTCCACCTCTTCCCCGGGGCAGTGGGTGGGACAAGGCCCCCTGGGCAGCTGGGACCAAGGCTGAGTAGGACGAGATTGTGATTGCCCCTGGGCTGCGGGCACCCGCCCCTTCTCGGTAGAACCACCACCCCTGCCTGGGGACAGAGGGAGGATAAGGTGTGTGTGGTGCATTTGCTGGAGGCTCCTGGTCCCACCCAGGGAGCAGCTTCCTTTTGGAGGGGGGTGGGGGTGGGGTGGGGGGAGGTGTGTGGGTGGGAAGGGCTGCCTCCTGTGGCCCCAGGAAGGGGTGCAGGTGTGCCTGCCTCAACCCAAAGGCTCCAGTTCCAACAGCATCTCCAGTGTTTGGTGGGTGTGTGAGGGCGGGAGTGGGGGGTCGGGAGCTCTAGTTGCTGAAAGTGCCCGGAGCAGCAGGCAGAGGTTGGCTCGGTTCTCCTTGGCCCTCCCCCTCCCTCCCTCCCCCTCCCCTTCCCACCCCATTTCTGGCTGCTGTGAGCCCAGGCCCTGTGCTGGGGGAGGGGGAGGGGCCTGAAGGAACTTGGGGTCCCCTGCTGAGGCTGGGCTGGCACGTGGGGGGGGGGGGGGGAGACAGGGCACAGGTGCTGCTTGGCCTCTGGGTATGGGTGTCGGGAGAGCTTCCTGGGGGAGGAGGGGAGGCTGCTCCAGGCGAGTCCATCGCGCTGCCTGAGCCCCACGCTCTGTTCCAGATCTGGACAGGGACCCACAGAGCTGGCGCGCTGCCGAGCCAGGGGGGTGTCGGTGCCGCCCAAGGAGCCTCGGAGTCCAGCGCCCGGGAGGCCATTGCGTTGCTTACCTACGAGCCGGCGGATCCCTGGCCGTTCGTGGGCCTGGAGGAGGAGGGCCCTGGCACCGGGCTCCCGGCAGAGGAGTTGCCTGCAGCCCTGGAGTGGGGAGAGCAGCTGCCCGCCTACCTGCCGCAGGAGGAGTGGGTGCCCGCGAGGCCTGCCAGGCCGGCGCGCCCCCAGTCGGAGGGCAGCAGCAGCGACTACTGTGCCCTGGGCTGCTACGGGGGGAGCCGCCCCCTACCTCTCCCAGGAAGTGGGCAGAGTTCTGGGCCCGTCTACGCCTCGGCCTTCGGACTGTCCTGCGACCAGCAGAGCCTGGCTGCCAGGCAAGGAGGTAGCTATGTGGGAGCTGGTCTCGGTCAGGACCCAGACCCCGAAGAACAGGCTGCATGAGGACCCCGGGCGTGTCCGTCTCCCATCCTCGGCACACAGTGGGCGCGGTCCTGAAAGTCCCCGAGCCCCGACTCGGCCAGCTGCGTCGTGTCCACTTTGGGGAAAACGGACTGAAGCTTCCGGAGCGGACCCCTGGCTGGCACTGGACGGCCTGCAGAGGGGCCAGACGCCCGTCTGGATGGAGGCAGGAGGCCCCTCCTCCCTCCTCTCAACTGAGCACCTGTGGGGCCGGGCCTCTGCACCCCGCATCCTGCCTCTGCTTTCTGGCTCCATCCCAGGCTCCTCTGAGAAGAGGGCTGTTCTGCCCTCGCCCCTTAAAGGCCAGCCTGGGCCCAGTGGACACAGGTGAGATGCTGTGACCAGCCGGGGTGTCCTCTTTCTGTGCCTTCCTGAGGCATCTGAGGTTAAAGGGCGGGTAGTAGCTGTCACAACGCTGCTAGGGGTAGTGGGGGCGGCCCAGAGAGGGGCAGGGTGGGGGCCTGGCCACTCCTGGGCTTTCTGGGCTCTTGGAATAGCACCAGCTCCAGCTGAGGCCAACCCCACCCCTCCTGCCCTCATCTATCACGGGCCCCGGAGGCTGAGAGCTGTGGCCCACGGCGGCTGGAAGTGAGCACCCAGCAGTGGCCTGGCGTGTGCAGGGCCCTGCCCCTAACCCCCACCTGAGGAGAGAGGGGGACAGAGCAGAGGGCCCCTGCACAGCCTCCTGAGTGACATGACCGAGGGCCACACACTCCGCGGCTTGGAGAACAGACATTTGTCTCCAGGGGCTGCAGGGCCTCGAGAACACAGGGAAGGGCTCTCTCCAGCCACGGGCAGTGCCTCGGCTTGGGCAGCGGCTCCGACCCCCACAGGGGTTTCCTGTGGGGGTGTCTGTCCTAATCCCCCTTTTATAGCAACACAGTCACAGTGGATTAGGGCTGATCAGATGACTGCATCTTGGCTTGATTGTCTGAAAAGACCCTATTTCGGTGGCGAAGGCCTGGGGTGGGGGGAGGGGGCGGGCTGGAGGGGAAAAAGGGGAACAGATGTAACACTTTCAACAATAACGAATTATTTAAAAATAAAAAAGTAAAAAGACCCTATTTCGCCCTAGCCAGTTTGGCTCAGTGGATAGAGCGCCGGCCTGCAGACTGAAAGGTCCCGGGTTCGATTCCGGTTAAGGGCATGCACTTCAGTTTCAGGCTCCTCCCCAGCCGGGCCCTGGTCTGGGCACGTGCAGGAGGCAACCAATCGGTGTGTCTCTCTCACATCGATATTTCTCTCTGTCTTTCCCTCTCTCTTCCACTCTCTCTAAAAATCAATGGGAAAGTATCCTTGGGTGAGGATTACAATAAATAAAAGACCCTATTTCTATAGAAGGCCACGTGCACAGGTACTGGGGATTAGGACACCAACATACGAATTTTGGGGGAACACAATTCAATCCGTAACAGTGCCCTGCCTCTGCCAGCGACCTCCACGCCCTGGCCCAGGCGCTGTGGTCCCTCCCAGGGGAGCCAGTCACTTCCTGCGGCCTCAGGAAGAAGACCCTGTCCCCCTGGCTGCTGGGCTTGGGCTGGCGCTGGGACCACCTGCCGGGTGAGGGCTGGGACGAGACTGTTCAGAGGTGGATAGAGGTGCTGACGTCTTAGAAGCAGGATACAATGGAGGCCCTGTCTCTCTCTGGTGCTGAGGGTCTCCCCAGGGTGCCCTGTGGCCTGGGCAGCAATGAAGACTACCGCCCAGGCCCCCAAGGGAAAAGGCCCCTCTGTGTGCCCGTGGAGCCCCTGGGGTTTTGTGGGGAGCCTCAGCCCAGCCGGATCCTGGCCAGCAGGGACAAAACAGGACCCCACATGTATCTGCAGTGTCCAGAGAGTAGGAGGGGTGTGGACGGAAGTGAGGCGCAGGCACCCTCAGCTCTAACCAAGTACAAACATACTATCGTGAATCCGCTTCCTGGAGCCGACCCTTGGGGAGCCCGGGCTGGTGCATTTATAACAGCATCGGCATGGCGCGTGCAGCTGCACGTGGGGCCTGGGCCGCCTGCATGGTTAGACTGGTGACCCCCACAGCGGGGCTTTTTCCTGTGTGGCCGGGACGGTGCTCCAGGGAGCACCTGGGGACCTGACTCTGGGCCGGAACCTGGGTGGGCGGCCACTTAGAGGCTGGATGAGGGATCGTCGGTGAGTCACGCCTGCCCCTTCAGTACATCACTCCTGTTTGTGGCTGAATATCGGGTGGGGAAAGAATAGGTTTACAGTGGTTCGTATGGAAAAGAATACGATAATTAATAACTAACGCTATAAGAATAAACTCTGTGTTTCGTGTACTCACCACTGCAAACCCGCCTTTGCCTCACCCTGTGATATCTGTTGTAGGAAGGCACCACGTTTCCTTTACCCAATCATCTGCTGATGGACACTCGGGTTGTTCCCACCTCGTCACTGCTGGGCACAGTGCTGGGGCTGATGGTAAGAAGCTAGGGAAATGCCTCGACAAGTGGAATTAGGGAAACTGAGGCAAAATAATGAAACAAGGCCAAGCAACCTGAGCAACTTACAGCAGCTAATGCACCCAGGGCTGTATCTTCCCTAAGCAAGGACACTCAGGGGCGGATGGTTTGCATACTCCAGACCATCCTGGGACAGAGCAGCCTCCGTCCTGGTCCCTCTGCAGTGATATTCTTGATGATGTTCTTTAAAAATGAAACTAACCAGAAAGTAACCCCTGACCTCTCTGTGCACACATTTTGATGAATCAACATAATGAAGGACACACCTTAAAAGCTATCGAATGCTGTTAAGACCCCCCTAGAATTTCCACTGGCCAAGGAAAGATAAAAACCTCAAGACAAAAGACACAGGGAGCGGTCTTGCTAGAGCACACCCACCCTGGTATCTCTGCTCTTTCTCTACGGTCTCCCTGAGACCTGCAGCCAGGGGAGCCTCGGGCAATGGCAGCTCATCCCAGCCTCACCCCCTGAGCCTGTCTCCAGGGCCTCTTCTTCTCTGACTCTCCCCTGCTGCTTCTCTTATCTGAAGCCCTTCCTTTGTTTCACTGTCCCCAGCTTTAATAAACATTCTCTCAAAAATATCCTTGGGTGAGGATTAAAATAAATAAAAGACCCGATTTCTATATAAGGCCACGTGCACAGATACTGGGGATTAGGACCCCAACATACAAATTTTGGGGGAACACAATTCAATCCGTAACAGTGCCCTGCCTCTGCCAGCGACCTCCACGCCCTGGCCCAGGCGCTGTGGTCCCTCCTAGGGCAGCCGGTCACTTCCCGTGGCCTCAGGAAGAAGACCCTGTCCCCCTAATGTGCGTGCCCTTAGATATCTATCTATCTATCTATCTATCTATCTATCTATCATCTATCATCTATCATCTATCTATCATACACCTGCACTTGTGCTGTGAAATCTGTCCTGCATGAAATCAAGAACCCACATGCTACCAGTGGGCCCGGGGCAGTCCCTCTCCGGGCCCAGACCCCGTCCGTTCAGAGTGCTGCTGGAAGCATTCCTGTACAAGTTTCCGTGTGAATATCTGTTTTCCATTCTTTTGTGGAATTGCTGTAACATACAGTAATTCTATGTTTAGCTTTTTGAGGAACTGCCAAGCTGTTTTCCACAGTGGCCGCAACATTTCCATTGGCATCATTTCCCCACACCCTCGCCAACTCCTGTGAGAGCGCGTGTTTTTGGTAGGAGCCAGTCTCATGGTTGGGAACCTCATTGTGTTTTGGATTGAATTTCCCTAATGGCCAGTGATGTTGAGCATCTTTTCATGCGCTATTTGTGTATTGTCTTTGAAGAAAATTCTATTCGAGTCCTTTGCCCATTTAAAAAATGGGTGGCCCGGCCGGTGTGGCTCAGTGGTTGAGTGCTGACCTATGAGCCAGGAGGTCAGGGTTTGATTCCCGGTCAGGGCCCATGCCTGGGTTGTGGGCTCAATCCCTAGTGTGGCACCCAGATGGCTCTCATGTGACCTCCTGGCTTCCAGCTGCTTCCTACTTGGCCTTCACGTGCCACTGTTAGGCCAAGAGCTGAGGCCCCAGCAAACCTCCGCACACCGTTCGTGGATTCCAGAGCAGTAACCCTGGGCCTGGCTGTGAAGGACACGGGTTCATAGGACCTGTGTGCTCACGGTGGCGGCCGACTGCTGACGCTGTCCCCTAAGTCCCATCCAGCCTGCGGACAGGCAGCACCGGGTGGCCGACGGGTGCTATTGTTTTGCCACCACCCGATGTTCCCAGCACAGAGCTTGTGGAGCACAGAAGACAGAGAAGCAGGGCGTGCAGCGGGAGGGGACGCCTGGCACCAGCCGTGTGAGATGAAACACTAGCTGCTTACAACCGGGCTCACATCTAGAAGCAGTTTCTCCTTCTTAGACCAAGTCGCTGGCCAGGGTCCCAAGGCCTCATGGTCTTACAGGCCTTCCCTGTATCCCCACAGGGTGAGAGGGGGAGTGGGAGCGTGGAAAGGGGCCCATGTTCCCATTTACCGACCAGACAGACCCCCATGTTGTCCTCACCGTGCCTCTCATGTGGCCACCCTCTGACCCTCATGTACCCGCAACAAGTCCCCATGTAATTTTTATGAATCCCCATGTAGCCTAACATATATATATATAAACACACACACACACACACACACACACACACACACACGCCATCTGGGGACCACATGGAGGCCACATGGAGTGCATATGGGAGATTTGCAGGTAGCCTAGCTTAGACTTTTTATCTATCTATCTATCTATCTATCATCTATTATCTATCATCTATTATCTATCTATCTATCTATCTATCTATCTATCTATCTATCTATCTATCATCTATTATCTATCTATCTATCTATTTTCTATCTATCAGTTATCTATCTATCTATCTATCTACCTATCTATCTATCTACTCTTAGAGAGAGGAAGGGAGGGAGAGAGAAACATTGATGTGAGAGAGAACATCGGGCGGTTGCCTCCCAATTTTGCCCTGACCTGGGATCAAACCTGCGACTTTTTTGGTGTATAGGATGATGCTCCAGCTAACTGAGCCACCCAGCCAGGGCTGGACTAACTTCTACGTAGAATTCTTACCTTTGCTTAGACTAACCTGTACACCTACGTAGGGCACCTAATTGTTATAAGGTGCGCTGACCGCATCTGTGATTTGCTGACTTGAACAGAGGAGTTGGGACTCAGTTAGTTACACTTTCTTGCAGACCTTTGCCATCCCTGACATTGGCAATTGCCAGACATGTCTTCTCAGGGATTCACTGGGGCTGACGGGCAGGACTCGGGGCGAACCTGGCTCAGACCGCCCGGCGCCGGCTGCCACAGCCTGGAGGCCCCTCCGCTGACCGCCTCAGGAACTTTCCTCATTATCCCTCATTACACACTAACTCTCCTCCCGGGGCAGAGTCCCCACCGTTTCTGAGCAGGTGATGTGTGTGCAGGCATGTTTGCTCACCGCGCAGGTGGGGAGTGGCCCACCTCTACGTGCGATGAGGAAGCTCACCTTGATGTTTATGCGAGATTTCCCTGAGTGAGGATGAGCTAACCCTTTGTTCGGACGCACTGCTTTGGGAGTGACCCCCGTGTGTTCCTGTGAGCTGCCAAGCAATGAAGTTCCTTCTCATAAAGTCATCTCGGAGTTGTCTTTGGATGTAACTGCTGACTCATTAGACCTGGTTCAGTCCGTGACACCTTCATGACCCCTAAGTACCCCCATGGGCCCCCGACTTGTTCTACACATGCTTTTCATGTGGCCCCATGTCTTCCTCAAGTGCCCCTCACAGGGCCCCAGAACATGACATAAATAAACAGTTTAGAAGGAGCTAAAAAATAGTAGTATTTAATGGTCCATTTTGCGTAAGATCTGCTTAAATTATCACCTCAGAGAAGGGGAGCAGTCAGGGAGGGTGAGAAGCACCACTTGATCCTGTGATCAGAGTGTCCACACTGCACCCCACACTGTACCCCACACTGCAGCCCACACTGTACCCCACACTGCATCCCACACTGCACCCCACACTGCAGCCCACACTGCAGCCCATACCATACCCCACACTGCACCCCACACTGTACCCCACACTGCATCCCACACTACAGCCCATACCATACCCCACACTGCAGCCCACACTGTACCCCACACTGCATCCCACACTGTACCCCACACTGCACCCCACACTGCAGCCCATACCATACCCCACACTGCAGCCCACACTGCAGCCCATACCATACCCCACACTGCAGCCCACACTGTATCCCACACTGCATCCCACACTGCACCCCACACTGCACCCCACACTGCAGCCCATACCATACCCCACACTGCAGCCCACACTGCAGTGTACCCAAGACTGTAGCCCACACTGCACTCCACACTGTACACCACACTGCAGCCCACACTGCAGCCCACACTGCAGCCCATACCATACCCCACACTGCAGGCCACACTGCAGGCCACACTGCAGACCACACTGCAGACCACACTGCACTCCACACTGCATCCCACACTGCAGCCCACACTGCAGCCCATACCATACCCCACACTGCAGCCCACACTGCAGTGTACCCAAGACTGTAGCCCACACTGCACTCCACACTGTACACCACACTGCAGCCCACACTGCAGCACATACCATACCCCACACTGCAGCCCACACTGCAGTGTACCCAAGACTGTAGCCCACACTGTACTCCACACTGTACACCACACTGCATCCCACACTGCAGCACATACCATACCCCACACTGCAGCCCACACTGCAGTGTACCCAAGACTGTAGCCCACACTGTACTCCACACTGTACACCACACTGCAGCCCACACTGCAGCCCATACCATACCCCACACTGCAGACCACACTGCAGGCCACACTGCATCCCACACTGAACCCCACATTGTACACCACACTGCAGCCCACACTGCACCTTCATGACCCCTAAGTACTCCCACGGGCTGCCTCAAGTGCCCCACACTGCACCCACACTGCAGCCCATACCATACCCCACACTGCAGCCCACACTGCAGCCCATACCATACCCCACACTGCAGCCCACACTGTATCCCACACTGCATCCCACACTGCACCCCACACTGCACCCCACACTGCAGCCCATACCATACCCCACACTGCACCCCACACTGCAGCCCATACCATACCCCACACTGCAGCCCACACTGCAGTGTACCCAAGACTGTAGCCCACACTGCACTCCACACTGTACACCACACTGCAGCCCACACTGCACCTTCATGACCCCTAAGTACTCCCACGGGCTGCCTCAAGTGCCCCACACTGCACCCACACTGCACTGGTTGTGGAAAGAGCAGAGTGAAGACACACGGGACAGCCACAAACAAGACTGCGTTAGTCAGGGTGGTGCTCTGGAGTCAGCCTGTGTATCTTCGGCTGTTAGACGGCAGGTGGCTCTTGGCCCCCGACAGGCTGCGGGCGGCACCAGGATTAGCTGGTGACGATGTCTTGTGCAGGGGCTCAGGACTACGCCGAGGCCACGGCACCGCCCGGGTTCTCTGACGGGAGCACTGGCATTGCCATTGTTTGGAGGGGAGCATTTCTAACAGGTGTTTTAGTTTGCAACCCCCTAGTGATATATGATGTGGAGCTTATTTTTGGGTGCTTTTTTACTATCTCCATACCTTCTTTGACAAGGTGTCTCTTCAGATCTTCCCCCGTTTTAGTGGGGCTGCTTGTTTTAGAGTTCTTTATCAGCACTTGTTTTGCAAATATGGCTAGTCTTTTGGTTCTCTGAGCAAGGTCTTTCCCTGGTTAGGAGTGTTTAATTCTACAAAGCCCACGGTATTAATCCTTTCCTTTTGTGACTCGGCTTATGGTGTTGTGTGTTAAAACGTATCCCCAGACCCTGGGTCATGTAGATCTTCTGTTATGTTTGCTTCTTGATAGTTTTGCATTTTAAATTTGCCTATGGACAATTTTGTGTGCATTTTGGTGTCAGTTGTAAAGTTTGTGTTAGCATTCATTTTAGTCCATTTGGTTTCCAGTTACATTTTCCTTACCGTATGTTGGAGGAGTCATGGGATATTTGGCTCCATTTCCGTTTGCATTTCCGAAGTGGAATGGGTTCCCCAGGACTGCCCAGGAGTCTGGCCTTCCCTGAACTGTGTGAACTGGGAGTGTTTTGCATTGCTCTGCCGCCACTGGCGGGCAGGGGGCGCTAGATCCCACCTTTTTGACCTGGGGGCGCTAGTGCATTCTTGCCTCTGGACTTGGCTTCTGCAAGCTGAGAGGCAAGTGGGGCTCTTCAGGATGTTGGGGGGGTCCTCAGGGCTGGCTGGGGAGCGCCAGTGAGGGAGGAAGAGACGAGGAGAAGCTTCCTGTGCAGGAGGAATGCTGAGGGGGCGAGGGGCGTGTCAGCCTTCCATGACTCAGCAGAGGAAGGGCTTGCTGTGGAAAACCGTGGTGTTTTAGGTAGTTTTTTGTGTGGCGTAAGGCAGCGTCCAGGGTTGTTCTTTAGCACGTGGCTGGCCAGTGTCCCAGCGCCATTCTGGGCTCTCCACTCTGCTCCGTTGACCCGTGGGTCTGTTTTTATGCCGAGGCCACACTGTTTCGGTGGCTCTGGCTTTGTGATATAGTTTGGCGTCGGGGAGCGTGATGCCTCCAGCTCTTTTCTTTCTCGAGATTGCTTAATGTCAGGATTGTTCTATTTCTGTGACCATGAGGCAGTAGGAAGCTAGGGAAATTCCTTGACAAGTGGCATAGGGGAAATCTGAGGCAAAATAATTAAGGCCAAACAGTTTGAGCAATTTACAGCCAACTAATGGATCCCAAGGTTTTGTCTTCCCTAACCAAGGACACTTAGGAGCAAAAGGGATACACATTCCCGGCTGTCGGGAGCGAACCGGCCTCGGTCCTGGTCCCTATTCAGTGATGTTCTTTGAAAATAAAACGAACTAGAAAACAACCCCTGACCCTGCGGTACGCGCACCTTGATGAATCAGCATATTGAAGGACACTGGAAAGCTGACGAATATTAAACGGAGACCCTCCCCTGAGGCCTCCCCTACGATGCCACTGGCCAAAGAAAGAGCAAAAGCCTCAGGACGAAGGCCTCACGGGCACTCTTGCTGGAGCACACCCAGGCTGGTGTCTCTGCTCTCTTTTTCCTAAACTCTAAGGGTCCCCACGAGACTTGCCACCAGGGGAGCAGAGGGCAGTGCAGCTCACCCCGTGCGTAGCCCCTGCACCCATCTCCAAGGCCCCCTTCTCTCTCTCTCTCCCCGGTGGCTTTTTGTAACTTAACCCCCTCCGTTGTTTCACTGTCCCCAGCTTTAATAGACACGGTCAAAATCACCTGGATTCGTGTTGTGAAATCTGTCCTGCACAAAGTCCAGAACCCAAAGCGACCCCACCCGGGAACAAATATGCCATTGGGCCCTAACCGGTTTGGCTCAGTGGATAGAGCATCGGCCTGCGGACTCAAGGGTCCCAGGTTCGATTCCGGTCAAGGGCATGTACCTTGGTTTCGGGCACATCCCCAGTAGGGGGTGTGCAGGAGGCAGCTGGTCCATGTTTCTCCCTCATCAATGTTTCTAGCTCTCTATCCCTCTCCCTTCCTCTCTGTAAAAAAATCAATTTAAAAATGTATTAAAAAAACACAAAAATGCCATTGGAATTTTGGTTGGGATTGCATTGAATTTGTGGATCACTTTGGGTAGAATGGACATTTTAAAACTATTAATTCTTCCAATACATGAGCCCTGGGTATCTTTCCATTTATTCATGTCTTCTTCTCTCCTTCCATTGCTTTCATTAATGTCTTATAGCAGTGGTTCTCAACCTTGGCTGCACATTAGAATCACCTGGGAATCTTTTTAAAATCCTGATTTCTGGGCCCCATCCTCCGGAAATTCTGTTTCTTTGTTGCTAATGTTGTGGCCCCACCCCATAACAAAGAAACAGAATTTCCGGAGGATGAGGCCCAGAAATCAGGATTTTTAAAAAGATTCCCAGGTGATTCTAATGTGCAGCCAAGGTTGAGAACCACTGTCTTATACAGTCTTTAGTGTACAGGTGTTTCACCTCCTTGCTTAAATTTATTCCTAAGTATTTTGTTCTTTTCGATACAATTGTAAATGTGATTGTTTCCTTAATTTCTCTTTCTGCTGGTTCATTATTAGTGTGTAGAAAGGCAGCTGATTTTTACATGTTGGTTTTGTGTCCTGCAAATTAACTGTGTTCATTAATTAGTTCTAGCAGCTGTTTTGGTGGTGGAGTGATGTGGACAATTGGAATTTAAAAACCCCACAGTGTCTACCACATCTCAGGACATAGTGGCTACTGACGTAGTCTCACAGTGCCTCTTTTTTTTTCTTCTTTTTTTTTGGCCTCAGTGCCTCTTAGTAACCTGTGGACGGCTGCCTGGGTGACTAGCTTTGCCACTTTGGATGGACGGGGTCTGCATGGGGCGTGACCTCTCTAATGAAGTCTTGTGTGTTCTCTGCTTTCCTGGCATGGCATTGACATGGTTGTTTCTGTGGAGAGCGGCTACAGTGTTTGGACAGGTTCAAGCCTCAGACTAATGAGAGGGCACAGGCCTCTCATGGCCACGTGCAAGTCCCAGCTTGGAGGGCAGGGCCCTCCCAGCACAATTATAGCCAACAGCTATGGTTGTGAGCTTGAACCTATGGTCCGAACACGTGGCCCCACGTGCCTGAGTGATGTGGGCTTGATAGAGTTCAGGTGCATGTAATTGAGTAGGATCGAAACCCACGGGAATGTTGTAAACATCTTGACCACGCCCTTACTTTGTCTCGAGGAATCTGGCTATAAAATAAAGACATGGCTTGTAGTCCGTGGCGCTGTTGCTAACACTCCATCAGAGAGAACAGCGTCCCACCCAGACCCAGCTTTCTTCTCTTGTCTGTCTTTTCTCAACCCTTCACCGCCCCCACTCAGGCTCACCGAACCCGGCTGAGCTGGCGCGGCACATAAGGTGCCCACTGTGGGGCTGAGTATGCCATGGCCGTGCCGGCTCGCCACATGTTTCAAAAAGTAATTTGCTTCCTAGTAACTTCAAATGTTGCAACAGCGGTACACATACTCTCTCCACTCAGGTTCACAGCTGTTGTTTCTTTCTTTCTTTTTTAATATCAAGCTTTTTTAAAAAACAAACTGCAAATTGGTTCATTAGCCGTTCCTGGTACTGGCAGGGTAAAAAGTTCACATAAAGTTTACAAGTACAAATGGGAGGAAAGCAGGGTCACACCTGGCTGGGTTTAATCATAACACATTGCTTTTCTAGAGATAATTAGCAATTTTTCTCTGCCATGGTCCCTGGCCCTCAGCCCGCTCAGTAATTCTTCTCTGCCAGGCCCCTGCCCCTAGCACATGTGCCCTTTAAATCCATCAAGTTTATGAAAACGAGGGGACGTGTTGGTAAAAGTCTCAGGAAGATAAAACGGGATCACAATGGAAGGGGCATCTCCACGCTACTGGGGCAGGTGGTGACGGGGAGTAGGCCTGTGAGTGGGTTCTGATGTGGAGCCACAGTGGCCTCCTCAGCGGGGAAGGTGGCAGCTCCGCGGGCCAGCACGCCTGTGCGGGATAAAGCCTGGAGCGCTGTGTGACGCGGCAGGTGTGGCAAAGAAACAACAGCTGCCCCCCTTCCCCCACGGGCCCTGCTTTGTGTGTGACAGGGTAGAGCCATAACCTCTCCATCGGCCCTGCCCTGAGTGTGACAGTGGTGCCCCAACCCCCTGATCCGCCCTGCTCTGTGTGTGACAGGGGGCAGTGCCCCAACTCTCCCATCGGCCCTACTCTGTGCATGACAGGGGGGAGCTCCTCAACCCCCTGATCTGCCCTGCTCTGTGAGTGACAGGGGGCAGCGCCCCAACCCCCTGATCGGCCCTGCTCTGTGCGTGACAGGGGGTGGCGCCACAACCTCCCCATAGACCCTACCTTGAGTGTGATAGGGGGCGGTGCCCCAACCCCCCAATCAGCCCTACCCTGAGCATGACGGAGGGTGGCATCGCAACCTCCTGAATCGCCCTGCTCTGTGCATGACAGGGGGCGGCGCCCCAACTCCCCAATCGGCCCTGCTCTGAGCCTGACCAGGGGCTGCACTTAGGGATTGGGCCTGCCCTCTGCCACCCGGGAGCAGGCCTAAGCCAGCAGGTCGTTATCTCCTGAGGGGTCCAAGACTGCGAGAGGGCACAGACTGGGCTGAGGGACCCCCTTCCCCCCGAGTGCACAAATTTTTGTGCACCGGGCCTCTAGTCTATACTTATAGTAGGGTAATATGCAAATTGGTTGGGACACTGTCACCTAACGACCGATCAGCAGGAGGGCGGGGCAGCGAGCTATGTGTGGCGGAGAGCTACGAGCAGCGGTGGGCAGGGCCGCCAGCTGAGGCAAGTGGCAGTGAGCTACTCATGCACGGATTCGTGTGCAGGGCCACTAGATGTGTATAATGCTTCTATGAATACGGGCGGGGGGGGGGGGGGGGGACGATATCCGTGCCGGTCCCTGGTTTCAGATCTTCTGGGCATGTCCCCTGGAGTGGAATCGCCGGGTCATACATTAATTCTGTGTGTAAGTTTTTGAGGAACTGCCCTCCTGTTTTCCACAGCGGCTGCCCCCTTTTACTTTGTTCCTCTGTACGGCAGGATAATAGCTCAGTTTGTGGATTTATCACCTTTTGTTTCTCCATTCACCCACTGATGGACAGTTGAGTTGTTTCTGCCTTTTGGCTGCTATGAAATTCGTGTGAACGTTTTTGTTTGAACACCCTTTTCAGTTTTGGGGGGGACAATATTTAGGGGTGGAGTTATTGAACCATAAGGTATTTTTTTTAAGGAAATGCCGAACTATTGTACACATAGGCTGCACCCGTTGACATTGCACAAGCAATGTTTAAGGGTTCTTGGTCATTGCCGTTCTAGGGTGTGTGAAGGATATCACATTGTGGGTTTCATCTGCATTTCATCATGATTAGTGACGCTTAACATCTTTTAATGTGCGTGCTGACCATTTGTATGTCTTCTCAGGAGAAGGGTCTATTCAAGTGCATCGTTAAAATTCAGTTTTTTTGTCTTTTTGTTGATGAGTTGTAAAAGTTCTTTGCATATTCTGGGTATCAGATATATAATGTACAAATAAGCCTTCCCCCCTGTGGGCTGTCTTTTCAATTCCTGGATAGCTTCTTTTGAGACACAGAAGTGTTTCATCTTGAGGAGACCTCACTGTCTGACGATGGGGCAGAGGAACAATGGCCACCGTGTGAGAAGGTATCTTCGGACCGAAGGATGAAGCAGGCACCTGCATGGACTGGACCAGAACTTATTATAGTGCAGTTTACTTACGGGAAGATTGGGTGGGGGTGGAATAGCTGGTGCTGTGAAGATTATTCTCCACTAACAGACTCCTATTACAGTACTTAAAAATTATATATATATATATTACCTTAGATAAGTGGAAGTAGGACTGTGAGCTTCAGGAGGGCGGGGCAGCGAGCTACGTGCAGCGGAGAGCTATGAGCGGTGGTGGGCAGGGTGGGCAGCTGAGGCAAGTGGCAGTGAGCTACTTTATTTATTTTTTTATTATATATATACAAATATATATACATATATATATTTCAGAGAGGAAGGGAGAGGGGAAGAGCGATAGAAACATCAATGATGAGAGAGAAAAATTGATCAGCTGCCTCCTGCATGCCCCACACTGAGGCTCAAGCCCGCAAACCAGGCATGCGCCCTGACCGGGAATCAAACCATAACCTCCTGGTTCATATGTCGATCCTCAACCTCTGAGCCACATTGGCTGGGCTGCAGTCCTTTTTTAAAAAATAGCGTAGCTTGGGTACTAATGTCTGACAGGACAAAGGGACGAAGAATGCAGTAGTGCCGGGGCCATGCCTCCTGGTCGTCACATGACCGATAATTGTTTATAATCAACTAGAGGCCTGGTGCACAAAAATTTGTGCACTTAGGGGGGCGGGGGGAGGGGGGTCCCCCAGCCCGGCCTGTGCCCTCTCGCAGTCTGGGACCCCTTGGGAGATAACGACCTGCTGGCTTAGGCCTGCTCCCGGGTGGCAGAGGGCAGGCCCAATCCCTAAGTGCAGCCCCTGGTCAGGCTCAGAGCAGGGCCGACTGGGGAGTTGGGGCGCCGCCCCCTGTCATGCACAGAGCAGGGCGGATCGGGAGGTTGCGATGCCACCCTCAGTCACGCTCAGGGTAGGGCCGATTGGGGGGTTGGGGCACCACCCCCTGTCACACTCAAGGCAGGGTTGATGGGGAGGTTGTGGCGCCACCCCCTGTCACGCACAGAGTAGGGCCAATCAGGGGGTTGGGGCGCTGTACTCTGTCACACTCAGGGCAGGGCCAATGGGGAGGTTATGGCTCTACCCTGTCACACACAGAGCAAGGCCCGTGGAGGGGGGTTGGGACGCCACCCTCTATCACCCACAGAGCAGGGCCGATCAGGGGGTTGGTGTGCTGCAGGGCAATCAGGGGATTGGGGAGCTCCCCCCTATCAGGCACAGAACAGGGCTGATCAGGGGGTCATGAACAGAGCAGGGCGGATAGGGAGGTTGTGGCCCCGCCCCCTGTCACACACACAGCCGCAGGGCGATCAGGGGGTTTGGGTGCTTCCCCGTCACGCTGATCCCGGTGCCGGGAGCCTCGCTGCTCCGCTGATCCCGGTGCCGGGAGGCATATTACCCTTTTACTATATAGAATAGAGGCCTGGTGCACGGGTGGGGGCTGGCTGGTTTGCCCTGAAGGGTGTCCTGGATCAGGGTGGGGGTCCCCACTGGGGTGCCTGGCCAATCTAGGTGAGGGGCTGAGGGCTGTTTTCCGGAAGCGAGTGACTGAAGCTTCCAACCGCTCCTTGTTTTTTTTTTTTTTTTTTTTTTTTTTTTTTTATTCTGGGCCAGCTTTAGCTCTGAGGCCTCACTGCTGAAAACATCGATACAAAGTTTTGGTCCACAGGCTTTCAGTCTGGCTGGTTTCTGGTGTTTTGTTTAGCTTCTTATTTGCAACATAGTACATAGTTGCTTAGAGTTGCAGCTGAGAGGCCGGGAAGTTAGGCGGGGAACGTTGGAGTCCGCAGCAAGCAAGCCTCATGCTCGCTTCAGTGCCTGGCTGCCAGCCGCCATCTTGGCTGACAGTTAATTTGCATATACTCACTGATTAGCCAATGAAAAGGGTAGTGGTCGTACGCTAATTACCATGTTTCTCTTTTATTAGTGTAGATACTATCACCAGTTTGATATTCACCTTGGTTGACATGCCATTCCAGCTGTTGCTAACAAAAATACTTATGGCCACATTTTCGGGAACACGGATAACCAACTAGCAAGCCTTGCTAAGCTTGCTAAGGACAGTGAGGTTGGCCAAAGGTCACAGCACGAAAGGTCACGAAGGCGGAGTTGGCTTTAGTTCACATCTACACCTGCACACCCCAGACATCCTGGTGGCCCACACAATCTGATCGCCCATCTTCCTCAGAGTCCTTGGGGCAGATAGCGGGAGGTGGGCTGCATGCTTATCCAGAGAAGCAGAAGCACAGTAAGCCCACAAGCCCGAGTCTTCCCCGAATAGCCACGTCCCCTTCCCCAGGGAGAGAAGCGAGCCAGTGGCCAGAGGCATCAGTGAAGGAAGGAAGCCCGGTCAACCTTGTCTGTAGCGTCTGGCATTTGGGCTAAGAGGTCAGTCACGTTACTCATAAGAGCGGATGTCGGGACGACATTCTGGCTTAATGACAGCCCAGGGCCCAGGCTGGGCTGCAGGGAGAGGCGATAAAGCCGCTCCACTTTGCAAAGCCAGGTTTTTCACTCAGGCAGCTCCTTGGCAGTAAGGAAATGCTCTGTTTAGAATCATAAGCCAGTTGCCGCGAACTCAGCCAAGGCGTGGATGTCTAGCTTGGCACTGATACCGGCGTCCTGGGAAGAAAGTGGAAACCGGCCCTTCCCACCGTGAGACTGTGAGCCGCCGAGACTTTACTTATTTTTATTTAATAAGAAAAAATTTAAACTGATTGTTTGATTTGAGAGAGAGAGAGAGAGAGAGAGAGGAAGGGAGGGAGGGAGAGAGAGAGAGAGATCGCTTTGTTGTCCCACCTATTTCTGCACTCACTGGTTGATTCTTTTTTTTTTTTTTATATATTTTATTGATTTTTTACAGAGAGGAAGGGAGAGGGATAGAGAGTTAGAAACATTGACGAGAGAGAAACATCAATCAGCTGCCTCCTGCACGCCCCCTACTGGGGATGTGCTCACAACCAAGGTACATGTCCTTGACCGGAATCGAACCTGGGACCCTTCAGTCCGCAGGCTGACACTCTATCCACTGAGCCAAACCAGTTAGGACTGATTCTTGTATGTGCCACGACCAGGGATTGAACCCACAACCTTGGCATATCAGGACGATGCTCTAACCAACTAGGCCAGTGATGGCAAACCTTTTGAGCTAGGCGTGTCAGCATTTTGGAAAACCCTAACTTAACTCTGGTGCCGTGTCACATATAGAAATTTTTTGATATTTGCAACCATAGTAAAACAAAGATTTATATTTTTGATATTTATTTTATATATTTAAATGCCATTTAACAAAGAAAAATCAACCAAAAAAATGAGTTCGCGTGTCACCTCTGACACGTGTGTCATAGGTTCGCCATCACTGAACTAGGCCATCTCTCCAGGCTCCCACTGAGACTTCAGAGCAGGTAAATTTGGGGGGTTCTCATACATGTACAGTGGTCAGTGCATCCTTAGGGAGACACGGCCATAAATACATGTGTGTCACATAGGTAGACCCCTTCTTTGGGTGCCAGAAAGGCACCTGCCTTTAAAGATTTGTTCTCTCGTCCTGTCCAATCAGGGTCTAAAACCTTACACAGGATTGTTATTGTTAATCCTCCACCGAGGATATTGTTCCCATTGATTTTTAGAGAGAGTGGAAGGGAGGGAGGGAGGAGGGAGAGGAAGAGAGAGAAACATTCATGTGAGAGAGACACATCAATTGGTTGTCTCCTGCACTCACCCCAACTCCAAACCAGGGCCTGGGATTGAACCTGCAACCCAGGTATGTGCCCTCGATGGGGACTCGAACCCGAGAGCCTTCACGGCTCGGGCCCATGCTCCCACCACTGAGCCACACGGGCCAGGGCCCCGGTGACGTTTTTCCGTCTGGTCATAGGTAATCTTAAGTAGCTTAGTTATTGCTCATCCTTATCATAGAATCCAGGTTTCACTTCTGAGTTTCCTGGCCCATCCTCCTCCTCTCCCTGCCCCACTGTTACCTGTGCCAGGTGGGAGGCGGGGAGGAGGAGGGAGGTAAGGCACCAGGCAGTGTGCGGGCCTCGACTCTGGGCCAGTCGTTTCCCTCTGTGGGTCTGTTGCCTCATCCCAGACCCCCTGGCTGCGAAGCCCTTTGCCCTCCACTACGCATGGGACTCCACCTCAGGTCTGGGCACCCCACACCTTCCTGTTCCTCGGAACAGGCAAACAGAGGCACAGTGCCCTCGGGGCTTCTATGAGAGGCGCGGGCACAGGTCAAGGAGCTCTGTCCGCACCTGAGGGGCTTCTCATACAGGTACGGTGGTCAGTGAGCCGTTTCCCGGCAGTGGTGGAGGGTCTGAAGATGGATCCGTCTTTGGCAGTGTTGGTGGTGAAACTGGACCTCGGTGCTTTTAAAAAACGTATTTTTGTTGATTTCAGAGAGGAAGGGAGAGGGAGAGAGATAGAGAGAATCATCGATTGGAGGCCTCCTGCCTGCGCGCCCTGACCAGGGCCAGGGATTGAGCCTGCAACCGATGGACCTCGGTTCCTGAGTTCAGCAAAGAAAGCAGAGCCCAGAACTCAAATGATAAGAACAAGTTTATCTAGAAGTCACAGGGGTGGGAGAAGTGAGCCGCAGAAGAAATGGGCTCAGGATACAAGTTACAGAAGCAAAGGCAGGGCCCTGGGAGCTTGGGAGAGGGCAGGGGAAGGGCCGCGCCTGCGGGTGAGGAGAGGGGCTGGAAGGCACAGGGGTGCAGGGGAGGGAGGGAGGGAGGGAGGGAGGGAGGGAGCGTCCTTGCGCATCATGTGCTGAGCCGTGGGTGGGAGCCACCCCAGGGGCCCCGGCCAGGTGTGTGGTTAGGCCGCTCTCTCCACACGGAGCGCACACAGCCAGGCTGCCGTCAGCACACCCGTCCGCGCCATCCCACGCGCCGTGAGCAGTGAGGACCGTGGGAGAGTCAGTGTGATGTCCACCTGGATCAGAGACTTACCTTTTAGTAAGTTCAGAGTTAAAGGAGGGACATTAGCGCTGGTCCTGGGAGTCAAACTGCCCAGGTTCTCACAGGCAGCCTGTCCCACCCACTGTCCCAGCAGACACTGCAGGGAGCCTGTCCCAGGCACTCCCTCCACGCGGGCACGGGCGGCGCAGACCCAGCCTCAGCAGGCACGTGGGGGGCGGGGGGAGGGCCTCCCCTGCAATCATGACAATAGCAGTCACAGGTGTGCAGCCTGTGGGGCCTGGGCCGGCCGTACATCCCGGGCACATCGCCCAGGGGGTGGGGGACCGGGGCTCTTTACAATCTGAGTGGGCGGCACAGGCCGTGCCCAGCAGCCAGTTGCAGCCAGGGCCCCTTAGTACTGGCCAGTGCCCGTAGTCCAGTGGTTCTCCACCTTCCTAATGCCGCGACCCTTTAATACAGTTCCTCATGTTGTGGTGACCCCCAACCATAAAATTATTTTCGCTGCTACTTCATAACTGTAATTTTGCTACCGTTATGAATTGTCATGTAAATATCTGATATGCAGGATGTATTTTCATTGTTACAAATTGAACATAATTAAAGCATAGTGATTCATCACAAAAGCAATATGTAATTATATATGTGTTTTCCGATGGTCTTAGGTGACCCCTGTGAAAGGGTCGTTCGACCCCCAAAGGGGTCACGACCCACAGGTTGAGAACCGCTGCCGTAGTCATACACAGGGCATCTGGCCGGATTCCAGCAGGGTCCGTGGGAGCCACGCTAGCTGACCAGGGCAGTCCTCGCTCTCTGACAGGAAGTATCCTATCCAACCGGGGGAGTGGCCAGTCCGAGCCCTATTCTAGTGTCCTCTCCCCTGGTCTGCCATCTCAGGAGCTCTGAAGAGTAGTGGGGCCTGAGGTGGGCCTGGAAGACATTGACCCCAGCGTGGCATGTGACTAACTCACTGCCCAGAGGACGGTGGGAAGAGCTCTGCACAGCAGCAAATATGCGAGCCGTTTCCTCGGGCAGAGCCTCGGGTGGCCTCGAAGCAGGTCTTGTGAATAACCCTTCTAGCCACCTCCCGACGGGCTGCGGCTGGCTGGACGTTGAGAAGAGGCCACACCTGCAGGAGAGCCGTGTTCATGGCCGATAGCTGCTGTCCCACTGGGTGCAGCTAACATTGGCCTCTCTGCAATGGGGACCGAGAGCTAAGGGGCGTCGGCTCCTTTTGCGTTTGTTATTGTTGTTGCCATCGTGTCCAGCCTGGGGTCCCTGACACATCTACTCAGATGGCAACTCCACCTGAGATCCCAAGAGCTTTAATCTGTTCACCCAGCACATTTGCTTTCTCAGAGGCAGCCTGTGACTCGGTATTGTCCCACATATGCCATATGTCC
The DNA here is from genome assembly GCF_028538775.1 of Myotis yumanensis. Lineage (NCBI taxonomy): Eukaryota > Metazoa > Chordata > Mammalia > Chiroptera > Vespertilionidae > Myotis > Myotis yumanensis. The sequence continues at coordinate 104,257,955 of NW_027223755.1, forward strand.
CTTCTTATCTAGGTGCTATAGTGGGTGAAGGCACCGCACTAAATGGGGAATAAAATTGACCAATACCCCAGAGTTCCCACACGAGCCCTGCCTCCTTCACGTTTCTGGGTATGGGGGAGGCTTGTACTTTGTCTCAGTCTCAGCGACAACGCAGGTCTTACCCAACCCCACAACGCCCCAAACTTTACTGCGATGCCTGGACCTTGAGCTCTCGTGGATCACCACATCCCCTCTGCTGGAGACCGGCCAGGAAGCCTGCAGGGGGCTCCGCAGCAGGGCCACATCTTCACAGGATACGGGACAGCAATGAATGAGCCCATTTCACAGCATTCGGGAAGGAAGACAGAGGCAGGCTCTGAGCCACTGCCCCAAGGCGTACGGTGGGCCAGGTAAACAGCACTGGGGGAGCACTGAAAAGTGTATGCCAAGTGGGAAACACATTTTCTTTTCTTAAGAACATTTTTATTGACTTTATTGGGGTCTATCTCTAGGGTCCATCTTTGAGGTCTGGTGTCCAGTGTCCAGCTCTAGGATCTTGCTCAGTGGATAGAGCATCGGTCTGCAGACTAAAGGGTCCTGGGTTCGATTCCAGTCAAGGGCACATGCCCGGTTGGCAGGCTTAATCCCCAGTAGGGGGCGTGCAGGAGGCAGCCGGTCAATGATTCTCTGTCATCATTGATGTTTCTATCTCTGGGGTCCAGGCACAGGGTACTGGTTCTGGGGTTTGAGTTAGGGTAAGTAATCGTGATTAAGGGAAGGGGGTGGGGTAAGGATTGGGAGGTTAGAAAAAGGATTTAGGTTTAGGGTTTAGGGTTTTGACATTTGGGGTTAGGATTAGGAGGTAAAGATTAGGGGTTTGGGGCAGCAGTTTAGTGGTAGGGGTTGGAGTTTATGGTTATTGTTATGGCTTAGGGTTAGGGATTAGGGTTGGAGTTAGGGTTTAGGGCTGGGGTTGGAGTATGGGGCTTGGGGTTAAAGGTTAGGGGGTTAGGGATTAGGGTATAGGGTTAGGGTTTTGGATTAGGGTTGGGGTTAGGGTTCAGGGTTAGAATTTATGTTGAAATATTTCTGGCTGAAGAATTGTGCAGTCATTTGCTGATGAATGACTTCTATCTGGAATACACTTTGTCAGTAATTTAGGAAGCCATGCGGATTTATTTTTAGGAAACAAACTACTTTTTGGACCCATCACCTCTGCTAGGTCAAATCCCCCTTTCGCCTGGGAGTCCTGAACCGTAAGTTCACAGAACACTCGCAGGAATTAATAAACACTGGCATCCCGCTCTCCTCACGCAAAGCCTTATTAGAGCAGAGGAACCAAGGTTTCCGTAAGCTCCAGCTCCAGAAGGCCCAGCGTGTCTGCCTTCAGTCAGCCCTCACAGCAGCAGCACGAAGAGGATCACAATTCTGGGGTTTGGCTCTGGCCGGTGTGGATCAATGGTTAGAGCCTCAGCCTATGCACCAAAGGATCATGGGTTTGAAACCCAGTCAAGGGCACATACCTGGTTTGCAGGCTCCTTCCCCTGGGAGGCAACCAATCAATGTGTCTCTCTCACCTCGATCTCTCTCTCTCTCTCTTTCTCTCTCCCTCCCTTCCACACACCCTAGAATGCAATAGAAAAAATATCCTCAGGTGAGGATTAAAAAAAAACAACCTAAGAAAATATTCTGGGGTTTGGACGTTTTCCTTTCCTTATCCAGAGATAGTTCAAAGAGATGCTTCTCTTTTTAAAATATATTTTTATTGGTTTCAGAGAGGAAGGAAGATGGTGCAGAGATAGAAGCACCCACGATGATAGAGAATCACTGATTAGCTGCCTCCTGCACGCCTCCTAGTGGGGCTCGAGCCCATAACCTGGGCATGTGCCCAAACCAGGAATCGAACCGGGACCTCCTTGTTCACAGGCTGACGCTCAACCACTGAGCCAAGCCAGCTGGGTCAATAAGCTGCTTCTCATGAGGGCCTTTGGCAAGCTGCCGACAGTGTCTTTTGGGGGCTGCCGTGAGCTTCATGATGTAGAACGGTGGCTTTGCCTCTCATCACATACATACCCTATTGAACCTTCAATCACATTAGAAAAATAGCAGGTGAGTTGCCTGTCGTTAAAGGGCTTGGACTAAACAGAGGGCACACATACAGTGGGGCCTTGACTTACGAGTTTAATTCATTCCGAGACCACGCTCGTTAAGGAGCTTGTTAACTCAAATTACTCTGTCAACTCAATGCAAAAAATCGGCTGAGAGACAGCTGGTGTCTCAAAAAACTCGCTAGTCGGGACACTCGTAAGTCAAGGCCCCACTGTATCAGCAACCCGCGCTCCATGTTAAAGGGTGTCCTGACACGTTTGGGGGTATTTGGAGTTCTTCTAAGGAGAGGACAAGACAAGCCTCCTGCCCACCCTGGGTGTACTAGTAAGATCGGTGGAGTCACAGCAGTTCTTCGTGCTGGTGGGTACCACTGAGACAGGTCTGTGCCTACTGGGAACTGGACATTTACGTTAGCAGTTACTTCCTGCTCTGGAGAGCGTCAGCCTGTCTTGGGTAACGTTGAACACTCAGAAGCACCGTTAAGGTGAAAAGACAGGAGACAGGGAGGGAAGATGCTGTAAGGCTGTCTAGGGTGCAGCACGCAACTTGGCTGGGACTCTCCCTCCGCGCCTCTGCTGTGGTCGGGCTGCACTTCCTCACCGCTCGGTGGTCTCGGCGCAGTTGGTGGCTCATCAGGTGGCTTGGGGCTGCTGAGGGGCGGAAGCAGAGTGTTCCCGTGGCCCAGGTGGCACAGCTTCCCGCCCTTTGCATTCCGGGAGTTAAACTGCTTCACAGGCCCAGGGCAGACACGGGGGAGGACTGCACAGGACTGTGAACCAGGGAGATGGTTCATGCGGGGCCATCCTTGGGACCAGCTACCGTGGAGGACATACCCGCCCTTGGCCTTCCTACCCCCAGGCTCCTTGTGAGGAATGTGGGGAGGAGTGGATAAAGCTGGAGGAAAATCAGTGGAGAGCTGTGGTCCAGGCCTCGCATGCCAGCCTGGAGAGTAAACTTCTAACACATAAATGCTCCATGGACTTTGAGGATGGCGCTGGTGGGAGGAGAGACAGAGGTCTTCCTCTCCGTGGGCCTCTTTCCGGATTTCTCCTGCGTGTCTTACTGGCCAGACCCGAATCACCTCGCCACCCCGTGCTGCAAAGGAGCCGTACAGTGGGGATCTGCAAAGGGGTTAGGATTGCTGTCACTGGCTTCGTCAATCACGAGTCAGTCTCTGGGCAGGGCCTCTGCAGCTGGATGAAGTGGAGGGAAGAGGGGACAATGGGGCAGGGTGGCTCTGCACAGAGGCTGCCACCAGCAACAGAAAGCAGGGAAGGAGGTCCCCTTAGTTTGGGTGAGAGGGAGTTAGGGCTGGACCAGGGCAGAAGCAGTGGGAGAGGGAGTTAGGGCTGGACCAGGACAGAAGCAGTGGGAGAGGGAGTTAGTGCTGGACCAGGACAGAAGCAGTGGGAGAGGGAGTTAGGGCTGGACCAGGACAGAAGCAGCGGGAGAGGGAGTTAGGGCTGGACCAGGACAGAAGCAGTGGGAGAGGGAGTTAGGGCTGGACCAGGGCAGAAACAGTGGGAGAGGGAGTTAGGGCTGGACCAGGGCAGAAGCAGTGGGAGAGGGAAATGGACCAGATGCGAGGAGGAATGCAGAGGTGGAGCGGACAGACCACGGCGGCTCCTGGCTGTCTTCCGTGAGAGAAACGGGGAAAGAGAGAGAGACAGAGACAGAGAGGGAAGCCAAAGATGATGGCATCGTTTCCAACTTGCTTAACTGGAGGCCACACCTTCACTGAGGCTGAGCACAGAGGGAAGCAGGGCTGGAGGAGGGTGGTGACTTTGGTCGTAGGCCTTTGGGGTTGGAGGGGTCAGAGGGAGAGCGGGGGACATGCTTACCCGGTGTGGGCGCCAAGCACTGGACATGTGAGCCCGGGCAGGGCCAGGTGTAGGGACGGGGCATCAGCACAGCGCTGCAGGCACAGCCACGCTATCGCCGAGGCCTCTGCTCACACCTGGTCCGCCAGCACGTGCATCTCCAAGGGCTCCTACAGGGTCCTCCCGGGCCGGGGGGCCGAGCGGAGTAGATCCGGGGGGATGTCCGCTGACTATGTACGTACACACGCAGAAGCTTTGCATGTGGACATGTATCCAATGAGGGAAGGTGAGCTTCTGAATGAGCTGAGCAGGGAGGACGTGGGGAATGATTCTGTTTACAGGACAGGATGAAAAGGAAGAGAAGAACCTGACTAGAGAGTCGGTCCCGAGTCCTGTGCGTCAACGCAGGAGAACGTTCCATGAAGAAGGAGCGGCTGCTGAGCTGGAGGAGAGGGGGGAGGACCGGAGAGGAGGCCTGTGTGCTCAGTGCCGCTGCCGGTGCTCACAGTGCGTAAGCGCGGAGAGGAACTATGGTCAGATTCACGGAAGCGTGGTGACGCCAGCAGGGAGCACCCAGCTCAGGAAGCATTGGCACAGAGAGGACATTTCTTGGCTACAAGTGACCGATCATATCCTGCATGTATATCCCGCCCTTCCCTGGTGACCTCCTAGTCACCCCTCAGCCCCTGCTTAAGCTGCACCTCATCGGTGCAGACTTCCTGGAATTCTTCTCCTTAGGGCAGAAGCAGCGACTCCTTGTTCTGCATGTCCACCGACCCGTGCATGCAGCTGTCAGGCCAGGCTGGCTTCTCCCTGGATGTACGGAACGCCGTGGGAGTGTGTTATTCCGAATAAAACTAAGTCTGATGCCAAGCCCTCTGGCCCAGAATGTAATCAATTACTCTCTGTGGCTGCTGGCGTCTCTCCCTGCCTCCAGGGCGAAAGGGAGGGCGGAGGCGCCACGTGCAGGGCAGAGACTCAGGGAGAGCCGCGGTCCATGTCCAAGTCCGCCTACCCTGCGAGGGGGGGTCCTCGCTGCTCCTTCCCAGCGTGGGCACGAGTGCCCAGGCGGCGCGGGGGGCGCGGGGGTGGGGGGGGCCTCAGGGGGGAGGCCTTCCCTCAGAGCATCACGCACAGCGAGGCACACTGCATTGTAACCAAATGCCTGCACCCCTCCTCCCAGTTTGGGGAGCTCACCCCCACCTGAGGCGAGAGGGAGTTAGGGCCTGGACCAGGGCGGAAGCATGCCCTCATGGTAACGGCAGAAATAAGCCCAGTCATGGAAGTGAACTTCAAGCTTCTGCCCCATCACATCTGCTAACATCCCATTGGCCAAAACGAGTCACGTGGCTGAGCTCGCAGTCCCAGTGAGATGCTTCCACGGCAAGGAGAGTGGGTACAGGGAGGGAGGGGTAGAACTGGGACCATCATTGCAATCCCCTGCAAACGTGTTCTAACTTCATATTCAGAAAAGCGGTAGAGCTGGTGCAGTGCAAGATGGCTGCCAGGGCTCCAGCCCCAATCCTCCGGCTGGTACAGGTGAGAGACGCCCGTGCAAAGGGGAGGCGGCTATTAGGTCCCAGAAAAACCTCAAAGCATCTTATTGGCTCTGATGGGTCACATGCCCACCTCTGACCAAATCACTACGGCTGAGGGACCACAGTGTTCTGATGGGCCACTCCTGAGTCACCGCCCACTTTGGGGGTTGGGGTAGACTTGTCTGGACTGAGAGCTGGAGAGGGTGGCTCTTCAGAGGAATATCAAGGATGCTGCCGGAGGGGCCCACTTAGATAAGATGGCCCAGGGGCTCCTGAGATGAGGGCTGGAGTGTGCTTCATCGGCACGGGGACGGTCCCAGAAGACACTGAGGGAGTGGGGAAGTGAAGGAGGAGGGAAAGAAGCCAGTGAGGTGTGTCCATGAGCGGGGGACCGGGACTCCGTCTCTCTGGGACCTCTGGGAGGCTGCTGACGGTGTCTCAGAGCTGCCCCCACATTCCCTGAGAAGTGAGGACCCGGGTGTTCATCCCCCGATTCCAATCATCGCTGCTGAGGCCTGCCCTTGTGGGCATCAACTCTCATACACCCTCTGCTCGGGTGAAGCTGGCCCTGTGGCCAGAGAACGCCTCGGGCAGAGTCTCTGGTGCCGGTGCCGGCAGCGAGCGGCTGGGACTGGTAAGTGGGAGAGGATCTGGGCGGGGCATCGACAGTGTCTGCTGCAGAGGGAAAAACAGGCCATGGTGCCAACCAGCTGTTAGGACAGGGGCTCATTTTGGTCTGGGTCCTTCTCTCAAGGAAAGGAGGCCATCGGTGCCGCCTCTGGGTAGAGTCCCAGAGAAGAAGAAAGCAGAGGGGGGAAGGGACAGGCTGTGGAGTAGGGCAGATATGCGGGGTCGGCCAGTGTCCTCACGTGCTGGCTGTGAGACCCTGGGCAAGTTACGTCACCTCCCAGAGCCTCACCTTACTCATCTATACAATGGGAATGCATATGTTGTGTGAAGATTAAATGAGACAGTTGATTATGTCGCTCTAGGCACAGGGTAAGTGTCTAAAGAGCGAGAGCTACAGGGCTGCGTGCAGTCTGGAGGAATGACGATTCCCCAAGAGCTGTGTCCGAGTGTCCTGGGACAAGGCGAAGGGAGGGGACCCAGCCAGGGGTAAGCTGAGTTAAACACTGAAGACGAGGCTGGCACTAATGGCCAGCAAAGGACGTCAGCGAGGACAAGCACCGAGTGTGGCCAGAGCCCCAGAAGACCCAAGAGTGAACTGTGGAACTGGGAAGCCACTCCATCCAGGGCTCGATCCCCAGTGTGGGGTGTGCAGGAGGCAGCCAGTCAATGATTCTCTCATCATTGATGTTTCTATCTCTCACTCCCTCTCATTTCCTCTCTGAAATCAATAAAAATATATTACTAGTAAAAAAAAAAAAAGAATTCTCTCTGGGCCCCCAGCACTGCCGGGCCTGAGTCTGCACATCTCCTACCTCCCCTCCTTCTGCGCTCCCTCCTCAAGGCTCTCCAGCCAACCTGGCCTTCAGTCATCCCTGTAACATGCTAAGCTAGTTCCCACCCCAGGGCCTTTGCACTTGCTGCTCTCTCTCCCTAAACTGGTCTTGCCCCCTGTCCTCTTTAGGGTCTCAGCTCCAACACCTCCTCTTAAGGATACGTGCAAGTCGCCAGCCCCACTGGCCTAATAGGTCCCTCTTTTTGCTTTCTTCTTGGGGCCTCTTGTTCCCTGAAATCCTTTATCCATTTAGTGGTTTTCCCACCTTCTGGCTGCATCAGGGCTCTTATGTGCCCAGTGGTTAGTGGTCTATGGAGGCTGGGTTCGAATGCCACACCCGCTGCGACTCTGAGCCAGCTTCCCTCAGGGTTCTTCTGTGCCTCCGTTTGCCCGTCTCTGAAATGGGTGGGAGTAACCGAGTTCCTCACTGGGCAGTTGCAAGCATTAACTAAGTTGATGCGGGCCCTGAGCACAGGGTGTCGGGGTACCAGCTGTTGAGAAGGGTGTTTTACCGTCTAAATCTGCCTGGAGCCCGACATACAGCAGGCGCTCAGGCAACATGTGGGAGGGATGAGCACCCACTGGCACTTAGCAGTCCTTGGGCTGCTGGGGAGGCGAGAAGTAAAGGCGCCCAACCCTCAGCCCCAAACGCACTGCCCCCGCGGGGAGGGGTGGGAGAGGGGGTAGGAGGGGGGGAGGCGGGCAGGGCAGGAAGGACAGCGGGAGGGGCGCAGGGACCGGCCGCAGCGAATGGCCTGGTCGGGACGGGCTTTCATTCTGAGAGACCGGGAACTACTGCGGGCTCCCCGAGGGCGCGACCTCGAGGCTGCGGGGGAGACCGGGAGCGGGGGGGGGCGCGCCCCCAGGAAAGGTCAGCGGCCCGGCTCAGGCTCGCGGGGGCGGAGGGACAGCGGCTGGGACGCGGACTCTGCGCCGTCGGCGGGCGGGGAGGTGCATGCAAATCTGGGGGCGGGCGGGGCGGGCGCGGGGAGGCGGGGCGGGCGGTCCCGGCCCAGGAAAGCCCCGCTCAGGGCCATCGGCCGGACCACCCCGGGGTCCCCACTTCCCGCTCGGGCGCCGGCTGGGGAATGGACCGGAGCGCGCAGGTAGGACGCGGGGCCCGTGCGGGGCGGAGGCCGGGGTTCGCCGGGGCGCGTAGCCGGCGTCCGGGAAGTGCGAGGCCGCCGCGGGTGGGGCCAGGCGCGGGGACCCTGGGCCGCCCCGACCTGCACCCGGGCCGCCCTCGGGCTCCTCGCGGTTCGGAGAGCGGACGGCTCCGTCCGTGTCGCCCAAGGGCAGCCGAGGCGGGGAGCTGGGCGGGCAGGCTGACCCCGGATGCGCGGACACCCGGCGCGCCCCCCAAACTCCTGCATCCGAGCCGGTCTCTCGGGGCTTAGGAGCGTCGGGGTCGCGGGGTAAGGCAGGTGCTGGGCCACGCAGGCCCGGTCTCTGCGCCGCCACCGCGGCCGGGACACGCGCGGCTGGTGCGGACTGAGGGAGAGGGTTGGGAGAGCCCTGGAAACTGAAACATGGATCGCCAGGCCCAAGAATCTGGGGCCGCGGCCTGCCTTCCCCCTGTGGCCTCCTTATTTGAATGTCGTTGGGTGGACCCAGCACTGGGTGCCTCTGCGCAGGCTGTTCTGAAGCTGCAAGTCTCCGGAGTTAAGTCAGAAAGCCTCTCTCCTCGTGCTGTGCACCACGGCCATTCCCCAGGTCAGGGCGCGCGGGCACAGGCAGCTTAAATGCCCCCTGGAAGGCGTGGATGAGGATGGGGACCTGGGCATCTGACAACTATTTGTCAAACTGCCGAATAAAGGAATTCTCCGGGGATCCGATCAACTGCAGGTTCCCAGGCCCCCTTCTGTGAGATTCAGATGCAGTAAACTCAGGAATCTGGATTTAAAAACAAAACCCCAAATCTATATTTTCTATAATCAGGAGAGACCGGGACCAGGGACCGGTGGCCGATGCTGGGGTTCACAGCTCGCCCCCAGACCAGCTCTAACCTGCCTGAGCCCCAGTCCTCTGCGAGCTGTGACCCTGCAGCTCCTTCCCTAGGGGTGGCCTCTTTGGAGCTGGAGCATTTGCTGGGACTTCAGCGCCTTTATTAAAACCCTAAAGTCTGTTGGGGAAACTGAGGCTCGGGTGTCCATATGGCCAGGGGGGTTCCAGAGTCCTGCAGAGGCCCCGAACTGATTAGAGGAGGATGCTGAGGCTGGGCTGGGAGGGGCCAACCCAGCCAGCCCCTCACTCACCAGCACTCACAGGGCTCCTCCTGGCACCGCTCCAGGCTGCTCTGGGCTCTGGTGTTTGCCCTGAGGAGGCCTCCCTCTGGGGAGGGGGGAGCTCAGTGGGGGTGATCAGCTCTTTTTTTTTTTTTAATCCTCATCCGAGGATATATTTTCATTGATTTTAGAGAGGAAGGGAGAGAAAGAGAGAGAGAAAGGGAGAGAGAGAAACATCGATGTGAGAGAGAAACATGGATGGGTTGTCTCCCGTACACACCCTGACCGGGATGGGACCCATAACCTAGGTATGTGCCCTGACCAGGAATCGAACCTGCAACCATTTGGTGTACAGGACGATGAGCCACCCACCTGAGCCACCCGGGAGGGGCGATCAGCTCTTCAAGGGCATGAGACGGGCCTCACGGAGCAGGGCGCTGAGCCAGCCGTGGAGGAGGAGCAGAGGAGAATGGGAGGGAGGGTATGCTGAGCAGTGGGAACAGCGTGGACAAAGGCTGGGAGTGTGAAAGGCCGGTGTGGGGTGCTAGGGAGCAGGGAGAAGCTGGGGGGGCGGGGAAGGTGGGCTTGTCCACGTTGCAGAAGGTCTTGAGGGCCATGCCGAGGCGTAGGCCAGTGTGTCCTGCCTTTGCCTGAGCCCTAAGCGCCGCCATGCAGATTCCTGAGCCCCACTCCGGCCTTTGGAGTCGAATCTGGAAGGAGGCCCAGGGAAGGCGGGGGGCGGGGAAACCACGAGCGAGTCACCCTGGTTACAACACACCCGTTTCCCAGCAGGTGTGGGGTGACCGCAGGATTTCCACATTCAGAGCAGTGACTCAGTGCTGGTGTTTGCACCGAGGATCCCGGGCTGCAGAAAGCCCAGCAGGCAGGGAGGTTGTCCCCCAAGCCTTTTGTTTCCTGATGCTCAGGTTCAGAAAGGAGCTGAAGTGAGGTGTCAAAGAGGTGGGAAGAAGACCTTTCCTGGACCCTCCTTTCCTACCCCTACCCCCTGTCCCCTGTCCCCTGTCCCGCCCCAGGATGGAGGAGTTTGGGACCAAACAGCTCACTGCCTGCAGCTGCTTCCCGTGCACCTGGGAGGAGGCAGGGACCGAAGGCTCCTTGGTGCTTCATTTCCTCACATTTGGGAAATCGGGCATCTTATGAAACACAGTTTCCAACACATAGTCCATTCACCGTAAACACTCATGTCTATTGTCACTGTCAAGAAGTATAGCCTGGCCCTGACCAGTTTCACTCCGTGATGAGAGCGGCCGCACACGGAAGGGTCATAGGTTCGATTCCTGGTCAAGGGCTCGTACCTGGGTTGCAGGTTCAATCCCCAGGTCCCGGTTAGGACTCGTGCATGAGGCAACCAATCCATGTGTGTCTCTCATATCAATGTTTCTCTCTCTCTTCCCCCCAACCCACACACACACTCCCTCTAAAAATCAATGGAAAATATATCCTTGGGTGAGCATAGCCCAGGGGTTCAGAGCATGGTCTCTGGCTCCCCATTGCCTGGGGCCGAGAGTGGCTTTGCTACTTACTAAGTAGCTGACTTCTCAGTTTCCCCATTTGTGAAAATACAGTGACTACTTTATATGGTGGTAGTGACGTTGAAAATAAGTGTCAAGCACACAGAACAGTGCCCGGTACAGAGCAAACACTATGTATTTGTTAAATAAAAATAATGCGCCCCATTGGATGGGGGTTAGTCTGCCCGTTTTGCAGGCGAGGAAACAGAATCAGCGATGTGTGTGGTGGCCTTGCCTGCGGTCCCATGTGTAGGACTGACAGAGGGAGGGATTCGAACCCACCTCCCTCCCCAGCCTGTGTTCTTCACTGTCCCAGTTTGCTGGGGTGACCGAGAGGGACATCTTTCCCAGCATTCCTCATGCCCGCACTGTGGAGCCGTACCTGGCCATGTCAGACCAGACTCCCCTTGGCTAGTCTGGGAGACAGGCCGATGGCTTGCGAGGAGGTTGTATGAACTTGCCCTTGCCAGAGTGGCTGGGAGAACCCAGCGGTGGCTGCGGGTCCTGCCGGAGCCAGCGTCAGGTGGGCCGTGTTCCCGTTGCTTGTGGTGTAACTTCCAGCAAGCCATTCTGCTCCTCTGAGCTGGAGGCGCAGAGAAGGGCTTGAAGGCAGGGGCCCAGGTACAGATGTGAGCTTGCTGCTTCCTCTCTGTGATCTGGAGGCCGCTGCCTAACCTCTCTGAGCCTCGGTTTACTTGTCAGTGAAATGGGTATATGGGGGGGGGGTGTCCACAAGATAATTTTTATAGGCACCTTGCCCGTGGCTCAGGGATTGCAGTTCTGTCCCATTTAGGACAGTCACCTCTCCATATCCAACGCCTGGCTTCCCCATTCATTTCTTCTTCGAAGGTGTATTGAGCACATACCTGTGCGGGCAGGTGCCAGGTGCTGCGGACAGAGCACTGGACCGTCCCTCCCTCCTGGGATTCAATTCCACTTGAGAAGACAGGCCATACCTACACACATGCTCACAGACCCCACCCTTATGTATATTCCTAAAGCCACGGGCTCGGAAAACCGCAAGTTTTTTCACAAAACTTCAGTCGGGTGCACGACCTGCCCTGAGCTCAGCTTGGGGCCACTGGGCCTTTTTTTCTCCTCCTCGCTGAGCGCGTCCGTCCTGCAGGGATGTCCCTGGGATGGGTCCCGGGTGCTGCTCTGGACACATGGTGGGGGGGGTGCTTCCGTCGGCTGGCATTTTGTTCACGGCGACCTTTGTATAATCGGGGGGATTCTGGCCCCAGGATTTTGCTGAGAGAACGTGGACCTGCGATGTCCTGTTGGTAGTGACAGCACCCGAAGGAGAGGGGAGCAGGTGACGCGGGCCATGGCCTCCCTGGGGAGGGACAGTAAAGACAAGGGCAGAGGCTGGGAGTAGAGAAGGTCTCGTCCATTGCTCACCTGCTTCCGCCGCTGCTCGCCCTGCGTGGGCCGCTTGTCTCCGTGTCTGTGCCTTTCCAAGAAGCGCTGATGCCTCGGGTTCAGCTTTGGCTCCGCCGACTCATTCTCACCCTGGGCCCCCAGGGGCCTCTTCGCCTCCAGGTGGCTTAAGAAGTCTAGGGTCTTGGCTGAAGCTGGCCTGGGTGCTGGGACCTACTGGGCCGGTCACCAGCCGGGTTTGTGGAGCAGGTTCCTGAGGGGAGGCTGTGTCGTTCTGAGCAGAGGACTGTCGGGGGACCAGCAGCCTCCAGCCCGCAGAGCCGCTCACAAGCTGAAAGTGACGTGTCCCGAGTGCCAGCACCGGGCTCACGGCTCGCATTCACTCAGCGAACATGCCAGGCGCTGGGGACACGGCAGCCAAGCGAGGGCCCTTGTGGAGCTGAGTCTAGTGGGGGAGGTGACTGGGGGGGGGGTGTGACTTTTGGGCTAAGACCTGAAGTAAAAGACACGTGCTACCCTCCGGAAAAGAGTGTTCTGGAGGAGAACAGCAAGTGCAGAGGCCCTGGGGTGGGGACAGGCTCGGTGTGTGGGACCGGCCACAAGGAGGCCGATGTGGTTGGATGGGACTGAGCCAGGCGGAGCGGGCGGGGCCATGGGGAGTCAACAGGGCGGGTGCCTGCGTGGTCTCACTCACCGTGTAGAAGAGCCTTCAGAGCAGGGCCTGCTCTTCTCCAGACGTCGCAGACGGAGAAACAGCACAGAATGGTCTAGTCCTCGCTCAGGGTGACAGCTGCACACACAGTGGCAAGCAGGGCTGAGACCTGCCGCTCCAGGGTCCTCAGTCTGCACCACTGGGTTTAGACACATCGTGGAAACGGGCTCAATGCGGAGGCCCACCTGCTGCTGCGACCACTGCTGGTGTGCCCCCTCTGCGGTCAGCCCAGCAGCCCTGTGGGCGTGGCCAGGCCGGGCGTGGCGTTACAGACGACCATGTACCAGTGAGCCCCTTCCCCCGGCCAGACAGTGAGGACGCACCCAAGCAGAGGGGGCGGGGGAGGTGGGACCGGACCATGGAGGCCCCACTCCATAGCAGGCACTGTGCTGGGGCGAGGCGGGTAGATGTCTGGGTGCTCCCCCCCCCCCCATTTCTCTGAGGAGGAAGCTGAGCTCAGGGTAGAGCCTTACCTGGTGACACAACTCAGCAGGGACAGCGTCTGGATTCAAGCCCAGGGCCGCTGACCAGGAAGTCGTCCCTTGCACGTAGCCGCTGTGCCGAGCCGTCCCCACGAGGAGCAGAGGCAGGGATGGGTTTCTTGGTGGGAGATAAGGAGCGCAGGCGCTGAGAGCGTGGGGGAGTGGAGGAGGCCCGCGGCTCCCGGAGCAGCAGGAGGCGAGGTGCCCTTTCAGAGGAGGACAGGCACTGTCGGGAGGAGAGACCAGGTCTCCGGCCGCAGCCCTCTGAGCCCACGGAGCCGCAGCCCCTGCCAGGCTGCCTGCCGCGAGGGACCAGCGGCCTCCGCAGGAGATCTGTCCTGAGATGGAGCCAGGTGAGCTTTCCCGGAGCGTTCACCTGGCTCCGGTCCTGCCGTTGGAGGCGTGACCATCGCCCTCCAGCCCCTACCCAGCACTTCTCTTTTTCAGGCTGCACAGCCAGAGTTCTCTAACCAGTCTTCCTGACGCAGGGAAGGGTGAAGAGCTCAGTCTGGCCTTGGACATGATCCAGTGGTCAGAGTCCCCTCTAAAACCCATTACTTTCCGCAGAGCCTGCCCAGTCAGAGGGGAGGGGAGAGACTCTCACCTCCTTGGATCTGGAGCTCATGCCCCTGGCCCCCCCTGCCCCGTTCCCCCCCCTCCGCCCTTCCTCCGCCCCCAACGGGATGAGAATAACAGCCAGCACCTGCCCTGTTCCTTGATTGGGAAGGTGGAGCCAGCCTGTCCCCAGATGGCGCCTCCTCCAGGGGTCCATGAAGGAGGCCCAGCACCCAGCCTCTCCTGTCCCTCTAATGGCTGGAGGGACTGGGGACAGGCTGGGCAATTGTGGTGCCGTCTGTGGACCTCAGGAAAGAGGCCCCCTGAGAGCCGGCACTGTCGTGAGTGACTGTCGTGACTGTCGCTAACACAGCCAAAATCTAATCAGTGCCCCGCGGCCTGACGTGGTGCGTCTTATCTCCCAGGAAATGAGTAATAACTGTGGTAATGCCCCAATTACCGGCTCCCGGAGGTCAGCTCTCCGGGTGGCCCATCGTGCCTGCATTGGGGTGTTAAGGGGACTCCAGGCCAGGAGTGGTCAGTGTTTGTCCAGCAGTGAGAGGTGGAAATGCCAGCTGACCAGGCACCCTGCGCACAGCGGGGGGGAGTTTGTTCAGTTCCCCTTCCATTCACAAGGATCTGTGGGCCCTGCTCTGTGTGGGCACTGGCCTGGGCTCTGGGGCCACAGCAGGAAGGTGGCGGACACAGGCTCGGGCCCTGTGGGAGCTGGCGTCTGGCGGGCATCCGGACAGTGACTGGGAAGGGTGCGTGTGTGATGTGCTGAAGAGGAAGTGCTGTGCAGAGAATAAAGCAGCAGGAGGGCTTGTAGGGCTGCCGGCTCAGCCTCCTCCCCGGGCCTCCTCCGGGGCCTCCTGCCGAAGGCGTGGCTTCCAGAATCCTAGATGGAGTCGCCTGTGTCTCCCCAGGGGCCCCACTGAATGCTTGGACTCGGTGTGTCCACAGCCGGCACAGGTGTACACACTGCCATAAAGTGGCGGTTGGCACAAGATGCCAGCCTGTCCCTGAAACGGAGCCTCCCTCCAGGGGTCCGGCCCACCCATCCATGGAGGAGGCCCCGCTCCAGCCTCTCCTGCTCCTCTCAGAGTCGTGGCTCACTGCACAGCCGCCGGCCTTCAGCCACCAGGACATGTGGCCTCCCGGATGGCTCCAGGGCCACCCCCCGAGTGAAGTCACATGTCTGCAGTGTGGCGGAGTGTGTGGTCTCCCCCAGCAAGCCGGCTCCCTTCCTAGCGCCACTGCCTGCCAAGGCCACCTCCACCCCAGCTGCCACCAGCAGCCACTGCCTCTGCCATGCCCATCCCAGACAGGGCGGAGCCCGCCCCTCCCCCAGCGCCAGCACGTCCTCCTGCCCCGTGGGTGGTCCGCACACACAGGTGGATGGGGTTTCTGGAAACAGCCTCTCCTGTGGAACCTCCCTCAGGGCCCTGCTGCCTGGGGCGTCAGGACTGCTCGCCAGGCCTGCAGACAGGCTGTCTCTGGCCCTGCTGCCCCCTGCTCCATCCCGACCTCTCTTACCCATCGCCGCAGCCAAGGGCCTGGCTTGTGTGGCAGGAACTGGCCGTGCCTCCTCCTGGCCCTTCGCTCCATCTTCACTTGTCCCTCCCCTCCTTCTTCGCTCCCAGGAGCCTTCAGAATCTGTGCAATCTCTCTATATAAAAGGCTAATATGCAAAGTGTCCCCTTGGGAGTTTGACCAGGAGAACGGGAGTTCGATCGCTTGCTATGATGTGCGCTGACCACCAGGGGAGGCGCAGAACATGGTGGGTGACCAGCAGCTGCGGCGGCGGGGCGCTGAGGGAGTGAGGGAAGGAGGAGGCAGGGAGATGGGGAGGCGGGGAACCCATGCACGATTTTGTGCACCACACCTCTAGTGGGTTTAATAAGCGTACTCACCTCAGGGGGGCCTTAGAGCATCTGAACAGCGGGAGGCACGGAGGGAGGCTGTGCACGGCCTCAGCGAGGACACAGCGATGTGCACGTGGCCGAGTACTGAGTGCCCGCTGTGTGCCAGCCCCGGGCTCGGGGCTCAGGTTCTGTGGATGAGGCACGTCCCCTGCCCTCAGGGAGCCGCGGTGCCCTCTGGGACTTTCTCCTCCCTCTCCACACTCCCCGCCTCCCCTGGAGAA
Organism: Myotis yumanensis; assembly: GCF_028538775.1. Taxonomy (NCBI): domain Eukaryota; kingdom Metazoa; phylum Chordata; class Mammalia; order Chiroptera; family Vespertilionidae; genus Myotis; species Myotis yumanensis. The sequence continues at coordinate 104,273,895 of NW_027223755.1, forward strand.
TTCTGTTCGTCCTCCCGGGGTCACCCGCTGGAGGAGCAGCGTGGCCCTCACCCACGGCGCCTCCTGCTGCCTCTTACACTTTCCAAGGGGGCTGCCCCCTGCTCTCTGCGGCCTGCTTCTCATGCAGTTCCTCCAGGATCCATGCCACCGGGTAAATGGCCACTCCACCTGCTCAGGGCTCCGGCCTCGTTCACCCCCTTTTCCTCTCACCCACCCCCAAGTTCCACTCTGTCAGCAAACCCTGTGGGCTCCACCTTCAGCCAGACGTAGGCCGCAGCCCCTGTCCCCAGTCCTTCCCCACAGCCCTGTGCGAGCCCCGCACCTGCTGCCCGGACCAGTCTGGCGGCCTCCTCACTGGGCCCTGCTTCTGCCCTGGGCCACACAGCCAGAGGGATGGTTTGAAAAGTCTTACGGTGTCACATCTCTGCTCAGACCTTCCAGTAACTTCTCTTCTCACTCAAATATTTGTCAAAGGGAAGAAGGAAGAAAGGAATGAGTGAGTGAATGGCCTTGTTCGCATCTATGGTACCTGGCACATAGTAGGTGCTCAGAAAACACCTGCAATAAGGACACACAGGGCATGGGTGAATGGGTGAGGACCTGGAGCACATAGTAGGTACGCAGGAGCCTGGTGGGCTCCGTTGGCTGAGTTCCTGATTCTCGCTCCTGGTTCTTGCTCCAGCAGAGCCCGCATGCCGCCAGCCCTCCCGTCACTGGCTGGGCAGGAGGAGGGGCAGGCAGAGCCCACGCCATCTGGGGCCCTGGCCTGGCCTGTCTCGCTGTCGTGGGCGGGGCTGTTGACGCGGCTGCGGGTTCTGGGAACCCCGGCCAGTCAGCAGCTCCAGGAAGGCGGCTGTCTCAGGGAGAAGTGTGTCCCTGGCCCCCTGCCATACCGCCCGCTGTCCCCAAGGCCGGAGGAAGCTCCGGGCTGGCCTAAGACTGTGGAGTTTTCGGGACCAGTGGCTCCCCAGGGAGGCCCCCGCAGCCCGAGTGTCGCTGGCTTCCTCCACAGGCCTCTTGTCATGGGACTGGCTGCATCCTGTCTGCCGATCCAGCCCCTTCGCGCTGGTTTGTGGTCAGGAGTGAGGAGAGGGGCAAGAGGCCCGCACACCCTCTGGGCTCAGGAAGAGCCTCCTCGGTCACTTCCGGACGGTGCTGGCCGCTGACATTTCAGGACTCGCCGCTCACCTGCCCCAGATAAAGGGTGAGTTAGATGGGCCTCTCCGCCAGGGGCACTTCCCTCTGAGCCGCTGTCTTCCCGGCTCAGGCCGTCACCCACTCTGCTGCTTCCCAACTCCGTGGCCTTGCCTTGTCACCTGCCCTCTCTGGGCCTCAGTTTTTCTCTTCGGACAATGACACCACATCCCAGGGTTGCAGGGGCTGCATTTCAGAGGCAGCAGGACACAGTGATGAGGCACTGGATTCTGTACTGAGACTGACCAGGGTCACTGTGACCACAAGCAAGTGCTCTCACCTTCCTGTGCCTCAGTCTCCGCATCTGGAAAATGGGGATTTTCATGGCACCTACTTCTCAGAGTTGTTGTGAGAACCAAGTTGGTTAATACATTGTAAGCCCTGAGAACGTTGCCAGGCACATGATAAGCATTACGAATGCGTAGCAATTATTATGGGCAAAAGCTTGGTACATACCCATGTTTGAAAATAGATGACTGGATATCTGACCTGGAGCCTGGTTGACTGAGGCATGGAGTCATTTCCTCGTGTCCAAGGCTAGAAAGTGGAGACTCTGTAATGGACAGGGAGGCCCTTACCCAGTGAAGGAGAGAGTGTGATGGAGGGGAGCTGGCCTTGGGTCAGGAGGCCTCAGTTCCACCAGCCAGATGTGTGACTCTGAGAAGGTCTTCTGGACAAAATGAGGCTAATAATACCTGCCTGCCTGGAAGGCTGAGAGCCTCCAATGAGAAGATGGATGTGAGAGTCCTTTGTGAACTCTACAGTGCTGTGTCCCAGGGAGGGATTAAGACCTCCCATGCTTGCTAAGGGAGGACACCAACAGGATGCTTGCTCATTCTGCTTAGTGCCTGCCAGGAAAGGGGGTTGTTTTTCCATTTATTCCACATTGATTCAGTGCCTACTATGTGCCAGGTCCTATTTTAGTACTTGGGATACAACAGTGAATAAGACCGAGTAGGTTTTTCAGGGAACTTCACATCCCAGTGGGTGGAGACAGACAGCATAGTCACCAAATGAGCAAACAAAAGAACTTCAGAATGTGGTGTCAAGAAAAAAACAAAGGGGCGATATGACAGAGAGTGCAGGGTATAATCTCTCCCTGGAGTGTGAAAAGGGACCTCCAGAAGGTGACAGGTGTATTGAGGCCTGAAAAGTGAACAGGGCCAAGCTACCAAGCCACCCGAAGATGGAGGAGAAGATGTTCCAGGCAGAAGGAACAGGAGGGCAGGAGGTGGGAACAGACTTGGAAAGTGCTGTAGACTGCATTTGTGCTCTCAAATTCATATGCAGAAACCTAATCCCCAGTGACGGTAGGTGGGGGTGGGGCCTTTAGGAGGTGATTAGGTCACGAGGACAGAGCCTTCATAAATGAGATTAGTGGCCTTATAATAAAGAAGAGACCATTAACTAGAAAAAAAAAAAAAAAGATGACTGAACTTGCTATTGTTGAATTTTAGCCAACCACTCATTTCATAGCTGTTTATTGAGCACATACTGGGCACAAGGCAATGCCCACGGCAGACCACAGCTCGGCCGCATGGGCTTGCATTATCCTCTACGTGTGAAGACAAAGAAATCATTTAAGCGTCACAGGCCATCTTCTACACTCCCCACTTCAGGACCCAGCAGCAGCATGAGAGGGGCTATTTCTCCTTTGCCTGTTTTTCTTATAGGGATGTTTGTCTTATTGCTTTGTAAGACCTCTTTATGAAGGCTGTCCCAAAATTCACGCAAGAAATAATTTGATAGAAAACACAGGTTTATAATTAAAAATTGTAAGTTTTGTATTGATTCATAAAGTATACAGTATAGGGTTATGTATGGAATAGCATATCGGGTAAATGGCCTCCACGGCTTTGCTGGCACATATGCACTCTTTTGTTGAAATTTTCCATGACCCTTTTGCATAAATGTGGCTGAATTTCGATGAGGCTCATTTTCATCCTGATGGCTTGGTGAATCGACAAAATTGTGGCATTTGGGGTTCAGAAAATCCACGAGTGATTGTTGAGAAACAAATGCATCCACAACGTGTCACTGTTGGGTGCGGATTTTGGGCTGGAGGCATCATCGGATCATTCTTCTTGGAAAATGCGGCTACTCAGGCAATAACAAAATAGTGTGTATGTGCCAGCAAAGCCATGGAGGCCATTTACCCGAAGTGCTATTCCATACATAACCCTATACTGTATACTTTATGAATCAATAAAAAATTTACAATTTTTAATTATAAACCTGTGTTTTCTATCAAAATTACTTCTTGCGTGAATTCTGGGACACCCTTTATATTAAGGCCATTAACCCTCCATCATGTATATTGCTGTCTCTTTTGCTTGCTTGCTTCTTTTTTTATGGCGTGTTTTGACCTGGGGAAGTTGAAAATTGTTTGCAGTCAGATCTTTCTATCTTTGCCATCTACCTCCTGAAATAAAACCAGCATTTACACATGTAACCTCAGTGATATGATTACAGACGGTGATAAGTACACGGCAGATAGAAGCAGGTGCTGTGGTAAGTACCAGGGGCAGCCCTGGTTAGGTGATGGGCTTCTGGGCGCAAAGGCTGCACCGCACAGAAGGGCTGGGAGTGTCAGAGGCCAGTGGACGCTAGACTTGTGGGGGACGGAGAGGGGACAGTAGATGAGTGACAGGGGCTCGAGGTTTCTTATTTCCTTAAACCTTTAATTTTAAGATAACTGTGGACTCACACGCAGGGGAAAGAGATAATACGGAGATCCCCGTACGCTCAGCTGCGCGCAGGTGACACCTTACAGAACTGAGGTGGCGGCCACGGCCAGGACCTCGTGCAGCTCGCCCCGCTGTCCTGCTCTCACTCGCGTGAGGCCTTTAGTTCTGTGCAGTTTTATCACACGCACAGCTTGTGTCTCCACCCCCGCAGGCAAGATGCCAAGTGGTCTGTCCTCACGGGGATCCCTCTCTGTGTTGCCTTTTATAGCCACACCGCCCTCCCTTCCTGCCTGCCCTCACTTACCCCGCAGTGTCCTGCGCTCCCTCTCCAGTGCTGCCATTTCGAGAACGTTACACACTGAAATGGTACATACATGGAGTCAGGCAGAGCGTCCCCTTGGATTGGCCGCTTTCGCTCCCAGGCGTGGACTGTGTTCTGTGTCGGGGATGCTCCTTCTGGGTGGGCCGTGACCCTGGGGAGTGTGCCTCTGGCTGAAGACACCTCCAGGAGCCGAGGCCAGTGAGGGACGTGAGCGGGCAGCTCGTGGCCTGGGTGCCAGCAGCATGGAGAAGGCTGTTAGTCCGCATCGCTTTATTCTCTCGGCCCCACCCTGGGCTGAGGAAGATCCTGCCACAACCCTGTTCAAAGACCCTCCAATCTGCTCATTGCCCAGAGGAGGGGCCCCTGACCTGGAGTCCTCCCTGGGCTCAGGGATCTGTGGACCCCTAAAGTGGAAGGCAAAGCTAAAGGTCCGCGCTTGTCTAGAAAGAGGGGTTGGAGTTTGCACCCATGTTCAGACGGGCCTGTGGTCCCAGGACATTAAGGACAGAGGGCGAGGCTGAGCGTGGGGGCTCTGGGCCGGAGCGCCTTGCTCACATCCAGGCTGCCACCTGCAGCCAGGCCAGTCGCTAGCACCGCTCTGTGCCTTGGTTCCTCCTCTGAAAATGGGGGAATAATAGCACCCACTTCCTGGGGCTGTTTTGAGTGTTGAATGAATTAATATGACTGAAATGTGTAGAGAGAGCCCTAGCTGGTTTGGCTCAGTGGATAGAGCACTGGCCTGCAAACTGAAGGGTCGTGGGTTCGATTCTGGTCAAGGGCAGGTACCTCGGTTGCAGGCTTGACCCCGTCCCTGGTTGGGATGCTGTGGGAGGCAACCAATCGATGTGTCTCACATCGATGTTTCTCTCTGTCTCTCCCCCTCCCTTCTACTCTCTCTAAAAATCAATGGAAAAATACCTGCGAGTGAGGATTAACAACAGAAAAATACCACATTGTGTAGAGCAGTGGTTCTCAGCCTTCTGGCCCTTTAAATACAGCTCCTCATGCTGTGACCCAACCATAAAATTATTTTCGTTGCTACTTCATAACTGTAATGTTGCTACTGTTATGAATCGTCATGTAAATATCTGATATGCAGGATGGTCTTAGGCAACCCCTGTGAAAGGGTCATTCGACCGCCAAAGGGGTCGCGACCCACAGGTTGAGAACCGCTGGTGCAGAGGCATGTGGTACATATCGCATGTTAAGTGAATGATGAGGCTGCAGGATATAGGAGGGCGGAGCCTTTAGGCACAGGCCCGCCCTCTGGGGCTTGGGGCCCTCTCGGTGCCAGTTGTCATCCTCAACAAGCTTCAGGTCGGCGGCGTTTCTTCCAGAGGGAAGCACAGGTGTGTGTGGGCACCGTCCCCTCCCTTGTCCTGGCTCTCATATCTCTATTAATACGGCGTTAGTTGGTGTTTTTGTTTGTTTAAGTTGCTGCTTCACCTCTGGCTTATGGGGGTTTGTAGACAGTACAGATCCTCGGCTTTTTCTGCTGCTCAGTCAGCCCTCCTGGTCCTGTGCGTGGGCAGCCGATGTTTGAAATTGACAAGCAGGATGGCCAGCTCTTTCTGGCTCATTTCATTCATCTCGTTGGGTTCGGCCTGCGCTTCTGGGAGGAGACGTTGAAGGCGTTGATACATTGGAAGGTGCCTTGGGCCTGGAAGCCAACAGACCTGGGTCCTGGCTCTAGCTCTGCCCTCTCATTAGCGGTGGGACCTGATGGGCAAGTTATTTGACCTCTGGCCTCGGTTCCTTGGGTGGAAAGTGGGCATCACAGCCCATCTCGCAGGGTCTCGGGCAGATCCCGTAAGGTCATGCTTCTGCTGCATGTCTCTCCAGGGACTTTACTCAGCCCGTGCTGTGTGCCCGACACCGATGCCGGCACTGGGGCCGGCAGTGAACGAGGCCACCGCAGCCCTCGGTGTGGACGGCGCACGCTGGAAAGAACGGTCTCTCTCCCACACGCTCCTTGCCCTTCGCTCCTGTGGGGACAGGCCAGTTCCTCCCCGGCGCCCTAAGCTCTGGCCTGTCTGAGCCTCTGCAGGTTTGTGACTTCGGGGCAGGAACCCCGAGAGCCCCGTCCTTTCCTCTCGGGGCAGAGCTGCAGGAAGCGCGTGGCCTTGCTCGGTCCCGCTCCGGGCGATGCTAACTCTGACCACGTGGTGAAGGTGGTGTCTTCCAGGCTTCTGTGTGTAAAGTTATGCACAATTATATATATACTAGAAGCCCGATGCCCGAAATTTGTGTGTGGGGGCGGGGCAGGGAGTCCCTCAGCCCAGCCTGCGCCCGCTCGCAATCCGGGACCCCTCACTCCTAACTGCCTGCCTGCTCGCTCCTTACCACTTGGCTCGCTGCTCCTTAGTGCTGCTGTGGAGGTGGGAGAGGCTCCTGCCACCACTGCTGCGCTCGCCAGCCGTGAGCCCGGCTTCTGGCTGAGTGGCGCTCTGGCTGTGGGAACACACTGACAACCAGGGGGTAGCTCCTGCATTGAGTGTCTGCCCCCTGGTGGTCAGTGCACTTCATAGTGACTGGTCAATCGGTTGTTCCGCTGTAACGGTCGCTGGGCTTTTATTATATATATAAATTATATAAAATGATAATGTTAGTTATTCTGACTCATTAACTAGTAAATAACTAACACGAGGTTGGTGGGGAGCTAGAGGCTGCCGTGGTGATGAGAGCTGCCCCTGCTCCCCGACTTGTGACCTGTCACTGCAGACTCCTGCACCCCTGTTCTAACTCCCGGGGCTACAGCTGGTTTATATAATGTCACTGTGATGCTTCCGTTGTGCCCAGGTGGGCCAGTGGGCACCGTCCGAGCTGACCCCTGCCCTTCACCGTGTCCCCAGCATTCCTGAGCTCTTCCTTCCTGGCACAGTGACAGTCCAGGCGGGCACCTCCCTGCCCCTGGAGCCATAATTTCCCTAAGGGGCGCTGGTTCCTTTCAAAGCAGAGTAGGATTTAGAAGCCATGACCTGGGCGCCGGACGCATGGTGATCCTATGCCCAGCTGGGTCCTGGCGGATGAGGGCGCTGTGGAGGCCACTAGCAAAATGGAAGTAGGGTCAGCAGATTGGATTGCGTCGTGCGTCCGTGTAATTTCCTGACTTTGCTGGTTGCGTTGTGGCTATGCAGGGTATGTCCTTGTTTCCCTGAAATCTACCCTGGAGTATTGAGGGGCAGTTTATTCCTGTGAATAAATAAATAAGAGAGAGAGGCTGAGGGAGGGAAATGAATGGAAAGGACGGGAGAGGAGAGGGTGGGGTGGGCCTGAGTGGGGTGTGCTGCAGGAGCAGCGGGAGTGGAGGCCAGCAGGTGGCAGGAGCCAGGTGCACAGCTGCTGGGCTGGGGGAGGGAGGCGGCCGCTGGCAGAGCCTTCATGGGGGATGAAACCCCCGGAGCTTGGCTCAGGGGCTGGAGCTTCTGCTGTGGCTCCAGCCCCCACCGTGCTCCCGACACAGGAGAGAGCGTTAGGGCCGCCTCCTCTGTGCAGGGCACCTGCGAGCGTCATCCGTCACTCCCGGTGCAGGTAGAGCGGCCGGAGCCCAGAGACAGTGACTGAGCAGCACATCGCTACCAAGTGGCAGGAGGAGGCCTGGCAGCCGCCTCTCTGGACATGACCCCAAGATAGAGACCCCCGGGAACGCGGGTGGGCGCTGTCAGCACTGCCCGGATACAGCCCAGGACAGTGCTTTGTAGGGGGCGTTCGGCATGAGGTGCCGGGAGTGCCGGGGGTGATGTTCCATGGTCCGATGGGATTCTGCTTCTGAGCATCGTCCTCAGGAAACCACTGGCGACCTTCCTCCACCCCCCCTGTGCCAGGTGGCTCGAGGCCTCCGTGTGTCAGCTCCCGTGGTCCCCGCAGCGCCCAGTGCCATGGAGACTGAGGTCGGAGGGCTCACAGGAGCGCATGGCGAGCAGGTGCAGGACTTAAGGAGATGATCGGAGAAACGTGTGGTGAGGTCCCCGGGGACGGGCAGACACCACCCAGTGCAGGACAAAGTAGCAGAGGAAGTTAGGCTCAGCCCAGTGCCAGGCACACCGCACCGGGGGCCACCCTGACCTGAGGCTCTGCATCTGGACGTTGTGGCGTGGATGGATGTTAATGGTGCAGTGAGTTTAAGATGCAAGTTTTCATGTGTAGACGGTGCTGCTATTTTGGTAACTGAATTTCACATTTACCTCCCTGTGTCCATAGCAGCAAAGAGAGACTCGGTCCTCACCTGTGAGTGGGGTGTTGCTGGGCTTGTGATCTGGGGGATTCGAACTGTGTTTTCTCTTTGGGTGTCTGTACCTTCTAGTCTTTATTCCCCAGTGACGTCTTGTGGGATGTCGTTAACACATGAGGGTGGTCCATGCTTTCACTGCTATAACCCTCTGTGGGGCTAGAAGTCGGGGAGGGGTATTGTGCTGTGTGAGGAGCAGGCACAAAGCCTCGGGGCGTGTAAGGGACTCCTAGCTCGAGCGTGTGGGTGCAGCCGTCTGGCTGGCCTGACCTCGTGGGCTCGCTCATGCCCCTGAGGTCAGCGCGGGTCAGCTGCCAGCCCTGTGGAGGTGGAGGTCACCACAGGGCTGGGCAGCCGCCTGTCGCCAGTGCGGAGGGAGACTACTGGGACTGGCCTGTCACCGTCCTCCAACAGGCGAGGCCAGGCACGTTCTCCAGGCAGTGGTTGTGCAAAGCAGGCCTGTGCCTGCCTCACTCTGGCTAATATTCTGCTGGCCAAAGCCAGTCACATGGCGAGGCCAGAGTCCAAATGCAGGGAGAACGCCCTGCCCAGAGCGGTGGGGGTGGGGGCACTGCAAGGTTACACGGACACAAGAGTGAAGAATTGAGGCCATTAATGTAGTCAGACTAACACATCCGACAGCATCATTTTTAGTGGCTGCCCAATACTTCGTTGCATGGGTAAACCATCATTTATTTAACCAACTCTGTAAGTTTGGACAGTCGGGTTAGAATTTCCAAACTATTTCAAGGAATTGTAAGTCCTTCGGAGGATTAATTGGGGGTTTGACACACACACACACACACACACACACACAAATGAAGGTTGGGTAAATAAATTTGGTAAGTGTTGAGTTAAGTGAAGAAAAGTAAGTTTCCTTGTTGCAGGACTTATCAGAACCTTTACGTGCACATGTGCATTGTGAACTTCCAAAAGCCTGAGGGTGCTCAAACTTAGGGATTTTTTTCCAAGAAGCATCTCTCGGGACAGGTGTTCCTGGCTCTCACGCGGGGCTTTGTGCACCTGGGTTGGGTTTCATGATATGAACAGATCTCTGATGAACAGGGAGGATTCACTGTTGCCGAGACACAAATGGCCAGGGTGGGGGGCGGTCGTGTCTGGAGTAAGGTGAGTTCTGAAGGCTGCACGCGGGATGATTGGGGGGGTGGGGACCACGAGTCAGCACTCACCTGGCTCACCTTCTCTCAGCAGGTGCCTTAGGACCTCCCGATGGGGTGGCTTGGCTCTGGGCTCACGTTCCCTGTGAGCTGCCTGATCCTGGTGTGGGCGGCAGGCTCTGGTAAGTCACCACCTCTCATTCATTCATTCATTCATTCAGCAAACATGTATGGACTGTCTACCTGCCAGGCTCACTCACTGAACAAAACAAAGATCCCTGGCCTTAGAGATGACGCTGTAGTGGGAGGAGACAGCCAATGACAGATGGCCCTAATTATAAGCTAATTCTAGGATTGTCAGAGGTGGTGGGAAAAGACGATATAGGGCAGAGCAGGGAGGACTGGGACAGCGGGGCAAGTGGAGGATTGCAATTTAAAACACGTGCTCAGGGACGTCCTCCTGAGTGACAGGCGCTCAAGCAAAGACTTGAAGGAGGGGGAGCGTGCAGATACCTGTGGGAGGACCTCAGTGGAGGCCGGAGCCCAGAGTCTGCTGCCTGGAGAGCTGGAGGGACCAGAGGAGGCTGGGGTGGGACCGGGAGGCAGGTGGCCAAGTCAGGAAGGACCTGGCAGGGTTTGAGCACAGGAGCGACATGACCTGTGACACTAAAAGGGATCCCTTTGTCTGTAAGCAGGAGGGTGGAGGCCGGGAGGCCAGGGGGAGGCCGGGTGGCGTGGCCCAGCAGAGGAGATGGAGGGTACTGGCTTCTGGACCCTTCTGGGAGAGAGATTTGAAGAGAGATTGGAATGCGGGGCGGGAGCAGGGTCGGGAGCAGGGTCGGGGTGACACTGAGAGCTCTGACCTGAGCAGGCAGGAAGGGCACGGTGTCATTTCTGAGATGCAGAGGGATCTGGGCTTTGGGGAGCGGGGAATCGGATGCGGAGAGTCTGCGATGTTGACTAGATACCCCCGACTCTCCTTAACACGGGAAGCCCTCTATCCAGAGAACCAGTGCAAGTGGAGGACCGCGGGGATGGGCCGGTGCGGCCACTGGAGTGTGATGCCTGCCCGCCAGGGCTGGGCGGTCTAGAGCTGGGTGATGGCGCTCGGACGGTCGGCAACCCCGATGTGCATAGGGACTCCCAGAAGTCCGAGGGGACTCAAGCTCAGGCCGTGGGATGTTTTTCAAGACGCATCTCTTGGGACAGGTGTTGCCTGGCTCTCACTCCGGGCTTTTGAAATCTGCCGGGTTCAAAGCCAGCTCTGCCGCTGACCGGCTGGATGAAGCACCCCGCCCTCTCATCCCGCCCTTCGATATTGGCCAAACCCAACAAGGAGCCAGAGGCCAAGGGCACCTGGGGGACAGACCGTGGGGATCAGCCTCCTGAGCTCAGTGGGGTGGGGTGGGGGGGCGGGAGCGGCGCAGGGACAACCACCTCCGCACGCCACGCGCTGCAGGGCAGGTGCTGCTGGCGGGTCGCCCTCCTCACACCGCCACGTGTTTCCCTTTAATTTGGCCAAAAGCAAATAAGTGAGCTGCAGCACGTAAAGGTCATTGGGGTGTCCCCTCAGTGGGCCCGCACCCCAGGGCCCTTCCTCAGCTTCAGGATCGCCTCAGTGCAGCAGGAGGCTCTGTGGAGACAGCACATGAGCGGTCCCGGGCTGGTGGTTCCCTTGCTTTGTGCTGGGCCCCTTGGTCCTGTTCGGGCTGGTTTCCGACCTTCCCGGTGGCCCATGGCCCTCTTGCTTGTTGGGCTGCGGCTGCTCAGAGCGCTCCTGTGTCTCCCCAGGGAGTGTTCAGGTCCAGGATGGGCCCACCTGCTTCTCCGACTACCTCAGCACCTCCACCTGTGAGTGGAGGATGGGCGGCCCCACCGACTGTAGCGCCGAGCTCCGCCTCACCTACCAGCGGGATTCTGAGTAAGTCTGTGCCCAGGGAGGTGGCAGGGGTGAGGGCGGGCGGGGCCGAGTGTAGGCCGGGAGGTTGGCCTGAGTTTGCCTGGTCCCGGTGGAGTGCCGGGTGTCGAATGCAGTTCCCCGCGGTTCTTCCTGGGCCCGGGGTTGGAGCTGGGGCGCCGGGGCGCAGTATGTGATACAGTGGGTGTGTCATGACGCTCCGAGCACACGTACCCAGGCCCGCGGCATGTGGATGTGGGTGGAATATTGGACCAGCGGTTCTCAAGCACCTAAGTCCCAGGACTCTAGCATGCTTAAAAGTAGCGAGGACCGCAAAAGCGTTTGTGCAGTTGGCCTATAGCGATCGCTCTGTACCCTGTTAGGAATTACACCAGGACATTTAAACACAACAGCACACAAGCCACCAGAGCCATAACACCATAACAGGCCATGTGTTTCCAGAAAACTCCCCTGTACGCGTGTGAGAGAGAGCAAAGTGGCAGGTAGTTTCGTTAGAAGCACCTCTCACCGACACCAGAGGTTCCCGGACAGCCCCCTGAGTCAGGGGGAGAGGGCTGCTCCCAGCCTCGCTCCTTGTCTTCTCATGTCGATGAATTTATACAAGAGACCATGACTGCACTGTGATGAAGCCAGTTTTATTAAAGCAATGGAAGCATGCACCTTCATTGAAGAAGCGAGGCAAGCAGACCTATGCATCTGGCTTGTGAAGGGCAGACGGGCTCTCAGCTGACCTGAGAGTGAGTTAGCTGGGGGTCTGAGGCATTAGATACCCTCCTGTCTATAGGTTTCAAATTCCTCTGCTGACTCTTGTGGTGCAGATTAATTCCCAAGGTCCCTTTTTACTTTGCTGCGGCCTTTCAGAATTCATGAGAAGCACCTGGCATTATTATCTTGTTAAGCCTTGAGACTACTGGCTTTTCTGTGGTTCTCAACCTTCTGGCCCTTTTAATACAGTGCCTCATGTTGTGGTGACCCCCAACCATAAAATTATTTTCGTTGCTACTTCATAACTGTAATGTTGCTACTGTTATGAATCGTAATGTAAATATCTGATATGCAGGATGGTCTTAGGCGACCCCTGTGAAAGGGTCGTTCGACCGCCAAAGGGGTCGCGACCTACAGGTTGAGAACCGCTGGGTTAGGGAGTAAAACTGCCCTTTTCCCCTTTCTTCTCCCAACCCCCCCCCTCCGCCCCCCTTTCTGCATTCTCTCCTTAGGGGGGTGTTTAACCATTTGCTCTGGACCAGCAGAGTGTGTGGCGGGGACAGAAATGGTCTGGCTCTCAGAGCCCTGAATGCTCACTGTCTGGCCCTTTACGGAAAACGTTGGCCACCGTGGCCTAGCCCATGAGACACGGTTGGCTGTTTTGGGAGGCACGTTAGGATGACGTGCAGTGGCAGGGCATGTGCCACAGTCCCCTGTGCGTGGGAGAGGCTGCGCCCGAGGTGTGTCCCCACACACGTGCTGTTACAGAATCTTCTCTGCCACTGTGCTTCCCTTCCACGGCCTTCTGGGGTGAGCTGAGTCCTGGGAGCGAGGCTGCAGCCAGGGGCGTGTCAGAGCCCATGTGGGTGTGGTGAGGGGCTGTGGCAGCAGGGAAGGCAGTCCTAGCCCACTATCCCCACCACACACCCTGGCCGCTCTGCTTTCCAGTCCCCCGACCTGGTCCTGAGGCAGGTGACTGGGAACTGAAAGAGCATGTGGTTCCTTGAGGCATGTTCGGGACACCCATACGTGCACGACCAGCCTAACACAGCCCGTGTCTGCAGAAACCACACGTGTGTCCCTGTGAATGGAGAGAGCGCTGTGTGCCTGTGCGACATGCTGATGGTCAACATGAGCACTGGGGACATCTACCAGCTGGACCTGTGGGCAGCGAAGCAGTGGCTGTGGAGTGGCTCCTTCAAGCCCAGCGAGCATGGTGAGTGGGGCGGGGCGGGGTGGATGCTCTAAGCCCCGGCCCTGGGTGGGCCAGGCTGGCTCCAACTGGGGGAGGGGCCCAAGCAGCCTTTCCTTAAACTCGATGGGGTTCTTGCCCTGTCTGGGCCTTAGTCCTCCCCTCTTTGAAATGGGGTTGGGCTCAGCAGCACCAGGCCCCTTCAGCTCAGACATCTCAACCCCCCGAATGTGAGTGCCCTGACTGGGTGTTGAGCAGGCTGCTTGGTGGAAGGCGTGCTTGCTGCAGACCGGAAACTGAGCTGGGAACCGTCCTCCACCTCCCTCGACTGCTCAGCTGCTGCTGCTTCACACAGTCCGTGGAAGGCCGACCTTATGCCGCTGCCCGGAGCCCCTGCAGGCATTCCCCAGGAGCTGGCTGGGGGTGGTGACAGGTGTTCAAAACACCATTTAGAATAGAACATGGCGGTGGGCAGGTCTGGAGTGAGGGTGAGTGTGTGAGTGAGAGAGTGTGTGTGGGAGGGCACCTGTTTGTTTTTTGTTTTTTTTTTTTACAATAAATTTTAAAGAGAGAGGAAAGAAGAGGGAGAGAGAGATAGAAACATCCATGATGAGAGAATGATTGATCAGCTGCCTTCTGCATGCCCTATTGGGGATCAAGCCCACAACCTGGGCATGTGCCCTGATTGGGAATCGAACCAGGTCCTCCTGGTTCATAGGTCTATGCTCAACCACTGAGCCACGCCGGCTAGGCAGAGGGCCTCTGTTTGCTGGAGCGGGAGCTTAGGCGGTGACTGGGGCAGTCCAGGCAGAGGAACTGCCACTGCAGGCCCACGCTCTATCCACTGAGCCAAAACGCCTAGGGCATGATTTTTTTTTTTTTAAATATATTTTATTGATTTTTTACAGAGAGGAAGGGAGAGAGATAGAGAGTTAGAAATATCGATGAGAGAGAAACATCGATCAGCTGCCTCCTGCACACTCCCCACTGGGGATGTGCCCGCAACCCAGGTACATGCCCTTGACCGGAATCGAACCCGGGACCCCTCAGTCCGCAGGCCGACGCTCTATCCACTGAGCCAAACCGGTTTCGGCTAGGGCATGATTTTAATGCATATTATATACTTGTGATCTCACTGATATGACTGCTTAAAAAGAGCCTAAGTTTAAACACATGACTCAAAATAAAGAAAAATATGTAGTATGTAATACAACTCACAGATTCGGCCCAAAGTGTGAAGGACGAAAGTGCAAACGCTGAGGTTTGGGTTCCGTTTTGGGCTCCCTGTGGCTCCAGGTAGAAGTGGAGCGACGCTAGAATGAGTGCTAGGATGGCAGCGGTTATGCCTGTGAATCTGCGTGGTGCCTTACAAATGCGTGCGGAGGTGGTGTTGACTGAGAACCTCAGTGGCCCGGGTTCCCAGGGCCCACAAGCCCTCACCAGGCCCCGCTTCTCCCCAGTGAAACCCAGGGCCCCCGGAAACCTCACGGTTAACGCCACCGACTCCCACACGTGGCAGCTGACCTGGAGTGACCCGTATCCTCCCAATGGTAGTCTGCACGCCAAGCTCTCCTACCTGGTCAACATTTCAAATGAAGACGACCCCACGGAGGTGAGTGGGCACTGTGGGGGTTCTGCACCAGCTCCTGGGACTCGGGGAGTGGAGACCCCGCCCCAGGGTGGGGGACAGAGAGGAGCCCGGCTGACAGCAGCCCCGGGACCTGGAGTCCCGGCTTCTGTCCCCCCACCCCTTCCTGGTGCCCAGTGCGCAGAGAAGGGACGTGATTTGTGGGCCCTGCTCCTCCCGGTAAAGGAGGCTCTGGGCACAGCTGGGTGTCCCAGGGGGCCGGGAGGGACACTGAGATTTCAGGAACACTCTCAGATGACCGAGTCCTCACTCAGCATCGGCTCCCTCCTGACCCTGACTGGTCAAGGCAGGCGTCTCAGCGGAGCTGACCGGCTTAGTAACCCCCCCCCGCCACAGGAGGAGGCGCGGCCCGGACACAGAGCCTCCCCCAGGACACAGTCCAGCCATAATTTCAGGGTGTCGCTGGGTCTCACTGCGGTGATGTTCATGTGACATTCGTGGCGTCTGATACTTGCCTTCCAGGCCCAGCAGAGCCCGGTTCCTTTCTAGATGAGCCATGGACGCTTGCATAGGCAGTGCGGGTCTATCAAGTAGATACTAGCGGCCAGATGCACGGACACAAGGACAGGGTGGGGGGGGGGCACGCTATTTTAGTTGCAGGTGGGGGTCACCCTGGGCCCGGCGTCCCCCAGAACTGGGTTCCAATACCTGCCCTGCCGCTTGCCGCTGCCTGATCTCGAGCTTGCACTTATCCTCCTTGTGCCTCATCTCCTCATCGGTGACATGGGGGTAAGAGGACCACCCACAGGGCTATTGAGAGCATGGGGTGGGTGACACAGCTAAGCTCCCATGCCCAGCACAAAGGATGTTATAAACATCCTCCTCCTTTTCTCCCAACTGCCACAGCCTTGGAAACCCCCGTCGTTCCCCTCCCCCCTCCCGCCCCCACTCCATGCCCGGCCTGTAACCCCTCCGCCAGAGTGCTGAGGCCCACGCTGAGCCATGCCCCGTGTCCTGGGCCCAGGCTGGCCTCCCTCGGCGGCCAGGTGCAGGCCCAGACGTATGAAGCTCCCATGTCGGCTTCTGCTGCTCGCCTTCCTGGCACGCAGGAGCTGTGATGCCAATTTCCGTCTCTCAGGCGTGGTTCCTTCTTGGCCGTGGGCCAGGATGTGTGGTAGGAGCAGGAATGGGGCGCACACATTGCGAGGCTCGGAGCAGGTGGGGAGAGGCTTTGTCCCTCAGTCCTCCCAGGTGCTGTGCCTGTTCAGGGTATAGTCTGGGGCTGGGAGGGGGAGATAAGGGTCCAAAGACATTTACCCATTTGCTTATCACGGCTGGACCCAGGCCCCAGGAATCTCTCCGTCGCTCGGCCCTGCTTTCTTCCGCGTTGGCTCCCTTTTCAGGCAGGCTCTTCCCTATGTGGCCGACGTGCCCAGGAGCAGCTCCAGGCATAGGTCCCAAAGCCACAGAGCGCAGTGCTCTTCTGTCCAGGTGATTCTCAGTAAACGTCCTGGGACCAGTTCGATGCTCACTTGTCCGGCTTGGACCATTGGCCAATCTCTGACCCATCACAGGCTGTGGGCTGGAGAGAGGGTGCTGGGCTGTGCTCTGATCGGCCAGGGGGAGTCACATGCCCACCTCTGGAGCTGCAGGTGGGGTCAGCTCCACCCAGGCCGATGGGCTGGGAGTTAGCCGGAGGGGAGGGGGGGTGGCTCCCCAAAGCAGACTGGGGACAGGAAACAGGGCCTGGCCGGGCTCTGGCGGTGGACAGAGTTGGTCATTGTCCTGGGCTGGGGCTCATGGGCACGTGGGGGCTCAGGGCTGCCCCAGGCCTCAGAAGTCAGGTCCGGCTTCTTGTTGGTGGGCAGAGGCTGCTGAGACACCCTCCCTACGTCTCACCTGGAGGCAGAGCTGGGCTTCGAGGCCAGGACTTAAACTCCAGAGCCCGAGCTCTGCCCCTGCCCAGGATCGTCCTCTCAGACTCGGTCTCCCCGACAGTGGACTGTTTGTTAAACACCAGCCGCCACAGGCAGGCCGTCCCTCGCTCTCCAGGGTGGCCCGGAAGGGGCTGCAGCGGCCAGAGGAGGAGGGAGAGCCAAGAAGGCCAGAGGAGGAGGGAGAGCCGCGAAGGGAGGGACCGGCAGGGAGAGGAGCGCCAGGCACAGGGTTCAGGCCACCCACTCGCCGGCAGAATTTATCTTGAACGCAGATTTCATTTCATCTTATTTTTTTAAAGTTTTTTGAAAAAGTACTATTTACATGAAGTATAAAATGCAAATGGTAGAAAAGGACTTAGGATGGAAATGTGTTTCTCTTCCAACCTCAACCTCCAGTTCCTCTTCCCAGAGGTTGGCCCCGGCTCTGCCTCGGGCGGGGAGCGGGAGGGAGGCCGCTGGAGCCGGCAGAGGCCTGAGGTGTGTCCTTGCAGAGTTTACGTCTGCGCAGGCGTGATGTTCACTTATCTCCACGTCAGCCTTCCATGCTGCACATGACGTCGCCACACACTGCTTTAAACAGCACGCATCTGCTGCCCCATCGTTTCTGGGGGCCAGGAGTCTGGGCACGGCCTCGCTGCGTCCCCGGCAGCAACCACGGCGTGGCCAGGGCTGTGGTCTCGCCTGAGGCTCACAGGGAGGGTGGCTCCCAGGCTCCTGTGATGTTGGCAGCATCCGTGTGCCGTGGGTTGTTGGGCTGAGAGCCTCAGGCCCTTGCTGGCCCTTGGCAGGAGGCCACCCTCCATTCTTCCCTCATGGCCTTCTCCCAGACAGCCAGGGGGAGGGAGGGCATCCGGGGAGACAGAATGACAGTCTCACATGATGTAATCACACGCGTGCGGTCCCACACACCCATCACCTTTGCATGTCCTGTCGGTGAGAAACAAGTCACAGCCCTGCCCACACTCAAGAGGAGGGACTGCACAAGGGCAAGATACAAGGGGGATCCTGGGGCCCTCAGTCTGTTTAACACCATTTTTTTAGCACAACAGGCAGCAGACAACACATTCTAATCGTCATCTTACCTTGTTCACTTAGCTACAGATCCTGGGAGTCTTTCCAGTGGGGGCTGGGTGGGCAGGGCTGATGTTCGGGGCCATGTGACTGGGCTGGGTGGGCAGGGCTGAGATTCAGGGCCATGTGACTGGGCTAGGTGGGTGGGGCTGAGATTCAGGGCCATGTGACTGGGCTGGGTGGGCGGGGCTGAGATTCGGGGCCATGTGACTGGGCTGGACATGAGGCTCTAGAGCAGTGATGGCGAACCTTTTGAGCTCGGCGTGTAAACATTTTGAAAAACCCTAACTTTGGTGCCGTGTCACATATAGAAATTTTTTGATATTTGCAGCCATAGTAAAACAAAGACTTTTATTTTTGATATTTATTTTATATATTTAAATGCCATTTAACAAAGAAAAATCAACCAAAAAAATGAGTTCGCATGTCACCTCTGACACGCGTGTCATAGGTTCGCCATCACTGGTCTAGAGAGCCCATGAGGGAGCGAGAGGCCGGTGACTCTGTCTGTGCTTCGGAAAGATCATCACACTCCCTGCGTGCCAGGCCCTGTCCTAAGCGCCTCCCTGCATCAACCCATTTACTCCTCACAGCCACCCCGGGAGGCAGGCACTTTTATTATCCTCATTGCAGAAGAGGACATCGAGGACCAGAGAGGTTCTGTCACTGACCTAAGGTCACACAGCCCGAAAGTGACAGTAGGGACCCTTGCCCTCAGCTTACGGATGAGGAAACTAACACTCAGAAAGGCTCATCGACTCGCCCCCGTCATGTCCGAGGGCTGGTCAGTGTGGGTAGGGGGGCTGGTTTCCTGACCCCTCTCCCTCGAGTCCGGTCACGGCGATGGAGGTGCCAAACAATGCCTGAGCTGGAGGAACGACCAAACACCAGGCTGCTGGCTCTTACTCGCTGTGGGGTCAGCCACGGACGGCAGCCCGAGTGCGAGTGGTACCGCCGCCCCCAGCCGTGCAGTAATGTCTTCCTTTCCCCCCCCCAGTTCCTAGTCAGTAATGTGACCTACAGGGAGCACACCCTCCGAGTCCCAGCCAGCACCCTGAAGCCCGGGGCCCTCTACAGCGCGCGGGTGCGGGCCTGGGCCCGGGACTACAACAGCCTGTGGAGTGAGTGGAGCCCCCGCGTCCAGTGGCTTCACGGTGAGTATCCGTGGTGAGTGCTGAGCAGTTAGAATCCCCCCCCCCCCACACACACACACACTGTGCCCAGACACTGGCCCTGGCTGAGCATCTGGGTCTCTGTCCGAGGACGCCTCCACGGCAGGTAACAGAGGAACGACGGGCATGGCGCACTGGCCCGGGCGGGCAGGCGAGGCTGCAGTAACAGGTGCCCACGCGGTCCGAGCTTTCACATGTGGAAATGTGCTTCTTGCTGTGTAACAGTCCAACTGTGCTGGTCTGTGGGTGGTCTTCCTCCCGTGGCTCCATCTCTCAGGACAGAGATGATTGGCCTTTTGTGTCATGGACCCTTTGGCAGTCAGGGAGGCCTGAGGACCCATTCAGAATAATGTTCTTAAAGTTATAAAATAAAGCACAGAGGGTTACAGGGGAAACTAGTTTTATTGAAATGCAATTATAAAAATTTTTTAAATATGTTTGTGATCTGGGAATATATGCTCTTCTATTAACACATTAGAAACAGGAGCGAGGGCAGTTCTATAAATGCTGTCATTGGAAAGCGGATGAGATAAGTGACATTTTGTGATCTGGCAGCTGCAATGTGGTAGGAGAACAGCTGTGATTGCTGTTGGCAGCTGAGTGACTGATGATGCTCTCACCGTGGTTTGCTCCCTCCATTCCTAATGGGAAGAAATGCGAGGAGTTAGAAGTGAGTGAAAATAAAGATGTCATTTCTTTCCCATCCAAGTCCCGGACCTCTGACTTCTGTCTGCGACCTTGTTGGAGGTCTGTGGACCCCAAGTTAAGGATTTCTAAGGGCCCTGCCATTGTCTGCATCCAACCGAAGGGGAGGGAGAGCAGGGAGACCACACCTGCTTCTTCTTTTTTTTTTTTAAATTTCTTTATTGATTTCAGAGAGGAAGGGAGAGGGAGAGAGAGATAGAAACACCAATGATGAGAGAGAATCATTGATCGGCTGCCTCCTGCACACTCCCCACTGGGGATGGAGCCCGCAACCCAGGCACGTGCCCTTGGTCGGAATCGAACCCGGGACCCTTCAGTCCACAGGCTGACGCTCTATCCACGGAGCCAACCCGGCTAGGGCCACACCTGCTTCTTAAAAACCTTAGCCTGGCCTGGCTGGTTGAACATTGTACCGTGCGCCGGGAGGTCACTGGTTCGATTCCTGGCCTGGGCACGAGCCCGGGTTGCGGGCTCAATCCCCACTGGCGGGGGGCGTGCAGGAGGTGGCCAATTGATCAATGTTTCTCTCTCATCAATGTTTCTGTCTCTCTTTTTCTCTCCCTTCCTCTCCTTCTAAAATCAATATAAAATATATATATATATTTAAAAAAAGCCTTAGCCTGAAGTGACACATCACTCCTTTTCACGTTTTATTGGTGAAACTGGCCACATGACCACACATAGCTTCAAGGGATTCTGGGAAATGTAGCCCTCACTTGTAGCTGCATCCCACGTGGCTTTTGCAGTAGAAATGTTGAATTTTCTCACATAAAATGAATTATCTTACATGTGGACCTTCCCAGGTTCATACAGCAGCTCAGGGAACAGAACAGACAGAAATCCTGTCCTTCTGGAACTGGCACTCGGGGGCGGGGGGAGGGGGACAGAAAATAAACATACAGAAAAGAGGAAATCAGATCGATCTAGATTCTAGACCCAGAGGGCAGTCGGTCTCTGGGAAAGGGGACGGAGTGATGAGAGGGGCAATGGTAGAGAGGGTGTGGGGGGGTGTTGGAGCTGGCGAGGGTGAAGGGGACGAGGAGAAGGAGCCGCTGTGCGAAGGTGATAACAGCTGGGGGCCTGCAGGCACCGCTCTGAGTGCGGTGGGTAGTGAGTCCCGTGACCCTCACATCTCCCCGTGAGACAAGCACTGTTGTTAACCCCATTGTGCCGGTGAGGAAACCCAGGCACCGAGAGTGTGAGGGGCGTGTCCTGGCCACCAGTGAGGACACGACAGAGCCAGGCTTTGAACTCGGGTCGTCCAGGGCCAGTCACTGCCCTTGACCTCTGTGCTTCAGGAAGAGCAGCAAGTGCAAGATCCTGAGCTGGCACTGAGCGTGGAGCAGCAGGGGGCGGCCAGGGGGCCAGTGTGGCGAGGACTCAGGTTGCAAGGGGAGGGCAGCAGGGGCTGAGGCGGGAGGGCTTGGGGGTGGCCCAGTCGTGCGGGGTCTGGGACACACTGTCCTGAGGCTCCGGTCTCCAGCCCTGGGAAATGGAGACCAGGCTGTACTTAGCGCAATGCGGGCTCACGGCTTCCCTCCCACCTCCAGACTACGAGTTGCCCTGGGAGCAACACCTCCCACTTGCCGTCGGCATCTCCTGCATCGTCATCATGGTCGTCTGCCTGTCCTGCTACTTCAGCATCCTCAAGTGAGTCCTGGGCCGGCCCCCTGGGTGGGAGTGGGCAGGAGTCCCTCCGCTCATCTGTCAGCTTGCAGTCCTCCTTGAACCATAAATGTTTATTGAGCAGCTACTGCGTGCGAGGCACTGAGGCAACAGCTGAAACAAAACCCGCAGGACTCTGTGCTCCTTGTGGGAGACAGATGTCAGGTCTGCAATAGCCACGGCGCTTTCCATAGCAGCCCAGGCGCCGAGGGAAACAAACCGGGCGCAGGGCACAGGTGTCCCGGGCGCTGTGTCCGGTGGGAGGAGGGATATTTGAGCTGAGGCCTGACTGGGGGAAGGAGCTGGCCAGGGTGGGGCTGGGAAGGGCCTTCCCTTGGGAAAGGGAGGTGGATCCTGCCTGGGGTATGGTCCAGACAGTTGGGGGCAGGTGACTATAGACCGCGGAATTCTAGCCGATTGCCCTGACAGGGTCGGGAGACCCGGGCGTGGGTTCTGGCCCTGGCGCTGGTAGCTGTGTGACTGGCTCCTCCTTTGTAGGCTGAGAGAGAGGGAGAATGTATTTCATCAGTCCTAAGAGTCCTGAGAAAGTCTTGGATCACAGTGCGCTGTTAGGTAGAAGGAGCTTAGTTTCCAGTGAGTGTGAGCCCTAGGAAACATGGTGTCTCAGAGCCTCAGTCCTCCCATCTCTGAAATGGGACTAGCGAGCCCTGCCTTAACCTTGTGAGGATTAGTGATGGCCGAGGATTGACGGAGCGAGTGTCCCGCACTCTGCTGGGCACACAGCAAGTGTGCAGAGGTTGCAAGCTTTCCTCTCCGTGTCTTGTCACCGACACCTCCTAGTCATCGTGGGCTGGTCTTTCCCCCTTCTCTGCGCCTCAGTTTCCCCATGGCCTGTCCCCCCAGCCCCACTCACTGTGTCCAGCACTCCAGCCTTCTTGCTGTTCTTTGAACGCACCAAGCAAGTTCCTTCCAAGCCTTTGCACTTGCTGTGCCCCTACCTGGAAAGCCCTTTCCCCTGGCATCGCCATGACTCGCTCCTCTTCCACCTTCAGTCACCACTCAGAGGCCACCTCCTCAGGGAGGCCTTCCTGGATCACTCCCTCCATTCCTCTCTATTTCTTTGTCTTCTTTATTTTCTTTTTTTTTTCCGCTTAAAGTATTACAAAGGGTATTACATAAGTGTCCTTTTTTCCCCCCCGCCCTTGACAAGCCCCTGCCCTCCCTTACCCCCCAGTGTCTTATGTCCATTAGTTATGGTTATATGGGTGCATACAAGTCCTTCGGTTGATCTCTTACTCCCCTCCCTCCTGTCCCCCAACCCTCCCTGGCCTTCCCACTGCAGTCCGACAATCAGTTTGAGGCAGCTCTGCCACTGTATTTATTATTGTTCAAAAGTTTGTAATGGTCTTAATTATCCATGAATGAGTGAGATCATGTGG
Organism: Myotis yumanensis; assembly: GCF_028538775.1. NCBI lineage: Eukaryota > Metazoa > Chordata > Mammalia > Chiroptera > Vespertilionidae > Myotis > Myotis yumanensis. Next base: position 104,296,797 of record NW_027223755.1, read on the forward strand.
TATTTTTCCTTCATTGACTGGCTTGTTTCACTTAGCATAATGCTCTCCAGTTCCATCCATGCTGTTGCAAATGGTAGGAGTTCCTTCTTTTTAACAGCAGCATAGTATTCCATCGTGTAGATGTACCACAGTTTTCTAATCCATTCATCTACTGATGGGCACTTAGGCTGTTTCCAGATCTTAGCTATGGTGAATTGTGCTGCTATGAACATCGGGGTGCATATATCCTTTCTGATTGGTGTTTCTGGTTTCTTGGGATATATTCCTAGAAGTGGGATCACAGGGTCAAATGGGAGTTCCATTTCCAGTTTTTTGAGGAACCTCCATACTGCCTTCCATAGTGGCTGCACCAGTCTGCATTCCCACCAGCAGTGCACAAGTGTTCCTTTTTCTCCACATCCTCTCCAGCACTTGTCGTTTGTTGATTTGTTGATGATGGCCATTCTGACAGGTGTGAGATGGTACCTCATTGTTGTTTTGATTTGCATCTCTCGGATGATTAGTGACTTTGAGCATGTTTTCATATGTCTCTTGGCTTTCTGAATGTCCTCTTTTGAAAGGTGTCTATTTAGATCCTTTGCCCATTTTTTGATTGGATTGTTTATCTTCTTTTTGTTAAGTTGTATGAGTTCCCTATAAATTTTGGAGATTAAGCCCTTATCAGATATGACGTTGGCAAATATGTTTTCCCATGAGGTGGGTTTTCTTGTTGTTTTGTTGATGGTTTCTTTTGCTGTGCAGAAGCTTTTTATTTTGATGTAGTCCCATTTGTTCAGTTTCTCTTTAGTTTCAACTGCCCTAGGAGCTGTATCAGTGAAGAAATTGTTTTGGCATAAGTCTGAGATTTTGTTGCCTTTGTATTCTTCTAGAATTTTTATGGTTTCCTGTCGTACATTTAAGTCCTTTATCCATTTTGAGTTTATTCTTGTGTATGGTGTAAGTTGGTGGTCTAGTTTCATTTTCTTGCATATATCTGTCCAATTTTCCCAACACCATTTATTGAAGAGACTATCTTGGCTCCATTGTATGTTCATGCCTCCTTTGTCAAAAATTAATTGAGCATATTGGTTCGGGCTAATTTCTGGACTCTCTATTCTATTCCACTGATCTATATGTCTGTTCTTGTGCCAGTACCAGGCAGTTTTGAGAACAGTGGCTTTGTAATACAGCTTGATATCCGGCATTGAGATCCCACCTACTTTGTTCTTTCTCAGGATCGCTGCAGCTATTCGAGGTCTTTTTTTATTCCAGATGAATTTTTGGAGAGTTCGTTCTAGATCTTTGAAGAAGGCCATTGGTATTTTAATGGGAAGTGCGTTGAATTTATAGATTGCTTTGGGTAGTATGGACATTTTAATGATGTTGATTCTACCAATCCAAGAACATGGTATGTTCTTCCATCTGTTTATGTCTTCCTCTATCTCTTTTTTCAACATCCTGTAGTTTTCTGAGTAGAGGTCTTTAACCTCTTTAGTTAAGTTTATTCCTAGGTATCTTAATTTTTTTGGTGCGATGGTAAATGGGATTGTTTTTCTAATCTCTCTTTCTGAAAGATCACTATTGGTGTATAGAAATGCCTCAGATTTCTTGGGGTTAATTTTGTATCCTGCTACATTGCCAAATTCATGTATTAAGTCTAGTAGCTTTTTGATGGAGTCTCTAGGGTTTTGTATGTATAATATCATGTCATCTGCAAATAAGGACAGTTTTACTTCCTCTTTTCCAATTTGGATGCCTTTTATTTCTTCTTCTTGCCTAATTGCAATGGCTAATACTTCCAGTACTATGTTGAACAGGAGTGGTGAGAGTGGGCATCCCTGTCTTGTTCCTGTTCTTAGGGGAAATGGTGTTAGTTTTTGACCATTGAGTATGATGTTGGCTGTGGGCCTGTCATATATGGCTTTTATTATGTTGAGGTATGATCCTTCTATTCCCACCTTTCTGAGAGTTTTTATCAAAAATGGGTGTTGGATTTTGTCGAATGCTTTTTCTGCATCAATTGATATGACCATGTGGTTTTTTTCTTTCAATTTGTTTATGTGATGTATCATGTTTATTGATTTACGGATGTTGTACCATCCTTGCATCTCTGGGATAAATCCTACTTGGTCATGGTGTATGATCCTTCTGATGTACTGCTGGATCCGATTTGCTAAGATTTTGTTGAGGATTTTGGCATCTATGTTCATGAGGGATATTGGCCTGTAATTCTCTTTCATTGTGATGTCTTTACCTGGTTTTGGTATTAGGGTGATGCTGGCTTCATAGAATGAGCTTGGAAGTGTTCCTTCCTCTTGAATTTTTTGTAGTAGTCTGAAGAGGGTAGGTTTTAGTTCTTCCTTGAATGTTTGGTAGAACTCCCCTGTGAAGCCGTCTGGCCCTGGGCTTTTGTTTGCTGGAAGCTTTCTGATGACTGCTTCAATTTCTTCCATAGTTATTGGCCTATTGAGGTTTTTAGATTCTTCCTGATTGAGTTTTGGAATGTTGTATTTTTCTAGGAATTTGTCCATTTCCTCCAGGTTGTCTAGTTTGTTGGAGTAGAGTTGCCCGTAGTATTGTTTAACAATCATTTGTATTTCTGTGGGGTCTGTTGTTATTTCGCCTCTATCATTTCTGATTTGGTTTATTTGGGACCTCTCTCTTTGCTTCTTGGTGAGCCTGGCTAGGGGTTTGTCAATCTTGTTTATCCTTTCAAAGAACCAGCTCTTGGTTTCATTGATTTTCTGTATTGTTTTTTTGGTCTCTATTTCATTGATTTCTGCTCTAATCTTTATTATCTCCTTCCTTCTGCTCACTCTGGGGTTTTCTTGTTGCTCTCTTTCTAATTCTTTGAGTTGTAGAGTTAGATGGCTAACTACCATTTTTTCTTGTTTTTTGAGATAGGCCTGTAGAGCTATAAACTTCCCTCTCAGGACTGCTTTCATTGTGTCCCAGAGGTTTTGGATTGTTGTGTTTTCATTGTCATTAGTGTCCAGGATGTTTTTAATTTCTTCTTTGATGTCATCGGTAACCCAATCAATATTTAATAACATGCTATTCAGCTTCCAAGTGTTTGAGTATTTTGGGTTGTTTTTATTGTAGTTTATTTCTAACATTATGCCATCGTGGTCTGAGAAGATGCTTTTTATGATTTCAATCTTCTTGAATTTGTGGAGACTTTGCTTGTGACCCAATATGTGGTCTATTTTTGAATATGTCCCATGAGCACCTGAGAGGAATGTATATTCCGCAGCTGTGGGGTGAAGTGTTCTGAAGATGTCAATTAAGTCCATCTGATCTAGTGAGTCATTTAGGATTGCTGTTTCTTTGCTGATTGTTTGTCTAGCGGATTTATCCAGTGATGTCAGTGGTGTATTAAAGTCCCCTACTATGATTGTATTATTGTCGATCTCTCCCCTGATATCTTCCAGAAGTTTTCTTATGTATGTGGGTGCTCCTGCATTGGGTGCATATATGTTTACCAGGGTTATATCTTCTTGTTGTATTGATCCCTTTAGTATTATGAAGTGGCCTTCCTTATCTCTGGTTATGGCCTTCACTTTGAGATGTATTTTGTCCGATATAAGTATTGCTACCCCGGCTTTCTTTTCCTTTCCATTTGCATGAAAGATATTTTTCCATCCCTTCACTTTCAGTCTGTGTGAGTCCCTTCTAATGAGGTGGGTCTCTTGTAGACAGCAGATGTATGGGTCATGTTTTTTTATCCATTCAGCCACTCGATGTCTTTTGGTTGGAGCATTTAGTCCATTTACATTTAAAGTTATTATTGAAAGGTACTTGTTTGTAGCCATTTCTTTTTTTGTGTGTGTGTGGCTGTTTTCTTTCTGAGCTTGATATTTCTTCTTTTTACACCAGTCCCTTTAGCATTTCTTGCATGGCTGGCTTGGTGGTGATAAACTCCCTTAGCCCTTTTTTGTCTGTGAAGCTTCTTATTTCCCCTTCAATTTTGAATGATAGCCTTGCTGGATAGAGTATTCTTGGATTCAGTCCTTTGCTTTGCATCACTTTGTAGATTTCCGTCCATTCTTTTCTGGCCTGATGTTTCTGTTGAGAAATCATTTGCTAATCTAATGGGAGCTCCCTTGTATGTTACTTTCCGTCTCTCTCTTGCAGCCTGTAAGATTCTCTCTTTATCCTGAACATTTGCCATGGTAATTATGATGTGTCTTGGTGTGGGTCTTTTCGGGTTCACCTTGTTTGGGACTCTCTGGGCTTGTGTGACTTTTTTCTTCCCCACCTCAGGGAAGTTTTCTGATATTATTTCTTCGAATAGGTTTTCTAATCCATGTTCATCTTTCTGTTGTTCTGGCACCCCTATTATTCGTATGTTGTTTCGTTTCATGTTGTCCCAAAGTTCCCTTAGGACTGGAACACAAGCAGCAGGTACAGCAGCCACCTCAGGACGAAGATGGCTACTCTTCTTTATTTTCATTCATGGCACTTGATGCCATAATTAATGTCCTATAGTTATTTCTGTCTGTCTCCTCTTCTAGAAGGTCAGCTACGTGAGGGCTGGGCTTTTGTCTGTCATGTTCACTGTTGTGTCCCCGAGGCCTGGCACAGTGAGTGGTACATAGTAGGTGCTCAGTACGGACATGCTGACTGACTGAGTGGAGTCAGCGGAGGCCGATCCAGGGGCAATCTGAGGGCCTTCCCTCAGAGCTGACACTCCATGGCTCCAGGCCGACCAGGGGAGGGAAGGAACCTATTTCCCTCAGGGTCTCCTCGGCTTCTCAGGTCTCCCCTGACCTGACTCTGAGCTGCTCCCTGGGGGACTGCTGATGGGAACACCCCGAATTCTCTGCAGCTTGAGTCCCTCCTACTTCCCTGGACTTGTTCCACTGAGGACAGAGGTGGCCAGTCGGGAGCAGAACGCTGGGGCACGAACTGGCTCTTCTGCTGCCAGCTGTCCCTTCAGCCCTGTGAGCCTCAGTGTGCTCATCTGTGAATGGGGTTGGCTGTAGGACCTGTTTCACAGGCTTAGGGTGAAACATCCCAAACCAATCAACATGGTCCTGACCCCTAGGAAGTACTGGCCATGTGATCATTTTTATGGGAAGAGAGACCAATGCGTTTTCCTCTCCTTTTTCAGGATTAAGAAGGAATGGTGGGACCACATCCCCAGCCCGGCCCACAGCTCCCTCGTGGCTGTTGTCATCCAGGAGCCTCAGGTAGGAGAGGGCTGGTCCAGATGCTGTGGATGCTCCTATCGGGAGCTGGGATTCAGGCGTCTGGGATGTTAGATACGCACTGGCTTTTGGATTTGCACCTGAGCCGTCAGGAAGGTCTCCGCGCTGGTCGGTTCTGCAGCCCAGTGTGGTCATCGGGGGCCCAGAGGCTGCCCCCTCCCCTCGGCTTTCAGAGCCACCTTTTCAGCCTTGGGTGGGTTCCCTCCCTTGGGAGGAGATGGCCCCTGAGGTCATCTGCATGTCACCTCCTGGGGAGGTACCTGTACCAGGGCAGGAGGCCAAGAGGCCAGGGAGAGGGGGACACGGCTCCTGTGTGTTCCTCTTACGAGCAGGAAACTGCCGCCAAAGCGCCAGCAAATCTCCTCCTTTCTCATTGGCCTGAGTGGCATCACATGCTCTTTCCTGAGCCTTCACCTGCAAGGAGTGGGGATACCGTGGGCCAGCCGGGTGGCCAGCCCTGAGCGATGGCCACGTGTGGTTTGCCTGAGCTCATCGGGGTTCTCTAGGAAGGAGGCAGGGGGTGCAGGGCCTTCAGGTCTCCAGCGACCCTCAGGCAGGCTCTGGAGTCGGTGGTGCTGACTTTGAATCGTGGCTCTGCCACTCACCTGCAGAGTGGACTCGGTGTGAGCGAGTGGCTTAACTTCTCTGAGCCTCGGTTTTCTCGTGTGGGTTGTAGTCGTGTTTATATAACAGGCCGCCTTTGGAATTCACCGAGACAGTACATGTAAAGTGTCTATCACAGGGCCCTGCACAGAGTCAGCGTCATGCATGTATCAGCTTTTGCTGTGTAGCGAATTATCCCGAAACTTATCTGGGCCTGGCAGGGCAGCTCTCTGGGCTGGCTCGCCCCCAGCGGCTTCACGCACAGGTGCGGCAGTTGTCTGACTCTCGCCTGCCCAATGGAGTGACTCAGCCGTGCGTCTCATCCTCCCGCAGGCCGGGCCGTTGGCACAGTATCACTTATACCACTCTCTGTTGCCCAAAGCAAGTCCCAGGGCCAGGCCAGATCCAAGGGGTGGAGGAGCTGCAGGTGACAGTGGCCATTTTTGCCTTTAGCCACAGCGATTTAATATTAGGGCGGCCTCACTCATTCCCAGGGACAGGCTCTGGGAGCGGCAGTGGCCCGGTCTGACCTCCGACCCGGGTGATGTCAGGGCCTACAGTCCTCCCACGGCGAACACGGAGCTCGCTGTGGCCAGGCTGGCGGGAGGCCTCTCCTCCCTGTTCATTGGCTGTCTCTGTGTTTCAGGTGCCACTGCCGGGGAAGAGGTCCGGGGGCCAGGAACCAGCCAAGTGCCCGTATGTATATGAACTTCAGTCATGGCCTGTGTGGATTTGGAAGGGGCGGGGATTGGCGTGGTGGGCCCCATCTTGAGAGTGGGGTCCCTTGCCCCCCCACGTCTCTGCCTTCTCTTCCTTGGCATTCAGCCCTGTTCCTTCGAGGTGTAGCAGGAGGAGGAGCGGTCTGGGAAGGGGGCTGCTGGCTGGGCCCCTGCGTTTCCCTGGTGGGTCAGGCAGGTGCTGAGCCCCTTGGGGTGCACCCTGGCCTGAACGAGGCTGTAGAGTCAAGTACCCGGGCAGCTGTGCCCGTTGTTAAAGTGCTGACGTAATTGCATACTGGTTGGCAAGCACCACTATCCCAAACCCTGAGGATGCCACCATCACATTAGCCTCCTAGCGCCCCCTCAGGGCCTCTGGGCCTCCCACAGGGCAGTAGCTAAAGTTTAGACCTGGCACAGCTGGGAGCCCTGGACCCTGCAGCCATCCTAAGTGGGCATTCCTTATGCTGTGTGTTGATATGTGTTTTAAATTCTATCATCCCGACAAAGACTTTGATTTATTCAATAGTCTGAGCTTGTAGTGGGTCCCAGGTTATGTGCTGAGGTCCAGACATCCCAAAGGCAGACAGGGCCCCTGCCTTCCAGGAGCTCCCAGGGCAGGCGTGGGGGAGACTGAGAGGCAGTGATTGTAAAGCCAGGAGGCACGTCTGCAATAGGTAGGGATCAGTCCAGGGTGGCTTCCAGCTGGGTTTTGAGGGATGAATAGGAGTTTTTAAGTGGAGACACTGAGCCCTGACCACACTTTGCTCTTGCAGATACTGGAAGACGTGTCTGACGAAGCTCCTGCCCTGCTTACTGGAGCCTGGCGTGGAGAGGGGTGACGGTTCCTCCCAGGCGGCCAGGAGCGGGCCTGTCCAGGGCCCTGGGAAACCAGCGTGGCGCCCCGTGGAGGTCAGCAGCATGGTCCTCTGGCCGGAGAGCATCAGCGTGGTGAAGTGCGTGGAGCTGCTCGAGGCCCCGGTGCAGAGTGAGGAGGAGGAGCCGGTGGAGGAAGATGGAGGGAGCTTCTGTCCCTCGCCTGAGAGCAGCGGGGGCGGCTTCCAGGAGGGCAGGGCGGGCATCGTGGCCCGGCTGACGGAGAGCCTGCTCCTGGACCTCCTCGGGGGCGTGGAGGGGGGCTTTTGCCCGCCAGGCTCGGGGGAGCCCTGCCTTCTTCCTCCGTCAGCAGGTGTGAGTGCTCAGATGCCTTGGGCTGAGTTACCAGGTGAGGCGCCTCAGGAGGCCTCACTTTGGGGCAGTGGGCAGCCTTCTGACCCAGAGCCACCCCCAGCCACTCGGACGCAGAGCCCAGCCTGCCCGGCTGTCACAGAGCTGCCCGCAGCCGCCATCACCGACAACCCCGCGTACCGCAGCTTCAGCAGCTTGCTGCGCCTGCCCTCGGATCCAGGAGAGCTGGACTCAGACCCACAGCTGGCCGAATGCCGGGAGGACGGGGACCCCAACGTCCTCTCTGCTCCCCGGGGCTCTGAGCCACCCGCTGCGCTCCAGCCTGAGCCGGAAACCTGGGAGCAGGGCCTCCGGTGGAGCGTCCTCCAGCACAGGGCGGCCGCCCCCGCCTCGGCCCCCGGGGGCTACCGGCAGTTCGCGCAGGCGGTGAGGCAGGGCTGCGCCCAGGGCGGCGAGGCGGGCAGCCCTTCCGGAGAAGCCGGGTACAAGGCCCTCTCCAGCCTGCTGGCCAGCGGTGCCGTGTGCCCAGCGCCACCTGGGGTGGAGGCCAGCAGTGGGGAGGGGTGCTATAGACCCTTCCAGGGCCTCACTCCTGGCAGCCCTGGGGTTCCTACCCCTGTCCCCCTGTTCACCTTTGGGCTGGACATGGGGCCACCTCCCAGCCCTCAGAACTCGCTCCTCCCCAGCGGCTCCCCGGAGTGCCCGGGACTGGATCCAGTGGCACCAGGAGAGGACAGCCAGAAGCGCCCGCTCGCCCTGGAGCAGGCCACGGCCCCCCTCGGGGACGACCTGGGCAGTGGGATCGTCTACTCGGCCCTCACCTGCCACCTGTGCGGCCACCTGAAGCAGTGTCACGGCCAGGAGGAGCGAGGCGAGGCCCACGGCGTGGCCCCCCGCTGCTGTGGCTGCCGCTGTGGAGGCAGCTCCGAGCTCCTGGGGAGCCCCCTGCCAGGCAGGGTTCTGCTGGAGGCCAGCCTCCCTCCAGCCTCCCTGGCACCCTTGGGTGTCTCAGAGGAGGGCAAGGTCCCCCAGTTCTTCCAACCGGGCCCCAGCCATGCTCAGAGCTCAAGCCAGACCCCCCAAATGGTGGCCATGCTCTCCACGGGGCCCACAGGCATGAGTGCGTCCTAGGTGTGCGCCCCGTTGCTGTGTGTGCCTCGGCCCTGCCTGTGAAACACCCCTTCCCCCCGCCCCCCGGAGGGCAGCCAGGCTGGCGTGGCCGAGACTCGGAGAAGCCCGTGTGAAGTGAGACTGTCGGACCCCGGGCCACAGAGGCTGGACCCTGTCCTCAACACTGATGGAGCTCAGCCCGTGCTGCGGCCAGGAGGGAGGTGCGGGAGCAGGGCCCACAGAGCCACCTGCAGGCCCTGGAGGCTCCGGGCACCTGGGCTGTGAGCGAGCTGTTGGCCTCTTGATCGGTCCACGCTTCTCCGCGCACTGCCCCTGTCACGCTGCCCAAGGCCTGTTTGTCCACCTGGTCACTCGGTTGCCCACGCCTTGCCCGGCCCCGGGACTAGCTGCTGCCATGTCACCGGACTGGACGCTGAGCCTAGGAACTAACCCAGCGACAGGGACGCATTGGGAGCTTTGGGGGACTGATGGAAAAGCCCGGTCCCGGAGGCGTGGTGATCAGCCCAGAGGTGCCATCCATTCAACAGCTCCATGAGGTGGACAGGAGCAGGATCTGGGCTGTGGAGGGCGCTTAGTCAAGCGGGGGTACCAGAAGCACATGAAAAACGGTGATTACCACGCAGTGACAGTTTGCTGGGGGCCCTGGTAGGCGTGGGGTCCCCAGAATAAACACACCCAGCTACCTTGGGCCGGTCTGTGCCTCGCAGACACCGTGGCTGGCAGCCACAGAGACCAGAGGGAGAGCTGCGCCCTGAGATCCGGCTGAGCGGGGCGTTCCAGACGCCGACACCAGGCACCTTTCGCCTGCACGCTGGCCCGGACCGCACGCTGAGTAATGTGTGTGTGTGTGCGTCCAGAGATTGTTTAAACCTAATATTTGTATTTGCTGAGGAGGCTGGAACGGGAGGGTTGGAGTTTTATATAATTAAAGGTTCTTTATCTCTTTTTTTACTTATGAAACAAGCCTACTGCCATTGTGAATACTTTATGAACTCATTGACTCCAACAGGGAGTCAGTGCAATGAGTTGATTTAGAGGGGATCCCAGGAAGCCCTGCTTGGGGAGCAGGCAGTGAGGCAGGGAGGGCAGGAGGCAGCAGAGGGTGTTATCAAACAGTGCCAGCGCCGGCAACTGCTGCCTGATCCTGCCAGCAGCTTTGGGAAGCCATGCACCGTGTATGCCTGGAGGTGTCCCTGCAAAGTGGGGGTGGGGGGCTGGGGTGTTCGTCCACCCACTCCCCTCTGCCACTGGTGGAGGGCCACTGGCAGGGGCACTGGCAGCAGCTGGCACGCTTTGCCAAGGTACACAGCGAGTTGGTAGCGGGCCCATAGCTGACCCCAGGCATGTCTCACCCAGGCTCTAGGTGATTGTTCTGGACATCCAGTAGGTGGTGTGGTGGAGCAGGCCTCAGCCGGGCAGGCAGGGGATCGTAAGCTCCTAGGTCTGTGTTACTCTGTGTCTTTTTCAAAATGAGAGGCTTGGCTGTTGGAGGTTCCTTCCCGCTCTGGCATTCTACACAGTGCGCTAGAGGCGACGGGGAGCTCACTACCTTACACGCAGCCTGATGTTTGTTAAAAGCGTCTCCTTGGTTCTTTGTTTTTTTAAAGTGTCTCCTTTGTGCTGAGCCCAAAACTCTCTCTTTAGCTGCTGGAGTCAATGCACACACGCACACACACACACACACACACACACACACGCAGGTGGGGAAACTTAGCTCCAGAGAGGAAAAGGGATTTGCTAAGGTCAACAGTGAATGGCAGAGCCTGAACTAGGCCTCTGGACTTTTGCCTTCAGGAGCCTTCATAACAAAATATAATAATTAAAAAAAAAATAGCCGTTTAGTGCCAAGCAACGTGCCAAGTGCTGTATACCCACTGTGTCAGCCCTAGTAGGCAGGTCCAGCCATCCCAGTGTTACAGTTGAGGAAGCAGGCCCAGAGAGGTTGAGGTTTGGCCTAGGGTCACACAGCGAACGAGGAAGTCCTGGAGCCAGGTCTGGCTGCAGAGCTCCAGCCCCAGGGGATGCCATCTCATGTGCAGCATGGCACCTATTCAAATGTCAGCTCTAATCCACTGTGTCCGAGCATCGTCTCAGAAAACCCAATTTAAAAATTAAGCAGCAAACTGAGGAAATACATTTGTGTGAGTGGTGGAGTGGCAGTTGGGTTGAAGTGCAACAGAATGGAGGCAGGAATCACTGTTCTCTCATCAGGATCTTATAAGAAAGAGACTCAGGTTGTCAGCTGAGGCTGATGTGACAGAAATGACTGGGCTTGGGGAGGCTGGGATGGAGAATTAGAGACACCTCCCGTCTCTTCCTTGCATTTAACCCCATTCCCAGGCTCAAGGAAGCTGGAGAAGGCCACTGTCCTTGCTCCCCCAACCCCCTTCTCCAGCTTAACCAGGGAAGGAGGAAGCAGAGCAGAAAGCAGGTAGCAGGAAAGCCCACACCCCACCCATATTCACTGAGCACCTACTATGCCAGCTACTGTGCTGGGTGCTGAGGAAACAGTGAGATGAGGTTGCTTCCCTCCTGGATCTTACAGCCTGTTGGGGAGACAGACACGAAACAGACAAAAGGGAAAATTGCAAACACCAATGGGTGCTGTGAACCCTGAGAAAGACTAAGACGGGCTCCTGGTGGCTAACTGGGCTCAAATAAAAAAACACCCCAAAACATGACACAGACCCTAGCAGCAATAGCCATGCACAGATCTCTCATGCAAACTGCACCTCAGGGAGAAGCCTGCACTGAACTGTCTGCCTGCACATGCACAGTGTTTCTGCCATCTGAGCCAGCCCTTATAAAGGAATTCTTGGGATCCTATTTCTACAAATAAGACTCAGGTTTTCCCCATCCAATTGGAGCTGTGCAGCTCCAACCAACCAGAGTGGCTCTATCCTGACCAATCAGGACAGTGCCTTTTGGACCAATCAAATTGTGAAGATTTGGAGTCCTCATTTTCATGTGGATAGCCCAATCAGGGATCAAGGGTAGGGACTCCTGTCTATATAAACCAGCTACCCTCCAGTTCTGAGAAGGCACTTTTCCTTCCCATGAGGACTGAGTCTGCCTGGCTGAGCTGAAACAATGAAGCTGTCTCTCTGGAACAAAGTGGGGCATCAAGGAGCAGAGCATCTGGGAGCAGAGCTGTTGGCCAGAGAGGGGCCTGGCTCCAGGGCTGCCTTCCAGCCATGCTGTTCCACAGCTGTGCTGTATCATAACTGAACTGTTTTACTCTGATTCTTCACCACACCCCAACTTGGGGATTCCTGTTGCTGTTAAATTGGTGCCAACAGCCATCAGTTGACAGTGCTCTGAAGAAAACAGGGTCTGAGATGGGGGGAGCTAAAGGGAGGTCTTTAGGAGGCGTGTTCATAGCACAGAAGGACCAGCCACAGCAGTGCACCAGGGACAGTGGGGGATGGAGTGAGGAATTTATATTTGGTTTAAATGAACATTAGCCCCACCCCCTGAGAAACATGGCCCCATAGACACCTGTCTCTCTTTAATCTCCCCAATCCCAAAAGGTAACCCGCCCACAAGCAGGAGCCAATGAGAGGACATGGAGCCCCTGGAAGTCCTCCAGTAGGGCTCCCTCTCACCTTGTGGAAGTGGAGGACTGAGGTTCCCCCTGACAGCAGCGCTGGTTAATGTCCTCATTGCTGGTGCTCTCGCCCAGGAATAAAGGCACTCCCACCAGGAATGAGTTGATTTGCACAGAGGAGTGGCTGGCTGCCAGGGCCTTGGAATTTCCTTGACAAAATACTTTTTCAAATCCCCTTAAAATCTGGTCCTTGGGCTCCAAAGCCCTAGTCTCCAAATTAGGCAGGACACCCCGAGGCTCTTTGGGATGTAAAGCCCTAGACCCCTTCACTGCTTTCTATGTCCCCTTTATCCTGCCTGCACCGTTTCTCATTGGGAAACAGAAAGTGTTAGGGGCAGAAACGGAATAGTGGGGACTAGCTATAGTTATAAGAAATATTAACCATGCTCTGTTAGCCATGATTGTTCTGTTCTGACCAGAGAAAGCACATTCTGACCTGGCTGAGAGTTGTACGCCCTGGAACATGGGTGCTAACATCAGAATGCAGCCCATCCTGCTTTTCTGAGAACTGCCTGTCATGGAAAGATTAGACAGTCTAGTCCCGGAGGTGCCAAAGATACCTGTTCTCTTAGCCACCCCCGCTGCCGTCCCACATTGCCTGTACCCTGGAACCACTGCGCCTGCCACTGTCCCATGCCTGTCCTTCCTACTTTCCCACGTCATCCTTGTCCCTCTACCCCAGTGGTTCTCAACCTTGGCTGCACATTAGAATCACCTGGGAATTTTTTTTTAAATCCTGATTTCTGGGCCTCATCCTCCGGAAATTCTGTTTCTTTGTTATGGGGTGGGGCCACAACATTAGTAACAAAGGAACAGAATTTCCGGAGGATGAGGCCCAGAAATCAGGATTTTAAAAAGATTCCCAGGTGACTCTAATGTGCAGCCAAGGTTAAGAACCACTGCTCTACCCAGTATAAGCAGCTGGCTGATGGCGGGGTGCAGAGCAGATTTCTGTGGGTGACCTGCTGCTCTCCCCTCCTGCTGGCAGGACTGGAATAAACGCTCTTGCATGATTCAACCCCATCTCCGCTGAATTGGCTCAGGTAGTGACAGGCAGCCCGGACCCACTGGTTGTCCGGTTACAAAAGGATAATAAAACCTGGGAGTTTTCCTGGAGCTAGTCTCCACATAATCGTCTTCACCATGTCTTGGATTTAGTCCAGCCTGGCTGGGGCACAGGTGACAAGAATTAAAGGTACAAACAGCTTAGAAATCTAGAATTCTCAGCCCTGGCCACTGCTCAGGTTTCTTCAGAACTTCCCTGCGAGTCTCCTGGGGCTCCCGCTGCCGTTGGTTAAGCCTGACAGGGGAGCCCTAGCTTCTGCCCCCCCAGGCCCCCCCCCCCCGCCCCCCCACCGGCTTATGCCTGGGTCAGGACTGGCCCACACCAGGCCTGGGATTCACTCCTTCATTCAAATATTACTCCCTGGCAGGCAATTGTTAAACCAAAAATACGTTTCTCAAGTTATGAGCATGGATCAAAGTTTTATTTTAAAGTTACAGGAAGAAAATCAGAAAAAAAAAAGAGAGAACTCAGGGTCCATGAACGACCTTAGGAAGCGGTCTTACAGCAAGACAGCGGAGTGTGTGGGACGGCGCTGTCCAACAGAACTTTCTACTGTGGGAAAAGGTCCAACACAGAGGCCTCGCCACGTTGGGCGAGGGGCATTGGGACTGTGGCTGTGTGGCTGAGGAAGTGATTTTTAAATGTATTGTGTTAACCTGTACATTGAAACAGCCCCCTGTGGCTGGCGGGACCCGTACTGGACAGAGCAGGGCTGGTAGGTCATCTTAGTCCGCGCACAACTCAGCTGTCTCAGCCTGGAGGGGAGGCACTGACCCGGAGAGACGGAGGGAGAGAGAGGGACAGCGACCGCACCAGATGGGACTCAGGAGGCACGAGGGCGGGGTCAGAGGATGGGGTGCGCCCAGCTCACGCCCTCCCCCTCCCCACCCCCGAGGAGCTGGGAGTAGGCGGTGGGTGTGGCCCCAGCGATGCTGGCTGCGGAGTTTCCCAGCGCCCCCTGGAGGCGGGACCGGAGGTGGAGCGGCGGGGGTGGGGGTGGGGGTGGGGCTGGGCGTGGCCGGGATGTGGGCAGCGGACCCGGAGGAAGGCCTTGGCTGACCCCAGGGGGCCTCCAGACCCGTTGATTTCGGGGTCCTGTGCCTTCGCTCTGCACACTTAATTTTACAAGATTTTCCCTAGGGGGTGGGTGCATCTGCTCTTTTTTCTTTAAACAAAGAACCTGCTTGCTGCTTTCTGTCTGGTTATTGGAGTGGCACGTGCCAGCCTTCTCGATTCAGAGAAAACCTGAAGGTATAAATAGGAAAGTGAAAGCCACCGGAAATCCCCGCCCCCGCCCGGCACCTGGCGGCTTGTGGGCGCACAAATGACTGTTTCTGGAGACGTATCTATCTCTGTTAGCATCCTGTTGAATACATTTTCTGATATCATTTTCCTACAAAAGTTATTAATTTAAAAAGACACCAAGGGTTTTTTGAGCCCCCGCAGCAAGGGAGGCATGACCTCACCGGCCGCTCACAGCGGCGGAGGCCGCGGGTGGGACTTGCCCATGATGCACCCTGACTCCTACCCGCCCCTCCCCCCGTGGTCCTACACCCCCCTTTTCAGATGAGAACAGACACTGAGAGCAGAGAAGCAAGGCTCTGCCTCGTCCTGCCTCTGAACCCGCCTTTGCCCGCGGAGCGGTGTGACCATGGGCAGGTGGTGACCACTCTGGCCTCAGTTTCTCCCCATCACACGCAGATAAGAGAAGTCCCTGCAGCCATAGAGGTAGGTGAGGACAGACGCCACGAGGGGCGGAGGCCAGGCGGTGCCCGTGCTCTTGTGATTAAGTGGCCTGAGGCACCTGACAGCAGCAGGACCTGCCAGGATCCCTCAGAACCCCACCCTTTCCCACCGCATCTGTGGGCAGCTGGCCAGGGAGAGGCGGGCTCGGCGGGCTTGGCTGGAGGCCAGCTCCTGGGCCCCTGCTGCCCTCTAGTGGCCCACGCTGGCCCCAGTGGTTCCAGTAGCTCCAGGTCCAGGTCCAGTCCCAGGCTGGTGCCAAGCCCAGAAAACTAGTCCTGGGAGATCCCCCGGCCCCTCCAGCACCTGGTGAAAGGGCTTAGCTGACATACATTGGGAACTCCCCGTGCTCCAAGGACCGGCTGTGTGAGGGGGGGCCGTCATGGAACCTCTCTGTGCTTGCTTCCTCATCTGTAAAATAGGAATACTAACAGTGCCGACATGGTTAGAATTAAACATGTTAATACACGTAAGGCTCGCGATAGCGCCTGCCCAAGTGTTCGCTGGCCTTCTTCTCATTACACTGAGCTGGTCTGCGGGTGTTGTGGAGCCGAGGGCATAGAACATAAAGGAAGTGACATTCTACAGTTCACGTTACTTTATTGCAGAAAGGACAGGCTGGAGCGATGGAAACCCCAGACAAGTGGTCCCGAGGCATCATCCGACCAACCCGTGTTTGGGCCTGTCCACGTGACTCCCAGACCTCATCCGTGTGCAGAGCCAGTGACTGTGCGTGCACAGAGGTTCTGTCCTGCATTTCTCACCACGTGGCCACATGCATTATATACACTCACCCCCTCCCCCGCCCCCGTTTTCCTCTCGCCCCTCAGGTTCTTCCACGCGCCACCTAGAGATCTTGCCCAGACTCTGCTGTCCTCCTTACAGACAGGTGGCCGAGCTTCCCACAGGTCTTTCCAGAGGAGAACGAGACAAGAGAGGTCCAGAGAGAGAGAGACTGAAGCCAGACTTCTGATCCTGGCTGCAGGCTGATACCCGACTCCAGCCACAGAATGGCCTCTGACTCAAGCCATAGACTGATTCATGACCCACACTGTGGACTTATTTGTGATCGTGGCTGTAGATTGGCCCAGGCACAGGCTGACCCCTAGCCCTGGCCACAGACTAATCTTTGACCCCAGTCGTAGGCCGATCTCTGAGTCTGGCCACCGGCGCCCTCACTGACACCCCACCCCATCCAGGAACTGGCATTTCCTGATTTGCAGCTGGTAAACTCAGCTTGAGTTGGTCAGCATATCTGGTCTGTCTGTCCTGCCTCTCTACCATGGGACCACAGGGCAAGCGGGCAGTTCTCTTTTTTAAGCGAAGAGAGCAGCATTAGAAGGCCCCTCTGCAAACTTCCTTCTGCCCTGGATGGGAGGTCTGGTGCTCTGGCAGCCGTCCTGTGACCACGAGGGGAAGCGTGTGGGGATGAGAGACAGTGCTCTGGACCTGGCACAGGGGGAGCAGAAAAGAGCCTGCGTCCCTGATCGCTTCATCACGCGATCAAACCAACCTTGGGATTCTTAAATAAACCATGAACCTGCTTTTTTGTTTTGTTTTGTCGAAACCACTGTGGTGGTGCTCTTGCAGCCATAAAGCAACCTTAAAGATCGTGGCTGCTGGAATAACGGGCCTCCAGAGATATGCCCGTCCCAATCCCCGGAAGCTGTGAACACGTGGAATCAAGATTGCTAATTGGCTGACCTGGAGAGGTTATCTGGACGGGCCCCATGCAATCCCGAGGGCGCTTATAAGAAAGAGGGAGGCAGGAGAGTTTGCGTCCGAGAGGGACTGCAAATGCTATGCTGCTGCCTGGGAAGACGGGAGACAAGCACGAGCCATAGAAGCTGGAAAAGTCAGGGGACAGGTTCTGCCTTTGAGTCTCCGGAAGGAATGCGGTCTTGGGGACACCTTGGTTTTTAGCTCAGTGAGACCAAGTTCCAACCTCTTACCCCTAGGGTTGTAAGATAATACATTTTCATGTTTCAAGCCACTGAATTCGCAGCAATCTGTCACAGCAGCAATGGGAAGCATTCCTCTGTGCATCTGACTTTGGAGTCTAGACACTCCAGCCTGCTTTTCCTCCAGCCTTGTCCCTACAGCCTCTCCCGCTCCCTCACTATTGGCCCTCAGTCGCCACTTCCAGAGGATTCTGTCGAATGTCCGCCAGTCCTACCTCCTCAGCATCCACCGTCCCTTCGCGGCTTCATGGGCGGCCCCAGTGCAGTGGCGGGTGGACGCTGAAGCTCCCAGGCCCCTGGCTTGAAATTCTTAATGATTTTACCTGTGCATCTGTGTTTGTAAGGCAAGTCCAATTGACATGGAGCACGCAGCAAGGATTCGCAGTCTTGGCTCCCATGTGGCCACCTGCTCTTCCACCCATTGGCACTCTGGACACCAGTCAACCTCCCCCTGCCCACCCCTATCCAGCAGCCACACTGTCTTCCCCCGGGAGGGGGTCCAGGCTCAGGCACAGGGAGGGTCGATGGCACTGCTCACCTCCCGAGCTGCACGGTGGCTGGTGTCATCCTGCCGCAGGGTGTCTGCTGGGTGGCCAGAGGCCACAATTCGGCCAAGTCAGCAAGTCAAACCTGCTGCCCACTCCCGGTATGGCAACAGGAGTCACCATCTTGGATTCTTAGTACCTTCTGAACAAAAAGGCCTGCATTTTCATTTTGCACCGAGCTTCTCAAACTATATAGCCATTCCTGCCATAGGGTCTCCACAAAGTTGACCTGCCACTCCCTCTGGACCCCAAGCACCATCACCCCTGTGTTTCAGCTTCGTCTGTCTGCAGGCTTCTTCCCATCACTGCGGTCATCTGTCAAGTCCTTCCATCTGCAAACAACCAAAGGTTCCCTCCCCCACACTTCCTTCTTCTCCCTCTCCCTCCCGCTCCCTCTCTCTCTGCCCAGACAGTTCTCGAAAGCTGTCTCCCTGTCCCCACTTCCTCCCTGCACACCCACTCCTCAGCCCTCTGTGCAGAAGCTGCTGCCACTTCTGCCACGAAACTGCTGTCACCGCCGCCACCGCCAGTGCAGGCAGGTCTGCTTCAGTCCTATCTTCCCACAGCACGACCTCCCCCTCGTCCCTGAACCTCTGCCCCTCGTGCTGCTGCTGCTGCTGCTGCTGCTGCTGCTGGCTGCTTGCTCCTGCTCAGGCTCACCTCCCAGGGTCTCTCCTCGGCCTTCCCTAAACATCGGGGGCCTCAGGGCTCATCTTGGGCCTCACACATGCACACACACACATGCACACACACACGCACACACATGCACACACTCCATGGGCAATCTCATCTGTTTCCATAAGGTTAACTACAACCTTTACTGAAACTATTGGAGTTTCATGGGGCAGGACTGTGTCACCCAGCAGCCAGCATTGCGGCTGGCACAGAGTGTGCTCAGTAATCACTTGTTGAATGAATGAATGGTGTCTTCTAAATAGATCTGCCAGCCCAGATCTCTGGCCCGAACTTCAGACCCATATTTCCATCTGTGTCCACATCTCCCACCCAGACATTTCACGTCCTATCTGTGCACATCATGTCCAATGTGACATATGTGATGAGATAGTGTGTATTTTATTGAGTCCTTTCTTTCCTATCAGGTCCCCCCTCTCCCCCCACTAGAAGGCAGACTCCTTGGGCACAGAGGTCTTTGGTTGGTTGGCTCAGTGCTGTATCCCAGGGCCTTAGAACAGTGCATGGCACACAGTAGGTGCTCAATAAATACGTTCTGAGCAAATCAATGGGTCTCCACATGGATGGCCCACATCTCAGCCCCAGTATACCCAGAACTGAGCCCTCCACGTCCGCCCACACCTCCTCCTCCAGGCCCTGGTCTCACTTGTTAAGGCTGCAGAGCAGGCGTCTCCCAGCCTGCCCGCCTCCTCCCCGCCCCAAGGAGATTCAGGTGCCGGAGTCTGTCCCGAGCACTCCTCCCCTCCAGCAACTCTGTTCGCACAAGTCAGCCTCCTCATCTTATCACCTAGATTCTGCCAATAGCGTCTTTCTTCTCAACATTCCCCCCACCAAGACCAGAGCTATTTTTTCGATCGTGTTATTTCCAGCTCACACAGCCTCCTGGCTCCCGTTAACCAAGTGTGGGGCACAGGCCCCTGGGGTGACCCAGGTGAGGGACACACCCCTGGGGTCCCTGAGGTCACTTTAGGTGGCATATGGGTGTGGTGTCTAAGGCATTAAACCGAGAAAGTGATTCCTTTTTCAATTCTCTTTCCTTCTGACTAGCCTTCCCAGGCCACACCACATGGAGCCAGAACATAACAACTCACTTTTGGTTTTGTTGTGTCGTTTTACAGCTCCCTTCTACCGATGATGAATGCTGGTTGTCCATTCGTGACGATGGCAGTGTTGCTCTTAAAAATACAGTTATTGAAATAAAGCAAGTAAGTCAGTATGAAGAAAAGGTTGAAGGGAATAATGACGGGGAACATGTAAATATGGAAGAAATAACCGTGGCAGTGCGCACGAGGGACGCAAGTTTGGGAGACACCGTCTACAGACCAGAGCCCGCACCCTTTGCTTCCTGGCTCCTGGCTCCCTCCCTTCTCATTCTTCAGCCCATATCACACTCCATGACCCCATGACCTATTACCTCTAGTCACTGTGACCTGTCACCCCTACACACCAGGACCCGTTGTTACTGACCCAGAGTCCATGTGCCCGATTCTTCGAAAGGCCAGAACTTAAAATGTCAGTTTGGCTTTGGCCGGTGTGGTTCAGTGGGTTGGGCCTTGTCCCATGCACTGAAAGGTTGCTGGTTGATTCCTGGTCAGGGCACATGCCCAGGTTGCCAGTTTGATCCCTGGTCGGGGTGCATACAAGAGGCAACTGATTGATGTTACTCTCTCACATTAATGTTTCTCTCTCTCTCTCCCCTTTCTCTCTCTCTCAATGCAATGAAAACATTGAAAAAAATGTCAGTTTGAAGTAAGGAAAGGCTTATTGATCAAGAAGGCCCCAATCGAGAAGATGAGAGACCTAATCCTCAAATGCATCTTGCTGGACTAGGTTAAGGGTGTTTCAGGGGCTGGGGGAACAGGTATGCAGAAGTGCTAGTGGAGCAAGTTTTATTCTTTTTAAAAAATATTTTTATTGATTTTAAAGAGAGGAAGGGAGAGGGATAGAGAGATAGAAACACCGATGAGAGAGAAACTTTGATCGGCTGCCTCCTTTGGTACTGGTGTGTGTGTGTGTGTGTGTGTGTGTGTGTGTGTGTGTGTGTGTGACTTTGGTTCCATGTGCAGCTGGAGGTCAAAGTTCTCTCCTCTGTGCACACTTTAGCTGCATGACTTGTAGTTTTGGTCTGTTGTTTCTGAAAAGCAACACACTATTTTGTTAAAAAGAATAGAGCCATTTTGAGTGGATTCTGTGATTACACTCTCACCCCTAGAATCCATTACCGAGGTACCCTAGGCACCATGACTTGGCCACCCCTAGGCACTGTGACCTGTCACTCCTAGACACATGACCTAGGCACTCCTAGACCCCATGATCTGCACACCCCTAGAATCCATGACCTGGTGTGATATTGTCACCAGCCCTGGCTGGTGTTGCTCAGTGATTAGGGTTAAGGGTTTGATTCCCAGTCAAGGGCACATACCTGGGTTACAGGTTCAATCCCCACCCTGGTCGGGGTATGTACGGGAGGCAACCAATCGATGTTTCTCTCTCACATGGATGTCCCCCGCCTCCCCTCTTAAAAAAAAGAAATATATATTTGGTCTTTGCCCCTGTTGCTGGGGCAGAGCTCCTAAAACTCCTGGAATTTCCTAAGTGATGAGAACCTTCAGTGTCTTCGGTATTTTAATGAGCTGACCTTTGGGAAGCCCCCAAGTCACCTAGGGATGAGGGCTGGTTGCTGAAGGAACCAACCATGTGATTAGAAGGAAACAGCCCATCTTACCCCTCAAACTCTGTGGGGGGAGCTGAAGATTGATTTAATGCCAATGATTTAATCAGCCATGCCTGCGTAACAGAGCTTCTATAGAAACCAAAACTACAGAGTTGGGGGACTTCCGGGTGGTAAACAGGTGGAGAAGCTGGGAGACTGGCAGTCTGGTGAGGGATGGGAGCTCTGAGTCTCTGCCCGCGGTGTGTCCTGTGCATCTCTTCATCAGGCTGCTCCTGAGCGATGTCCTTTCATAATCAGCCAGAGAGCTAGTAAATGAATGTGCTCTGAGTCTGTGAGCTGCTCCAGCGAATTAATTTAACCTCCAGCGGGGGTCATTGGAAGCTTCCATCTATTGCCGGTTGGTCAGAAGCACCGATGACAGCCTGGATTGCCACTGGACTTGCAACTGGTGCCTGGAGTGTAGGGGAGGAGACTTGTAGGACTGAGCCCTCAACCTGTGGGATCTGACCCTATCTCCAGATAGATAGTGTCAGAATTGAGCTAGTTCTTGCACACACACACACACACACACACACACACACAAATGCACATGTACACACATCGAAATCAGTGTCAGAATGGTTCCTGGTTACCCTTAGACACCATGACCTGGCCATTCTCTAGATATCATGACCTGTCTCCCCTAGACACCATGACCAGTCACCCCTAGTCACCATGACCAGTCACCCCTAGTCACCATGACCAGTCACCCCTAGACACCATGACCTGTCACCCCTAGTCATCATGGCCAGTCACCCCTAGTCATCATGGCCAGTCACCCCTAGACACCATCCTGTCTCCCCTAGACACCATGACCTATCACCCCTAGACACCATGACCTGTCACCCCTAGACACCATCCTGTCTCCCCTAGACACCATCCTGTCTCCCCTAGACACCATGACCTATCACCCCTAGACACCATCCTGTCTCCCCTAGACACCATCCTGTCTCCCCTAGACACCATGACCTGTCACCCCTAGACACCATGACCTGTCACCCCTAGTCACCATGACCTGTCTCCCCTAGATACCATGACCTGTCACCCCTAGACACCATCCTGTCTCCCCTAGACACCATGACCTGTCACCCCTAGACACCATGACCAGTCACCCCTAGTCATCATGGTTAGTCACCCCTAGACACCATGACCTGGCCACTGTAGCCAGACCACCCTACACATTTGTAAACCTGAAGCCTTTACCATGCCCTTCCCTACACTAAGCATACCCTCCCCACTTCTCCATCAGGCACCTCTGTCGTCAGCAGAGGGGCTCTGGTTATGCCTCCCCACCATCTACTCCTTCTTCTTCTGATAATAGTACCTGGTCATCCTACTTTTAGCTCAAGTTGTTTTCATGGAACTTAACTCACTCCCCGCTTTTCAATAGGGCACATGACTCAGGCTTGGAATATTTCCCCCCGTTTATATTGTAGTTGGTTTAGGGACAGGCATGTGATCAAAACTGACCAATAAGAGCCTTTCATAGAATGATCATCGGGACCCCTGGGGAAAAGATCTGCTCTTCCCTCCATGCTTCGATGCTGGTACGTCACACACCTGAACTTCTCAGAGCCCTGTCCCCACCGCTGAGTCTCACTCAGATTGACTGAGGATGAAACCGACACAGAGGAAAGCAGAGCCCAGAGGTGGAGCCTTCCGGTCTGAAAAGAACCATTTGTGCACCTTCATTCATCCATGCCTGAAACTATATTCTTGAACTTAAAACATTTTTTTTTTTTTGAGCCAGGAAACCCATTACAAAAAGCTAGTTTGTCACTTGCAACCACAAGGTTCCCGGTTGAAATATCTTTTTTTTTTTTTAATGGAGATAAAATTCATATGACATAAAAATTTCCATTTTAATCATTAAAAATATGCAATTTAGTGGGTTTTCGTATATTCCAAATGTTGTACACCCATCACCACTATCTGTTTCCATCATCACCCACCACCATCCTTCACAAGAAGACCCTTCACTGGTTAGCTGTGACCCCCAACCTCTCCCCCCCTCCCGCCCCCCGTTGCCTGTTAACCACTAGTGAAACATCATCATCAAGACCCAGTTGCAGCAGACATTTCTCTGTGAACCTTCCCCCGACACAGGACAGAATTACTCCCTCTCTGTGCATGTCCCTTTATTAGCACTTACTGTAATATCTAATTTTGGTTTTTGTTTCCGATAATGGAATAATCTGAACATATACCAAGTCACTACTTGTGTGTCTCTCCTGCTAGACTCCTCGAGGGTAGGAACTATAATCTATTTCTTCTCCCAGCCTGACCCAGATGAAGTGTTCAGTGAAAAAACAAAATAACAAAAAACACTGAGCAAAAGGTGAATAAGGGCCAAGACACGAAGATGCCAGTGCCCGCTGGTTGATGGGCTGACGGACGTCTTCGGTGAACGCTTGCACCCTGGATAGCACTCTCTCCTCGGTTGTGTGCAAAGCGGGTGGGGGAGCGTGCTTCAGCTGAACCCATCACTTCCCACACTCTGACATTTAATTAAACCCAAAACTAAACTTACACTTGGTTGCCGTGTCTGGGTACCCCCTAAAATTTCCCCAAGCCTCACCCGCTGCAGATGCATAAAAGTAGTGCAGTGGGTAGGCGAAGCGAACCGGCGGGCTCGGGCACATTGACTTAACTTCTCAGTTGTCCCGTCTGTACAATGGGGTTAAAGAGAGCAAATACCTCATAGGGTCATCTGAGGATTAAATCAGCGAAGACGTGTACAGCACTTAGACCAGCAGTTCTCAACCTGTGGGTCGCAACCCCTTTGGGGGTCGAACGACCCTTTCACAGGGGTCGCCTAAGACCATTGGAAAACACATATATAATTACAAATTGTTTTTGTGATGAATCACTATGCTTTAGTTATGTTCAATTTGTAACAATGAAAACACATCCTGCGTATCAGATATTTACATGAGGATTCATAACAGTAGCAAAATTACAGTTATGAGGTAGCAACAAAAATAATTTTATGGTTGGGGGTCACCACAACATGAGGAAGTGTATGAAAGGGTCTCGGCATTAGGAAGGTTGAGAACCGCTGACTTAGACGGTGCTGGCTCATTTAAGAAGTCTGTCAAACAGGATGCTTTTACTAGGTTAACCAAGAAGTCCACGAGGTCCCTAAGCCACTGCGCATGCTAGCTCCTCTGCTTGGAAGTAACTCCTACCCGTACTCACTGCCTCACGCCATCACATTTCAGCTCAGATGCCACCTCAGCACAGGGTGGGCGCTGAGTTCATGAAAGGACAAATCAGAACTTGCAGTGAAGAACGAACCAGGGGTTTTGTTCGCGTCCCTGGGGCTCTTGCCCCGCCCTGGGCACCAAGGCTCTGGCTCCATCCTCCATGTGTCCCTGGGGAGAGAGAGTCCAGGACCAGCGGGGTGCGGAGGCCGACTCGCAGCAGCTCCTGAGAGCCAGTCGCACAAGTCTTTTTTCCACTCTGCGTCCTGTGACATCGCCTTGGCGGCCTGGACTCGGGCCTGGGGGAGTATTCGCCCCGCAGAAAGCAGCAGACACCACATGTCAGGTTTTGCATTTTGATTGTTGGCTTAGCGGCACACTGCCCGTGTGGCTGCGGGGCCACAGGCATGGCTCTGTGCACGCGGCCCCTTGTGCCCGGACCACTCTCCAATCCCTTCACATCCCCACCCACCGGCCCCTCCTGCTAACCACAGCTCCTCGCGGCCCCTGACCTTTGCAGGACAAGGCCTGTGCGTAGCCCTCCCCCTCTTTCCCCGCACCGTGCCCAGCCGGTGTGAAAGCTGCCGCTGTCAGTAAACGCCTGTTGATTGACTGACGGACGGCTCTCGGTAAATATTTTGAGAGTTTGAGCTTTCCCCGTGTGAAGGCGGGGAAACGGCGGCAGCCTGAGCTTTCAGTAAAGAGGAGCCTCTTTGAGGAAGGGAGTCTTTGCAGAACTCACACAGCTGCCTGGAAGCCGAGTCATTGAAGCCCTTCCTCCCTGAGTGCGCAGCCTCCTGGAAGCCAGGTGTCTCGGGGCCACTGCTCCCTAATGTGCCAGATGGGGGACGGAAGGCGGTGGGGGACATTAGGGCAGAGGTTCCTGATGGGGCTGCGGCTCTGCCAGGTCTGGAGGAGCGTGCACACACATGAGCACACACACGAACACACACATGAACACACACATGAGCACACGTGGGTTGTGCACATGTCTGCAAATGTATGTGGTACTTGTCACTTGGATCATGGTCTGGTCTCCGGGGGATTGACAGGGACTCGGGGATCGTCAGTCTACAGGGAGTGCTGAAAACAAACCGATCTCTCTCCCTGGCACCCCACCCGCCCCTGCCAAGACCCAGGTTGTGCCCTGGAGTGGAGAGGGAGGGAGGTGTGTACTCACAAGTGGGCTGTCCTCACAGGGGTCCTGGAGCACGGGAGAGTCCAGCTCTGCATCTGACACGCAGTAAGCACTCTCTAACAGGGCATGTCTGTCTGATTCAAACACCGCACGTGCATGTCTGTACACGCATGTGCCCCCGCTAGATTGCACCCGCTGGGAGGGGAGGAGCTCTGTTTCTTCACTGTTATGTGCCTGGCACATAGTAGATGCTCAATAAATACTTGTTCATATGAAAGTGTGCTTATGTGACAATGTGTGTGTACTTGCACATGTGTGAACTTGAATGGCTGGGGTGTTATAGGCTTTGTATGCAAGCGCTTGAACAGGGACATGCATGCCTGGGTTGAATGTGCTTAAAGCATGTGTGAATGTGTGGGGTACATCCTCGATGCCCTACGTGACCACTTGGGCTTGGGTTGTATGTGCACATGGGTGAGAAAGATGATGCAGTGGCTAACAGCTAGGCTCCGGAGCCAAATGGTCCAGATTCAAATTCCAGTTTCATTCTCTCCTACCTGTGCAACCATGGACAGGTTACTTAAGTCTCTGTGCCTCAGTTTCTGCACCTGTGAGGTGGGACAATATCAGCACCTGCTTCCTAGCTGGGGGACTGAATGAGATACTAGCACCTGCACAGTGCATGTCCGGGGCCACGGTGGCTGCTTTTATTTGTGTATCGCATTTGCCCGTACAAGCAACTCTGTGTCCCGCCCCCCACATGTCCCCACCCCAGCCTAGAGACATCAGGACCCTATCTGCTGGGCACCCGGATTGATGCGGGTTCCAGGGCAATGATCAGGCTTCGGACAAAGATGATTGGGGCCGGGTGGGGTGGGGAAGGGCCTGTGGGAAACTCTGGACACGGACCTGGAGTGCGTGCCTGTGTGTGAAGCCATCCTTCCTCCCCACTCACCAAGGAGATGTGGTCTTTCCTCGGTCGCCTGACTCCATCCCCCCGGCCTGGAGAGATCAGTCTTTTCTGGACCAGCTCACTGGGCTCTGGGAGGCAGGATTGAGACGATGGGGGTGGCACTCACTCCGAGGAGTGGGTGGTCCCAGAATGTGTCCACGGTGAGTCCATTCAGGGTGGTTCTGGGTGTGCCCTTCAGAGAACCATCAGGCCAGATTAGTCCACAAATGCCCATAAAACGAACAGAGCCAGGTGCCTTCGAGGGTCTAACAAGGGCTGTAGGCGCGGGAAGGAAACATCAGAGCCCTGAAGGATCAGAGCAGGCGGGTCCCCACCAGAGTGACTTAGGAGGCCTCCCGTCCCTCCTGGGGACCCAGAGGACAGGGGTGTCCTGGGAGGACAGGAGTGACCTGGGAGGACAGGAGTGACCTAGAGGACAGGAGTGACCCAGAGGACAGGAGTGACCTGGGAGGACCTGGAGGACAGGAGTGATCTGGGAGAACCCGGAGGACAGGGGTGACCTGGGAGGACAGGAGTGACCTAGAGGACAGGAGTGACCCAGAGGACAGGAGTGACCTGGGAGGACAGGAAGTGACCTGGGAGGACCCTGAGGACAGGAAGTGACCTGGGAGGACCTGGAGGACAGGAAGTGACCTGGGAGGACACAGAGGACAGGAAGTGACCTGGGAGGACCTGGAGGACAGGGGTGACCTGGGAGGACCCGGAGGACAGGAAGTGACCTGGGAGGACAGGAAGTGACCTGGGAGGACCTGGAGGACAGGGGTGACCTGGGAGGACCTAGAGGACAGGGGTGACCTGGGAGGACAGGAAGTGATCTGGGAGGACCTGGAGGACAGGGGTGACCTGGGAGGACCCGGAGGACAGGAAGTGACCTGTGAGGATCTGGAGGACAGGGGTGACCTGGGAGGACCTGGAGGACAGGGGTGACCTGTGAGGACCTGGAGGACAGGAAGTGACCTGGGAGGACCTGGAGGACAGGAAGTGACCTGGGAGGACCTGGAGGACAGGAAGTGACCTGGGGGACAGGAAGTGACCTGGGAGGACCTGGAGGACAGGGGTGACCTGGGAGGACCCGGAGGACAGGAAGTGACCTGTGAGGATCTGGAGGACAGGAAGTGACCTGGGGGACAGGAAGTGACCTGGGAGGACCTGAAGGACAGGGGTGACCTGGGAGGACCCAGAGGACAGGAAGTGACCTGGGAGGATCCGGAGTACAGGAGTGATCTGGGAGGACCTGGAGGACAGGAAGTGACCTGGGAGGACCTGGAGGACAGCGGTGACCTGGGAGGACCCGGAGGACAGGAAGTGACCTGGGAGGACCTGGAGGACAGGAAGTGACCTGGGAGGACCCGGAGGACAGGAAGTGACCTGGGGGACAGGAAGTGACCTGGGAGGACCTGGAGTACAGGAGTGATCTGGGAGGACCCGCAGGACAGGAAGTCACACTGATGCTAACTCAGAGTGTTTGGTCATCCACTGATTCACTTGAATCACATTTCTGAGTCTCTTCACTGTTCTAGGCCCTGGCGGAGATAAGAGAGGCCCCTGTCCACGTGGAACTTGAGGTCAAGCGTACAGGCATCAGCAATGCAGTGAGGTCGTGATGTGATGAGGAATTGCGGGTCCAGAGGAGGAACGACTCACCCAGATTTGGAGCTTCAGGGAAAGCTCCCTGCAGGAGGTGACATCTCTGTTGAACTCGAAAGGACCAGAGCTAGTCCTCCAGGAAATGGCAGGGGGAGGCAGGCACCAGGTGGAGGGCCCAGCACATGCGAAGCCTGAAGGAAACAGCCCCACCTGGCTGGGCACATAACGTGAGACGGGTGAGGGGCAGGTGACACGGGAGGAGAAGCAGAGCCATGTGAGCCACACCTGTCGTTCGTAGGTAGGCCTGACTCGGGCTGGGAGGGGGTGGAGCGAAGCTGACTATGGAGAGGAGGGCCTTGAAATACTCATTCAATCTCTCTCTCTCTTTTTTAAAAATTTATTTATTTACTCTCTCTTTTAAATATATTTTCATTGATTTCAGAGGGGAAGGGAGAGAGAGATAGAAACATAAATGACGAGAGAGAATCATTGATCGGCTGCCTCCTGCATGCCCCACGCTGGGGATCGAGCCTACAACCCAGGCATGTGCTCTGACCGGGAATTGAACCCTGACCTCCTGGTTCATATGTCGATGCTCAACCATTGAGCCACACCGGCCGGGCCTCATTCAATGTTTCAACAGATATTTAGTGAGCACCTACTACATGCCAGGCACTGCCTTGGGGGCTGGGGTTCTGCAATGGGCAGAACAGACAAATCCCTTCTTTACTGAAGCTGCGGCCTGGGGGACACACAGCCAAGAGATGTGCACGCAGCTCGCTGTGCAAGGTTGGGTGGCACTGGGCACAGTACAGGGCGGGAGGGCTGCTGTAGGAGGAGGTCAGGGAAGGCCGCACCGAGGGGGAGGACACTGTGAACACAGGCTTGAATGGAGTGAGCGAATGCGCTGTGCAGCTAGAGGACAGGCGAGGGAAAGGGGAGTGTTCTGGTGGAGGGCGCAGCCAGTGCAAAGGCCCTGAGACGGAGGGGTGTGGTAGAGGAGCAGCAGGGAGGCTGTGCCTGCGGCAGAGAGCAAGGGGGTGAGAAGGTGGAGGAGGTGGGAGCAGTGTGCAGGGCCTGCTGGCTACAGCTGGGACTTTGGGTTTATTCTACAAATGATAGGAGGCATTGGGGGGCTCTCAGTGCGGAAGTGACATGTTCTGATTTTTGTATTAAAATGTTCCCTGGGCAGCGAGGAGACCGGGCGTTGTCGGAAGCACCAGGGTAGAGGTGGGAAAGCCAGACCGCAACTGCTGTCACTGTGCAGGTGGGGGAGGCTGGTGGCTTGGGGCAGGGTGCTGGCTGAGGCCGTGGGTTCTGGGTGCCTTTTGAAGGCAGGATTGGCAGGACAGCCCGATGGGTGGTTCAGGGTGGTGAGAGAGAGCGAGGAGGGGGATGACCCTGCACTGTGACCATGAGGAGGACCCAGCCCACACACAGGCCACCCCGTTGGCCTGGTCCAGGGGGCAGGGGGCATAATTGTCAGAACCCCTATTGTTGTTGAGTCTTGCTCTGCCAGGCACGATGGCCTCATCGCTTCTTGTAATGCTGTTAGTGTGCGTCTTCCCAGCCCCACTCAGCAGGTGGGGCGAAGAGGCTCAAGAGAGGCGAAGCCTGGCCCAGGGCCATGCTAAGGGCTGGGTCCTCACTGAGATGTCAGCGGGAGGACTGTGGGTCTAGTGCCCCTCCCACCACAAGGCCAACTCGGTGGCGCCCCCGAGAGGACACTTGGCAGTGCCTGGAAACACTTGGGGCCTTCATGTCTGGGAATAGGTGCCGCGGGCATCTAGTGGGTAGAGGCCCGGGATGCTGCTCGACTTTCAATAATGTACTGTGCACGGAACAGCCCCCCCGCCCCCACCCCGAGAAGGATGCTCCGGCCACACGTGGGCAGTGCTGGGTGGAGGGACTCGGCTCCGACCCTCCAGGACCTTCTCTGAGACCAGCCCTGGTGCTTGCAGCCCCGAAAGGGAACTGGGCCGGGCCGGTGGCAGTGGGCAGCGGGCAGCTGTGGTGGCATTTTCCCGGGAAAATGAACTTGCCCTCCCTGTGGCTTTTCTTTTCCTTTTCAAGCAGCCCAGGCATCGAGGGCCTGGCTCCTTATCTGAAGAGGGTCTGTCTCTAAAGGCCAGCGTGGCACACCTCCCTCCTCCAACTCCCTGGTGGAGAAACTGCCGTGGCTTCCACACCCATGGAGTGGGGTCCCGGCCCCAGGCCTCGGGGGACAGCTCCTGTGCTCGGGCACCACCGTGCCCTGCAGGCGTCGGCCCCCCCTCTGCGCTCTTGCTCTGTGACCTCCGGCGCCCAGTCTCCCGCCCAGCGCGCTGGCCTCCCGGGCAGGAGAGCAGTCATGCCTCGTGTCTATGGCTCACCCACCACCCGGCTGGGGCTTGTGGATTCTCTCCAGGGCACACTTCCTTCCTCTTTCAGTCTGTTTATCTTGATTATTTTTCTTCCTTTACTTTCGTCTGTGTTTATCTTGCTACTCTTTTTCGAACTTCTTGAGACGGATAGCAGAAGCATTCATTGTTAGCTTTTCTTCTTTTCTAATTTATGAGTTTTAAGGCTACAATGCTCGCTCTAAGTATTGCTTTAGCTGCAACCCACACGTTTTAATATGTACTTTTTATATCATTCAGTCAAACACGTTTTCCAGTTTTCCCACTGTGACTTTCCTCCTTGTCCCTCGGGTTCTGGAGGAGTATATTCCTTCATTTCTCCATCCAGAGGTTTGAAAAGTTTTCGAATGGCCTCTCCTATCTTTCCTCCTCGTCCTGCCAAGTCCAGTTTACCTGGCCTCTCTTTGTGCAGCCTTCCTGGCTACTTGTCCACCCCCTCTGGGCGTATAATCAGCAGCTGCCTCCCTTCTGCTCGTAAGACTCGGTATAGACCCTCGTAGCGCTTTTAGGCACAGAGCAATGTCTCCGTCAAGACTCAGTTTCAAGTGAAAGAAAACAGACCCAAACCAGCTGAAACCAAAAGGGAGCAATTCTAGTTCCATTAAAATGTCTGGCTGCAGGCACAGCTGGATCCAGGGGTCCTGAGTCCTGACGACTCAATCCATCCCTCGAGTCACTTCCTGTATGTTGGCTCCATCCGGAGGCCAGTGGCACACTGTGGCCACCAGATACCCACAGGAGCTCAGAGAGCTCAGATTCTCGGTCCAAGTCTGGGGTCTTTGCCTCAGATGTCCCATCAGAAGTCTCACGGGGTCTCACTGCCTCTAACGGGGACATATACTCTGACTGGAGCAATTCACACGGCCCGGGTAGGTAGTGGATTGGCGTAGGACAGGGTCATGGGTCGTGGACTGGCGTAGGACAGGGTCACGGGTAGTGGACTGGCGTAGGACAGGGTCACGGGTAGTGGACTGGCGTAGGACAGGGTCACGGGTAGTGGACTGGCGTAGGACAGGGTCACGGGTAGTGGACTGGCGTAGGACAGAGTCACGGGTAGTGGACTGGCGTAGGACAGGGTCACGGGTAGTGGATTGGCGTAGGACAGGGTCACGGGTAGTGGACTGGCGTAGGACAGGGTCACGGGTAGTGGACTGGCGTAGGACAGGGTCACGGGTAGTGGACTGGCGTAGGAGAGGGTCACGGGTAGTGGACTGGCGTAGGACAGGGTCACGGGTAGTGGACTGGCGTAGGACAGGGTCACGGGTAGTGGATTGGCGTAGGACAGGGTCACGGGTAGTGGACTGGCGTAGGACAGGGTCACGGGTAGTGGACTGGCGTAGGACAGGGTCACGGGTAGTGGACTGGCGTAGGACAGGGTCACGGGTAGTGGACTGGCGTAGGAGAGGGTCACGGGTAGTGGACTGGCGTAGGACAGGATCACGGGTAGTGGATTGGCGTAGGACAGGGTCACGGGTAGTGGACTGGCGTAGGACAGGGTCACGGGTAGTGGACTGGCGTAGGACAGGGTCACGGGTAGTGGATTGGCGTAGGACAGGGTCATGGGTAGTGGATTGGCGTAGGACAGGGTCATGGCTAGTGGATTGGCGTAGGACAGGGTCAAGAGACAGGGTCTCTTTCCCTGGGAAAGAGACTGAGAGCAGAAAAAAATCGGGATTCAGTTACCAGCGTCAGTCAGTGCTGGCAAGCCCCTCCCACCCAAAGTCACTCCCACTCACCACACGCCACCATCCAAGCTTCACTTTTACTCCTGTGTGTCCTGTCCCCCCAGGGCTTGGGACCTTTGACACCGAAGAGAATGTCTGTTCTATTAACTGAGAAAAATCGGAGGCCACAGAGAGGGAGGGGCAAGCAGCTCCTCCTTGGCCCTCATCAGCCGACCCGCAGGACCTTGGAGGCTGGTCCCTGGAGGCCGGGCCGGGGCTCCAGTCCCTAGATGCCCCGAGGAAGCCAGCAGAGGCGCCTGATTGGCAGTCCCTCTCTGTCTTAGTCTGCTCGGGCGGCCATACAAAATACCACTGACCGGGGGCTTAAATAGCAGACATTCACGTCTCACAGTTTGGAGGCGGGAAGGTCAAGGTGCCGGCCGATGCAGTGCCTCAGGACATGGCACTGCTTTTTGCTCGCAGGTGGCTGCATTCTTGGTGCACCTTCACACGGCTTTTCCTCCGTGCACGTGTGTGTGTGTGTGTGTGGGGGGGGGGGGGGGGGCGGGGCGGGGCAGAGGTAGAGGGAGCTTCCTGGTGTCTCTTCTTGTAAGGACACTAACCCCGTCCTTAATCACTTCTTACGGGCCCCGTCTCCATGGACAGATAAACTGGGGTTAGGGCTTCAACATGCAAAACAGGGGGTACAAGAATATTCAGTTCATAACAGTCTCCCTCCAGGGTGAGCCTTCCCACATCTTTCCAAAAATCAGAGGCACACAGACACTCAACGTAAAAGGCGACTTCGCCCCGGCCGGCGGCTGTGGCTCGGTTGGTTGAGCGTTGCCCCATGCACCAAAAGGTTGCCGGTTGGATTCCTGGTCAGGGCACATGCCCGGGTTGCCGGCTCCATCCCCAGCAGGGGGCATGCAGGAGGCAGCCAACCAACGTTTCTTACATCAGTGTGTCTCTCTCCCTTCCTTTATCTCTAAAATCAATAAAAAGATACTTGTTTTTTTTTAAAAAAAGGAGACTTCATGGCCCTGTGGTCCAACCACACGCTCAACCAATCTAACCATTCACCCACATCAACAGATGGCCGAAGCCTTGGTTTGCATACACCAGGGGCAGGAAGCTCATAATTTTCCCCAGTTAGGCGACTCCGCACCAGCCTGCCCCTAAAGGTCAGCTCTCACGCCCTCCCCACCCTCGGAGTCTTTTCTTCAAGTGAAATACTGCTGCTTTCTCATGGTTTTCAGGCCCTTTTCACACCCGCCGCCCCCCCCCCCCCCCCCCCCGCCTCTGCCCCCTTCTTGGCTGTCTCTTCTGATTGTACTCTGGTTTGCCAATGTTCCTGAAATGAAGGCCAAGAACTGCACACAGACCGCAGGTGTGGCCCCTGCAGCGAGGCCGACTCCCCCCGTCTGGGCACCACGCCCACTGACACAGTCTCAGGGACTTGGGGTTTCTCGTGGCTGTAACGCTCTGACGTTGGAAAAAGCCCCCAAGCACATGTTGCTTCAGCGGTTCTAACCCTCATCCATGTGACATTGGCTGTTTGACCTGCAGTCAAGGTCACTGGGTGAGTGCCTTTGGAAGGACCACCATGTCTATAGATTTTAGTGTCTCTTCCCCACGCTGCGCCCTCTCCCCGGGGCTGATGCTCTGTGACCTCCTTTTAAAAATATTTCCAATATGGAAATGGTTTTGTCCCCCCTAGATTCTAGAAGTAACATGTCACTTAAAAATCAGTACAGAGCCCTGACCTGTTTGGCTCAGTGGATAGAGCGTCGGCCTGCGGACTGAAGGGTCCCGGGTTCGGTTCCGGTCAAGGGCATGTACCTTGGTTGCAGGCACATCCCTGGTGGGAGTGTGCAGGAGGCAGCTGATCAATGTTCCCCTCTCATCGATGTTTCTAACTCTCTATCCTTCTCCCTTCCTCTCTGTAAAAAAATCAATAAAATAAATTTAAAAAATCAGTACAGAAAAGCACAAAATGTATTTCTTTAATATTCCCATTATCCAGAAGTAGCCCTAGACTAGACTGCCCCGGGTTCAAACCCTGACTCGGCCGCTGGCCGGCTTTAGGACCAGCAGCAAGCTGTTCATCTCCGGCGGCTGCCTTCCCCGTGTCTCCAGCGGGGACATTAAAAGGTTGTTATAGTTCAGCGGTGTCTGCTGGATGGTAAGTTCCCTAAAAATGCAAACCACTTTGCTATTTTTGTTATTAGTGATTGTATTAGTCAGGGTTCTATTTCTCTGGAGAACCCTGACTAACACAGAGAAATCTGGCTTACCCTGCTCAGCTGTCATAGCAGAATGCCATAGAGGGGCCTGGAACCACAGAAACTGACTTTCTCACAGTCCCGGAGGCTGGAAGTCTGAGATCAACGAGGCAATGTGGTCATTGTCTGGCGCGGGCTCTCTCCTGGTTTGCAGACAGCCACCTAGTCACTGTGTCCTCACATGGCAAGGAGGGGGTGGAGGAGAGGGAGGGAGGGAGGGAGGGAGGGAGAGAGAGAGAGAGAGAGAGAGAGCAAGCTCTGGGGTCTCTTACTCTTCTTAGAAGACCACAGTTTTATCAGATTAGGGTCCCACCATTATGACTTTTCATCATTTAACTTTAGTTACCTCCTAAATACCCTATCACCAGTAGCACTTACATTGAGGGTTAGGGATTCAACATATGACTTTGGCGGCCACAGTTCAGTCCATGGCAATAATATTAGTATATGTAGTGGCTACTGTCTTTGTGCATCATGACCCCGTATCCGCACCCCCTTCTTCTTGTGGTAAGCACAGCGATGGCTTGGTGGTGACCCCCTCAGGGGCTGCCTCCCTCTGGCCACGGTGTCTGGTCCAGGATGGCCGGGTTGCTCAGGCTGAGCCATCGTTGGCCACAGACCGGTGCACAGACTGGCCTGTGATCTGCTTCCAGCCAATGCAAGTGCGTGCTGGATTTTTCTGGAGGGTCCGTGGGAGCCATTCCTCTCCGCTCCTGCAGAGCTGGCCAGCTGCTGCTCAGAGAGCCCCAGCGCAGCAGGAGAGGGTGCGCTGCGCACGGGGGCAGGTGGGCAAAGGGCTCCTCTTAGCTTCCAAGCCCTGACTGTGTCCCCAAAACAGCTCCGTCTTTTCTGAGCTGCGGCTATCCGACACCATGCGTCCTCACTTTTGCTAAGCTTGCCTGATTTGGTTTTCTCCAACAGCAACTGACATAATAATGGGTCCTGAATAATAAAGTTTGTTTTACTTTATTTTTTTGGATATAACAGAGATCGCTAGTTGCCTACCCTGTATCAGTTTTATCCTTCTTCCGAAGTAACAGGCCCTGACAGGCATCTATCTGTCCAGCAGTTAGGATTCTGTCTCTATCCACTTCCATGTCCATATCCACAGCCGCATCTAAATCTATACCTAGGAGTATTAGTTGCGTTGCCTACAACAGAAACCCAGGCTGACGGTGGCTTAAAGAGGGAAGGTTTATCTCCCCCATGAAGGTTTCTCTCTCATGTCATAGTGTAGAGGGAGGTGTCTAAGGCTGAACGGTGCTCCGTAAGGTCAAGGGCACGTACCTGGGTTGCAGGTCTGATCCCCACCCCCAGTTGGGGCAAGTGCAGGAGGCAACCAATCGATGTGTCTCTCTCACATTGATGATTCTCTCTCTCTCTCTCTCTCTCTCTCTCTCTCTCTCTCTCTCTCTCTCTCTCCTTCCCTCCCGGTCCCTTCCACTCTCTCTAGAATCAATGGAAAAAATATCCTCACTCCTCAGGTGAGGATTAAAAAAAATTTTCTTGGACTTGGTTTGTGGCCTGACATATGGCCTGTCATAGAGAATGTTACCCATACACTTGGAGTTAACTGCTGCTGAGGGTTGTACGCTCTGTATAAGTTAGGTCTAGTTGATTTATGAAGTTGTTCAAGTTCTCTCTTTCCTTATGAGTCTTCTATCAAGATATTGAAAGAAGAATATTGAAGTCTCCAAATATATAAAACTGACTATTTTCCCATTCAATTCTGTCCATATTTGCTTTATTTATTTAGGGGCTCTGCTGTTTAGTGCATACATTTATTATGTCTTCTTGATGAATTGACACTTTTATCAATATATAATGTTCTTTGTTGTCTCTTTTAACAATTTTTGACATAAAGCCCATTTTACTGATATTATTATAGCCATTCCAGCTCTTTTCTGGTTACTATTTGCATAGGATAGCTTTTCCCATTTTTTCATTGTTAACCTATTTGTGTCTTTGGGTCTAAAATAATTCTCTTGGCCTTAGCTGGTTTGGCTCAGTGGATAGAGCGTTGGCCTATGGACTGAAGGGTCCCAGGTTCGACCCCATTCAAGAGCACATGCCCATGTTGCAGGCTCGATCCCCAGTAGGGGGAGTGCAGGAGGCAGCCAATCAATGATTCTCTCTCATCATTGATGTTTCTATCTCTCTCTTCCTTTCCCTTCCTCTCTGAAGTCAATAAAAATATATTTTAAAAAATAACTCTCTTGTAGACAGCATACCTGGTATAGTTGGGTTGTTTTTTGTTTATTCTGTCAACATCTGTGTTTTAACCAGTGATTTCAATACATTTGCATTTAAAATTATGACTTATAATAGACTTATGTATGCCATCTTGCTGTCTGTTTTATATATGTCATATATTTTTGTTATTCATTTCCCCCATTACTGCCTTCTTTTGTGTTTGATTGACTTTCTCTAATGTACCATTTTTTTATTCTCTCCTCATTTCCTTATTTGTGTATTTTTAATTATTGTAGAAATTACAATTATACTAAATTTATAATAATCTAGTTTGAACCGATACCAACTTAGCTTCATAGCATACAAAAACTCTGTCTACTAGTGATGAACTCCCTCAGTTTATCTTAGATGCCTTAGTGTCTCCTTCATGTTGGACAGATAATTTTGCCAGGTATAGAATTCTTGGTTGACAGGTTTTTTCTTTCAGCACTTGAAACATTCATCTCACTGCCTTCTGGCCTCTGTGGCTTCCAAAGAAAAACCAGCTGTTAATCTTATTGAGGATCCCTTGTACATGACATGTCAGGACTCTTTTCTGTTTTTAAGATTATTTGCAACAGTTTGATTATAATGTGTCTTGATGTAGATTTGTTTGCATTTGCCATAGTTGAAGTTTTCTGAACAAGTTATTTAGATTCATAGCTTACATTAAATTTGGGAAATTTTTGGCCATTATTTCTTCAAATATTCTTTCTGGCCCTTTCTCTGCTCTCCTCTGAAACTCTTAAAATGTTGATATACTTAATTGTGTCCCTTATGTCCCCTAGGATCTGTTCATTTTTCTTTGCTTTTTTTTAATTCACCACAAACCGCATAATTTCAATTTGCTTATCTTTAAGTCACTGATTGTTTGTTCTATCTACTTTAAATCTGGTCTTGAACCCCTTTTGAAAGTTACTCATTTCAGTATTACACTCTTCAGCTCCAGAATTTATATTTGGTTCTCTTTTACAATTTCTATTTCTTTATTAATAGTCTCCACTTGTTCATATATTACTCGAGTTTCCCCTAATTCTTCATTTACAGTTTCCTTGAACACTTTGAGCACGCTTAAGACAATTGATTTTAAAACTTCGCTTAGTAATTCTAACGTCTAGACTTCCCCAGGGGTAGTTTCTGTTTATTTTTCCCCTCATGAATGGGCCAAGCTTTACTATTTCTTTGTCAGCTTTATAAGTTTTTGTTGAAAACTAAACATTTTGAATAGTGTAATGTGAGAACTCTGAACATAAGCTTCTCCCCACCCTTTCGCCTTAACAGGGCTTGCTTTGTTGCTTGCTGTGGGCTGCAGTCATCCATTTGTTTAGTGGCTTTTTCAACTTATTTTTGCAAATACTATATTCCTTGTCATGCATGTTCACTGAAGTCTCTGTTCCATTGTCTCAGCAGTCAGTGATCTGACAGACATGTTCTTAAACACCTTGAGCCAAAAAGAAGAACAATACATTTTCTCCATCTTTGTAAATTGTCTCTGAGTTGAGATATGTCTTTAGTCCTTAGCTAGACTGACCACAGCTCTGTGTCAGCTTTCACTTGGTTGTGCAGAGCCCAAAGGCCAGTCAGAGGGTCTCTCAGATTTTTTCTTT
This sequence comes from Myotis yumanensis, assembly GCF_028538775.1. NCBI lineage: Eukaryota > Metazoa > Chordata > Mammalia > Chiroptera > Vespertilionidae > Myotis > Myotis yumanensis. The sequence continues at coordinate 104,335,040 of NW_027223755.1, forward strand.
GCGTTCCGATCTGTCAATAGGCATTGCACTCAGATTCCCTGGTCTATGTGGGAGACGTTCCAAGACATGTATTATCATCCTCAGCCTTCTCCTTCCCAGGTTTTTGGTCTGTCTGCTGCTTACCCTGTCCATCATCCCCAGTTGGATAATAGATGTCTTTATATTCTTTCAACAGACACTGTGTAGGAAGTTGCTCCAGCCCTGAGAGTTTCAAGGGCAGCAAAACAAGGGTAAGTTCTTGAACCAACCCCCCAGGAAGACAGACCAAATTGCACATCCACGGTTATTTGAGAGCTAGGCCTCTATTGCCCTTTCTAATACTCCCAAGTCACACCAAGGCTACTGACCTGGGGGATGGGAGACGGCAATCATGTAAACAAACACGTCACAACACCTTCTTACCTAACGATTACCAGCCTCTTTATTCTCTTTATCGCTAGAAGGTTTGATTTGATTCCAGACTTCCAGCAAAGTTTATCCTGACAGTGTTTGTCACTGAACGATTGCTTCAGTGGAAGGACTGACTCTTAGAGTTCCCTATTCTGCCATGTTTTCTTGGTGATGTTTCATGGTGTTTTTTGAAGAAAAAAACATTTTGAAATTCTGTGAAGTTCAGTTTGCTATATTTTTCTTTTGTGGATTACACTTTTGGTGCCATATCTAAGCATGTTTTGCCTAATCCGAGGTAACAAAAGTTTTCTCTTATGTTTTCTTCTAAAAGTTGTATTGTTTTAGTTCTTACATTTAGAGCTATGAATCATTTCGAGTTAATTTTGGTGTATGATGTGAAATAATTATCTAACTTTATCCTTTGGTATGTGGATAGCTAATTGTCTCAGTATGATATGTTGAAAAGATTATCCTTCATTCAATTACCTTGGCACTTATTTTGAAAATTGATTATAAATGTTCATATATTTCTGGATGATCTATTTTGTCTCATTGCTTTATATGTCTATCCATATACCAGTACCACACTGTCTTGATTACAATAGTTTTATAGTAAGTTTTGAAACTGGGAAGTGAAAGTCATCCAACTTTATTTTACTTTTTCAGAATTATTTAGGTTACTCTAGGTCCTTTGTATTTCCATATAAATTTTAGGATTAGCTTGTTAATTTTGACAAGGATTGTATTGAATCTATTGATTAATTTGTGATCTTAAAAATATTGAGTCTTCTGATCCATGAAACATACACTATATCTCCATTCATTTAGATCTTTAAATTTTTCTCTCAGGCACCCTCTTCCTCATTGTTCTTCTTTTTTTTAATCCTCACCCAAGGATATTTTCTCCATTGATTTTTAGAGAGAGCAGAAGGGAGGGAGAGAAGGACAGAGGGAGAGAGAGTGGGACAATGTGAGAGACACATTGATTGGTTGTCTCCTGCACATGCCCAGACTGAGGCTGGGGCTTGAACCTGTAACCCAGGTACATGTCCTTGACCAGGAATCAAACCTGCAACCCTTTTGGTGCACAGGTGGATGCTCTAATCATTGAATCACGCTGGCCAGGGTGATAAATTTTTATTTATTGATTTTTATTTTTTAATTACAATTGACATGCAATATTATACAGGGTGGGGCAAAAGTAGGTTTACAATTGTTCATATGAAGAATAACAATAATTAATAAATAATAATATGAGAATACATTCTGTTTTTCCTACTTACAACTGTAAACCTGCTTTTGCCCCACCTGTATTAGTTTTATGTGTACAACATAGTGATTAGACATTTATATACCTTGGGAAGTGATCCATCTTGAAGTCTAGTAAGACTCAATACATTTAAAAAAAAAGGAAATCATACTAATTATCTTCTCTGGCCACAATGAATGAAGCTTACTGTCAATTAACAGAAGGAAAACTGGGAAATTTATAAGGACATAGAAATTAAATAACACATTTTTAAACAACCAATGAGTAAAAGAAGAAATAACAAGAGAAATTAGAAAATTCTCAGGGAAGAATGAAAATACCAAAATGTATACGATGCAGCGGAAGCAGGGCCAAGAGAGAAACTTATAGCTGTGAATGCCTTCATTAACAAATGAGAAGGATTGAAAATCAGCAACCAAACTGTACAGTTTAAGGAATTAGAAAAAGAAGAACAAATTAAATCCAAAGCTAGCAGAAGGAAGGAAGTAATAAAGATTAGAGACAAATGAAATGAAAAATAAAAAAACAATGGAGAGGTTCAACCAAACCAAGAGTTGTTTATTCAAAAAAATCAACTGATGGACAAACCATTAGGCTTTCTAGTGAAAAAAGAGATAAAATTCCAATTACTAAAATAAAAAATGGAAGTGGGGACATTACTAGTAACCTTACATAAATAAAAAGGATTATGAGAGAATACCATGTCTAATTGTATGCCAACAAATTAGATGACCTAGATGAACTGGACAAATTCCTAGAAAGACACAAATTACCAAAGTTGACTCAAGAACAAATAGAAAATATTAATAGAAGTACAAAAAGTAAAGAATTGAATCAGTAATCAAAGAAGATAATAAAGAAGTCAGGGGGCTTCACTGGTAAATTCTACCAAACATTTAAAGAAGAATTAATAATAATCCTTCTCAAGCTCTTTCACATAATAAAAAAGAACAGTTCCAGCCCTGCTGGTGTTGAGCATTGACAGTTTGATTCCCGGTCAGGGTACAGGCCTGGGTTTCAGGCTCGATCCCCAGTGGGGTCCAGCCGGCCCGCCCCGATAAGCCCATCTCTCTGGGCTGGTGGGGAGCGGGGGGGGGGGGGGGGGGAGCGGGGGGCAGGGCTCGATCAGAGGCAGGGCCAGCCGCGGGCAGGGGCCGCAGGGGGTTGGCCGGCTGGCCCCACCCCCTGGTCGAACTTCCGGTCGAGGGGACAATTTGCATATTAGCCTTTCATTATATAGGATAATAAACAAGTTAAGCAAAATGGCAGGGTACAAGATCAACATACAAAAATTGTGTTTCTATACCAGCAAGAAATAATCTAAAAAGGAAATTAAGCAGGAGCTTTCATGTGCAAGAGCATAAAAAAGAATAAGACACTTAGGAATAGCTTTGACAGGGGAGGTGAAAGACTTATGCAGTGGAAACTACAAAACATTGCTGAAAGAAATGAAAGAAGATCTAAATAAATGAAGAAACATCCCATATCCCATCTCAAAGCCACCTACAAATTCAATGAAATCCCTATCAAAATCCCAATAGCCTTTTTTTTCAAAATGGAAAAGTTGATTCTAAAATTTGTGTGGATCCAGAATAGATAAAACAATCTTAAAAACAACAACAACAAAGTTGGAGGACTACACTCCCAATTTCAAAGCTTACTACAGATATAAGGGCACTCACCCCATTCCTGAGGGCTCTGCCCCACGAATCACCTCTCAGAGGCCCCCCACCTTCTAATAGCATCACATGGGGGTCAGGGTTTCACATATAAAGTGCAGGGTGACACAAACATTCTGTCTATGGCACAACCTAACTTAAAAAGAGGCAAAGGATATGAATAGACATTTCTCCAAAGAAGGTACACTAATGACTACCAACACACAAAAAAATGTTCATTCAGCATCATTAGCCATTAGGGCAAAGCAAAGCAAAACACGGAGACACCACCTCACACCCACTGGAATGGCTCAATAAGAGGAAAGCAGCGAGTTGTGGACAAGGATGTGGAGAAATTGGAACTTGCATGGGCTGCTGGTAGGAATGTCCTATGGTGTAGCTGTTGTGGAAAACAGTTTGTTAGCTCTCAGTAAGTTAAACATAGAATTACTATATGACTCAGCCATCCACTTCTGAGTAGCTACCCAAAAGATCTGAAAATGCGTGTCTGCACGAAGACTTGCCTGGCAAGGTGCACGGCAGCGTTCCAACCAAGACAACGTGAGCACAGTCTGTGTCCATCAGCTGCTGCCGGGCAACCTGAGTGTGGCACATCCACGCAATGGAACGTTATTCAGCGATAAAAATGAATGAAGTACAAGCCACAGCATGGACGAGCCTCAAACACATACAAACAAAAACAAACAAACAAAAAAAACAACAGCATGAAAGACTACATGTTGGATGATTCAATTTGCACGAAAAGTCCAGCAGAGAGAAAGAAAAATCAGTAGAAAAAGAATTTAAAGATAAAAAAAAGGAAAAAAGGAAAAAGGAAAATCAGTAGAGACAGAAAGGTGACCAGTGGGCTGGGAGTGGGAATGAGACTGACTGCAAACAGGCCCCAGGGGTCTTTCAGGAAATGCTCTGCAATTCCGCTCAGTGGTGAGCGCACAACTCAGTTAACTGACTAAAAATCATTGAATGGTGTGCTTCAGTGGCTGAATTTTGTGCTATGTAAATTATACCCCGATACAACTTAAACTAAAAGGAGGAAATGGGTTGAAGGTGGGGTTGTCTCGATTATACCCACCCCCACCCCCAGGCCCCTTGGCTGAAATGCAAAGGTAACCACTTCCTCCCCAGTGACCATCTCTGAACTCTGAGCGGTGCTGGGAGGGTGTTGAGAGGTCCTATTACATCCTCCTTCTGAGACCCTGGGGGCCACACGCATGAGACATAAACAGACCCAAAGGGGCCCCTCAGTGGACCCTTCTCTCAGCCCAGATCTATTTCTGAAGGGACTACCCTGCAATGGACGTGGTAGCTGTTAAATTTCAACTTTCAAAAGCATCAATATTTTTTTTCTTTTAGAAAATTTTTTTTATTGTTGACAGTATTACAGACGTCCCCCATTTCCTCCTTTGCCCCCCTTCCCCCAGCCCCTGCACCCCTCCCCCCGCCAGGCCTTTACCACCACACTATTGTCTGTGTCCAAGGGCTATGCATATATATGCATATACGTTCTTTGGTTAATCTATTCCCGCCCTCCCCTCTCCCCTTCCCTCAGAGATCTGTCAGTCTGTTCCATGCATCCATGCCTCTGGACCTATTCTGTTCATTGTTTTATTTTGTTCTTTAGATCCCACATATGATATTTGTCTTTCTCTGACTGGCTTATTTCACTTAGCATAATAATCTCCAGGTCCATCGATGTTGTTGCAAAGGGTAAGAGATCCTTCTTTTTCACAGCTGCATAGTATTCTACTGTGTAAATGTACCACAGCAAAAGCATCTACTTTTTAAGCACAAGGAGTTAAGTGGCCTCTGCTTCATCCCATCCAGTTGCAGAATTATGACCTGAGCACTCTTTTAAAAATGTAAATTGAATTAAACCACTCCTCTGATGAAAACCTCAGATGACTCTCAAATTCTTTTGGGACCAAACCTACTGTTAGGTCACCGAAGGAGGAACGCACGAGGCCAGAGTGGTGAGGGATTACGAATTTATTCAATCATCTGCACACCAGGTGGCTGAGCCTGGATGGCTCCAGCACCTAGTGAAGGGAGTCAGCGGCTTTCAAAGGACTTTTGGTGGGATTTTTCTGGGCGGAGACTTCTTTATGCCTACCTGGAGGGGAGAGAATGGAATGTGGTCACCACAAGTGAAATGTGGTCTCCGCAAAGGGAATGTCCATAGTGAAATGACCTGAAAAGCCAGTTCCCGGTGGAGGGTATCAACTCAATTGCTCCATCAAACCTAACGTCTACCTTCCTTGCATCGCCCTGAAAGGTTCCATGTGGTATGCAAGATGAGTGACTTCTGTGACCCCATCCCCTAGTATTCCTTTGCTTGCTCATTCTATTTGCCACTCTGTTCTCAGGATTCTGGAGCAAGCCGCATTTCCTTCCCACCTCAGTGCATTTGCACTTGCAGTTCCTTCTGCCTAAAATGTTTCCCCTATGGCTGGGTCCTTCTTATCTTCCAGCGTGCCCCTAAATGTCACTACCTTGACCTCTCATCGGCTTTCTATGACATTTAGTTTAGTTTCTATGAAAATCTGTTTAGTTTGTCCATTATTTCTTTGTGTCTGTTACTTCCCACTAGAATACAGGCTCCATGAGGGCTGTCACTTGTATATATTTCTGCAGGGTATCTGTAAGAACAGAAAAAGGCCTTTCCTTTTCTTTGCTATGGCTTTCCACAATTTATGAGAAGCGCTTGGTAATTAAACCCCAAGATTGTTGGCTCCTCCTATTCAAACAGCTCCTCTGTCAAAACGGCAGGACAAGAGAAGCTACTCTCAAGGCTGCATTCTTGCATCCCCCTCCTCCCTGCTGTTTTCACAACTCAGGGATAATTTGCACCAAGGAATCTCTAGTTACTGGAAAGTTCCCTCCCACCCCACAGCCCTTCAAACAAGCCTCTTTTGAACTCTTCATAACTTTTGCTCTAAGCATGTTTTACAGGCTTGGGAAAAATGCCGATAAGACACCTCCTTAGGACATCTGCTGGACTGTCTCCTGGAAAGCAAACAAACTGTAACTTTTCAAGACAACCCCTTGATATCTGCTCAACTTCAATGTAATCCCCACTCCTTTCCTTGTCACTTAGCAACAGCCCCTGCTTAAAAGAGCAGGCCCCCCTTTCTTCCCTACCTGCATTGACTAGCAGTGCTGGGCCCTTTCCTCTTTGGAAAGTAAAATAAACTTCCTCTCTGCATCTTTTCCCTTAGTTGTGAATTCTCTCACAGCCTGTGTCACTAGCCAAACCCTAACAGTATTCCCAGTGCATACTCAGGGGCCTGCTCAGTATTGGTGGGTAGAAGGCAGGAAGGAGAGAATAGATAGTTGGGCAGGTGGGTGGGTAGAAGAATGAATGAGTGGGGCCCCTGGCTATATACCCAAAAGATAATCTATCTTTTGATAAGTTGTAGCTCAGTTGGTCAGAGTATCATCCTGATATGCTAAGGTTTCGGATTCGATCCCCAGTCAGCGCACATACATGAATCAACCAATGAATGCATAAATAAGTGGAACAACAAATTGATGTTTCTCTCTCTAAATAAAAAAAGGAGAATGATGAGTGGGTAGGTAGGTGAGTGGGTGGGTGGAGGGAAGGGATGAAGACAGACAGGCAGGCAGGGGGGGAGAGAGGGAGACAGGTGTGTTAACATACATCCAGAAGCGAAATGAGTGATCAAGAATGTAAGATCAGCCTGGCTGGCGTGGCTCAGTGGTTAACGAGCAACCAGGAGGTCACGGTTCCATTCCCAGTCAGGGCACATGCCTGGGTTGCGGGCTCCCAGGCAGCTGACCAATGATTCTCTCTCATCATTATGTTTCTATCTCTCTCCCCCTGTCCCCCTCTCCCTTCCTCTCTGAAATCAATAAAAATATATTTAAAGAAATATAAATAAATAAGTAAATAATGTAAACTCAGGAGCCCAGACGACTGAGTTCAATCCCACCTCTGCCACTCACCAGCTGTGGCCTTGTGTTGTCAGCAGAGCAGCACCAAAGTGTTCCTGATGATTGCACCTCCGTTCAGCAACCTTGGTTCTTGAGCTCCGGCTGAGAAACAGCTCAGGGACAAGACAAATTATAAGAGAAAGTTCATTTAGAAAGTCACAGAGGTAGACGAAGCGAGCGGTAGAAGAAATGGGCTCTGAAACAAGTTACAGAGGCAAAGGGAGGGCCCTTGGAGCCCAGGAGACAGAAAGGTAAGGGTAACCGCTGGGGGGAAGACGAGGGGAGGGGGAAAGGCACAGTGTGCTTCCTGGAGAGAGGGCCGTGGGTCCTCCATCCGAGGGGCTTTTTAAAAAAAATATATTTTATTGATTTTTTACAGAGAGGAAGGGAGAGGGAGAGGGAATTAGAAACATCGATGAGAGAGAAACATCGTTCAGCTGCCTCCTGCTCACCCCCTACTGGGGATGTGCCCACAATCAAGGTACATGCCCTTGACCGGAATCGAACCCGGGACCCTTCAGTCCGCAGGCCGACGCTATCCACTGAGCCACCCGGTTAGGGCCGAAGGGCTTTTAAGCGCAGGGATTTTCGGGGGGGGTCCCAGGGGAGGATCTAAATAGAATTTCACCAGCTTCCCAGCTGTGCTCTTTCAGGGCCGTGGTCTCCACTGATTGGTCGCTGCCGGGGCAGCGGGTCATTAGCCAATGCGGCTGGTCCTGAGGCAGCCACGGAGTCACTGGTCTGGTTTTGCTGCTTCTCTGGGCCTGGAGCTGAAACAGAACTGAGGCCTGGATGTATTTGATGCGGTTCGGAGCCTCACTGTCCTGGGGCTAATGCTTAAGGGCTATTTATTCTCTGGCTCCATTGTTTGTCCCCCCCCCCCCCCCGCCCCCTCTTATGGGGGCAGGGTCTGACTTGCATGATAGCAACACGCCAGGGAAGGAAAGTTCAGGGGAGTGTCCAAACCACGAGGCCAGCCACGTGCTAAGGGAGGAAAGGTCACCCTGGGGACGAGGTCCTTGTTTTCCCAGGTTTGCCCGTTGCTAGGCACCCGGGACTTTCCACCCTGGTGACCTTCTGTACCTGCCCGTCGTCCTTGCCCTGCTCATGGGCAAGTCACTTCACTTCTCCGAGCCTCAGTTTCTGTGTTTGTAAAATAAGGATGACGACGACGACGACGGTAATAATAGTGGTTTTCTTGACTTACTCTGAGTGAGATACTGTACCCTTCAAGTCCTCGGCACAGAGGAAGCTTTCAGCAAATGTTAGCTCCATCTCACTGCTCCTTCTCTGCATCTTCCCACTGTTGCAAACATCTGACGCCGGGTATCGGGAACCTCACCCTGAAGATGGAGAGAAAGAAAATGAAGAGCTGGCTTTCTTCCAAGATTTGTTCTCCAGAGAACGCGCACATCCTTCCAACCGGCCAAGTTCCTCAAAAACAGCCAGAAAAAGAAAAAAAAATAGAAGAAATAAATAGCAAGATGCTTTCTTTTTTTTTTTCCTTTGGACCGGACATGTGGGTTAGCGGCAAATTGTTTCCCAAAAATGAGTCAGTGGGGAAGAGATGACATGTGAGTTTGAACCTGTGTCATCAAAACATCATTAAATAGCCCATCCGCCCTGAGAACCTGCCATCCTCGTGTGGGCCCATCTCCACAGCCTGGCCGGGCTTAGCAAGCAGACCCACCCAGGTTCAAACCCTGGCGGTGACACTTCCCAGTTTGTGCGACATTTCAGCCCTCTGAGCCTTGGTTTCTCCATCCGTGAAATGGGAATAACCTTGTCTGCCTCACAGGGTCTGTGGGATACAATGAGACCACCCAGGAGCCTACAACATGTGAAAGAGTCATAGTGGCCACAGCGGCCGCCATTCTCGGGCCCTTCTTCAGCTGCTGTGGGTGAGTTTGCTGAACTTTGCCCCCTGGCTTTTCAAAGGTCTGCCAGAGACATCTGACCCTCTCATGGGCCCCTGGCTCGTCAGCAAGATGGAAACCCTCTTTAGAATCCTTTTCTCTCTTTTCCTCCTGAATTCCCATGTGTCATGGCTGCCCCGCCACCCCCCCCCCCCCCGCCCCCCGCCCGGCCATGGCTAGGTGTGCCCATTTAACAGATGGGCAAAGGGAGGAGTTCAGAGAGGTGATGTGACATGCTCAAGGGATTGTCCCCTCAAGGGCGTGGAGACAGGGTCCTGCTGCCTGCAGCGCTGCAGCCATAGGCTGGATTCAAACAGGGGCCAAGGAATCTGGGGGGAGGGGTCCCAAACTCAGACCTCACTGGGCCCACAGGCAGCATGCTCGGACGAAGCGGACCAGACTGGAAGAGGGGCTGCGGGGGGGTCGCTGCCATGGCTGCACCCGGGGACCTGGGCTCCTAGTCTTCTCTCTGAGCTGAGATTGGACTCTCAGGACCACCAGGGACCTCCCTGTCCAGCATGGCACCACACACCCCTCCTGCCTGCCCTCCCTGGGAGCTGGGACCCTCCCACCTCTTTCTCACTCCCTCTGGGGAGGAGCCAGCTGCTCTGTGGGCGGGGCAGTGGGCAGCTCTCACCACATCCTCCTCTTCCTCCTCTTCCTCCCCACCCCACATACACACTGGGGCAGCGATGTCGGCAGAAGCTTCTGAGGGACCCGCTGGGGGCACTCTGCCGAGTGACTGATGGGCTTGGGGTTCAACTGCTTCTCCCTGAGTCTAACCGACAGCCTGCCTCCTGTCTGCCTGGCTTGCCCTTGCCTGCTGTCTGTCCATCCCTGTGCAGCCGATCGGTCCCTGCCCCAGGATGACCCTCTTCTGTCCGTGTCTGACCTCTCTGGGACGTGACTGACCACTGCGTGGCCTGCCTGCCCAGGGCCCAGCTCCCATCTGTCCAGGGGGCAGGTTGTATCCTGTCTGGTTGATGACTCGGTGTTGGCTGTGGATTCCCATCCTAGAGCCCTGCCTGTCCTCCCACCGCACGGAACCCAGCTGCCCCCTGGGAGCCCACTGAGTGGCCTCAACTCGCGGAATGGACGTCTGAGGAAGAAGCTGGAATAGCAGGTAACTCCTGGACGCTGGGGCAGGGGCACCTTCTCTGCCCAGGAGGGCCCAGTCCTCGCCTGAAGTGGAAGGGCCAGGAGGGGTCCCGGGCCCTCAACACAGCTGGGGACATGAGTGAGGCCAGCAGAGTTGGCTGGAGTCTCCTGTGCAGCCGGGCTCAGGGGGGCTGGAGGGCCTTGGCGTGGGTCTGCTGGCGGCCTGCGGGCCCGGGGCAGGGCATGGCCAGGTGCCCCGGGGGCTCTCTGTAAACCCAGCCTCCCAAAGGCAAGGGGCTGGGGAGGGAAAGCCGGTTCTAGATCCAATGTGACTCGACAGTCCCCGAGGTTCTGGGCAGCTGAGCTGGGCGGGGTGGGCTGGGTGAGACCCTGTGTCTCGGCCAGGGGGCCCATTTTGGGGGTGGGTGGGAGGCATCAACGTGTGCCAACTTCTGTGTTGTATCTCTGTTTTACCTAATCCTTCAAAATGGGTCGGTCCGCCCATTTCACAGACAAAGGACTGAAGCTCTGAGAGGTAGAAAGATTTTCCCAAGGTGACTCAGGCAGGTGACTGGGGGGCTGGTCCTGCCCTCCACGTGCTGTCCCCTCATCCCTCGCATAAAAGAACGGGGACCAGGCGATGAGGGGCAAACATGGAGGCGAGGAGAGCGGAGAGCGCCGGGGCTGGGGGCTGAGGCTGAGCCTTGGAGGGTGGGTCCATTTCTGACTGAAACAGAGGTGAAGGCAGGGACAGGCACACTCCTGGCAGGGGAGCGGGGACAGCAAGCGCCTGGAGTGGGAACCCGGGACTCATGGAAGGAATGGCAAGTGCTGCTCAGCCGGAGCAGAGGGCCCAGGGCAGGGGGCCTCACGGAGTCGGGGCTGCTGGGGGGCGGGGGGGGGGGGCCACCGGCATGGCCCAGGCAGGGGGCCTCACGGAGTCGGGGCTGCTGGGGGGCGGGGGGGGGGGGCCACCGGCATGGCCCAGGCAGGGGGCCTCACGGAATCAGGGCCACTGGGGGGGTGGGGGGAGCATCTGCATGGCCCAGGCAGGGGGCATCACCGAGTCGGGGCGCTGGGGGGCGGGGGGGGGGGGGGGCACCGGCATGGCCCAGGGCAGGGGGCCTCACGGAGTCAGGGCCGCTGCGGGGAGGGGTGGGGGAGGGGGGGGCACCAGCATGGCCCAGGCAGGAGGCATCACGGAGTCGGGGCGCTGGGGGAGAACACCTGCGTTCCCCCGGGGGAACAGCTGGGCTTTCAGAGGCACGTGGTGGAGCGGGGAAAACCTGGCGGGGTCAGAGTCCAGCCATGCGGGACTGGGTGAGCTTGGCCAAGTCTCTGTGGCTCTTCTAGCTACATGGAGCCTTGATAGTTTCATCTGTAAAATGGGAACACAGGCAGCTCCATCCTTGTGGGGCTGGTTGTGAGGATTTGAAGTCGTAAAAATATGAAAGCTGCTGGCTGGAGGCCTTCCCAGGAGGGGAACTTACAGCCCGAGGAGCCTGGAGCTCAGGGAGGGGAAGGACCACTCTCCACGGGCAGTGGAGGTGCAGGGTGCCCCTCGGGAGCCGCAGTCTTGCCTCCCTCGGCCCAGCCTTCCTGGCTTGGGCGCTCAGCATGCTGCAGGCACTCCAGGGCCTCGTATAATCCCCCCAACACAGGTGAGGCTGCGGCCTCATTCAGCCCCGTCACCGATGAGACTGCGGCTCCGTGGGGAGAACCTTGCCCCATGTCAACTGTGACTAGAAGAGGCAGAGCCCTGATGCTGCCCACCCCACCCCTGGCCGGGTGTCTGGATCTCACAGCCTCTCTGCGGAGGACTCAAGTAGCCCCGTGTTAGGAGGGGGACGAGACCCAGGGCTGGGAGAGGGGCAAGCAAGGCGAAGGCCGAGCCCTCAGATGTGCTGCAGGCTCGCCCCTCCCCAGTGAGGAAGAGAGGGGTTGGAGCCCCTCAAGGCTGTGGGCGACGGGGCGGGGGGGGGGGGGGGTGGATGCTGGAGGGAGGCCAGTTCAAGAGAAGCTGGAAACGCCGGCCACTGGAGGTTTTGGAGGCACCAGCTTCTCCGCAGCATCTCGGCCTTCCTGGCGCTGGAGGGAAAAATGAAGAGAAGGAAGGAAGCTCTCCTCTCCTCCACAGCCGGGAGGGGAGCAGTCCTTCACCGTCGGCTAATGTGGGGTTTTGGACTCAGCCGGACCTGGGTGTGAGTCCCAGCTGTGTGACCTTGAGGAAGCCACTAACCTCTCTGAACCTGTTTCCTCATCTGTCACATGGACATAGTGCCTGTCTCGAGCTTGCTGTGAGGTTGGTTCCACATGTATTTATGAAGCACCTACTGTGCGCCAGGCCCTGCCCTGCCCTGCCCCCGGGATGCAGTGGTGCACAGCCAGCCAGCCATGGGGAGGATGAGGCCATAGGGCACAGCTCTGATGTTTTACTTTCAATATTATTGGCGATAATCCCCTTGTTATTAGCTAGGACACTCGGCACAGCTTCTGGCATAGGCTAAGCCCTCAATAGGTGGGCTCTTACGATGACTCTACTCCCCACGTTCACAGGTGGGGAAACTGAGGCTCAGCGAGGGCGGGTTTTTCTAGGGTCACCCAGGAAGTCATTTACAAGCAGAGGGAAGAAAGCTGTGAAGACAGGGGAACAAGGACTTCCTAACAGCCCTCTCCTCATGTGTCTTTCTTCCCTGCCCTCCAGGGCCTCCAAGCCCAGGGGTGGGGGAGGGGGGGCTGGGAGGAGCCCCCACCCACCCCCGGACTCACAGGTGCCACCCCCCACTCCTCGCCCTGGCACCCCGCCAGAGGGACTTTTTATGACAGCTCAAATGAGAGCTCTGAGTAAACGTGGAAATTCTGAGGCAACCTGAGAATATTCACTTCCCCGGGTGTGGGCAGGGAGCCCACCGAGGGCCCCGAATGGCCAGAACACCTGCAGCAGGAACCCAGCCTGCTGGTCCCAGAGCCCCCAGGGAGGATCTGGTTATGCAAATTGTCCCCAAGGAGGTGAGGCCAGTGCACCCGCATGGCCCTGGTCCCTCCTCGCTGTGCAACCACGGGCGAGGCTCTGGACCTCTCTGGGCCTCGAGTTCCTCATCTGCCTGGTGATGTAGACTGGGACTAGGACCTGCCAACTCTCCCCAGCACAAACCAGTGACACGCAGGCTGCTTTGGCTGGCACCGGGGCCAGGGCAGGCTGGTGGGGGCCTGCCCACACCTCGTGGCCTCAAGCAGTTGTGGTTGAAAGCATTTTTTCTTTCTCTGCCTTACAGCCAGCCCCTCCTGGTCTGAGGAAAGTGGGGCTGGAGTGCGCTGTGGCTGCAGGAGCTGAGAGGTTGCACAGTCTGGGTGGAGATGGTGGGGCAGGTAGAGATGGCACAGGCAGGGGAAGGCTGCCGGGAGTGGGAGAGCTCCTCAGCTAGGGGAGGTTGCACAGGCTGGGAGCAGTGCCAGCAGGAAAAGGTTGTTCAGGCGAGAAAGGGCGTCATGGACAAGGACCCAGGCTGGGCTGGGAGAGAGAGACTGAGAGCTCCACAGGCTCCGAGGCTGTACATCCTCGGAAAGGACAGGCGCTGCCTCTCAGGTTCAGCTCCTCCTGACTAAGCTATAATGCCGATGTCCTGGCATACCTGCCCTCACACACCCACAACCCGCCCCTCGTCACTGGCAAGAAAAGTAAAAAGCAACTGACATTACCCACACACCTACAGTGTGCCCAACACCTGCCTCATCCCCCCTCAGCCAGGCCAGGGCACAGGGCACTGCCCCCACTCTACAGATGAGGAAAACTGAGGCTCAGAGAAAGGAGATGGGCCCAAGGCACCACTGTGAGTGAGTGGCAGAGCCTCCGTTCGGATCCAAGGCCAGCGGTCTGGCTCTTCCTCAGCCTGAGCGCTCCGTTAGGGGGGAACCAGCTGCTGCCCCCGGGCGACCCGCTGTCCCTGTCTGAAGTGCCCTGTTCCTAACCTGACGACAGCAGTCATGATGGCTCAGACCCTGGAAACTGAGGGTGCTGCCCAGGGTAGGGGCAGTTCCTGGAGACGGATGAAGCTGATGGGGAAACCGAGACCTCTCTGGGGGCTGCCTCAGGCCTGCTCCTTGTGTGACTGGACACAGTCATTCTTAGCCTCATTCATTCACTCCCCATGCTTCTCCAGCTGCTTGCTGAGCACCTACTATGTTCCAGGCCCCCTTCTAGGCACTGCGGTGAACAACACAAGTCAATTTCCCAGCCTCTGGGCGCGTATGCTCTGAGGCTGGAGATAGGTCATGGACACAAAACCAGGAACATGTACTAAACCAGTCCTAGTATCACACTGTGAACAAGGAGACAAGAAGGGGTATGTGCACAGAGAGCTGCGGGGGAGGCCCATTCCAGAGAGTGCAGATTGAAAGCCGAGAATGAGGAAGCAAAAAGCACAAGGAAAAGTGTTCTAGGCAGAGGGAACGGCATGTGCAGAGACCCTGAGGTGGGGAAAAAGTTGAAGCCTTGGCGCTTTTGTCCTGATCAAGTGCATGAAGATCCCCAAGGCACCGAATTTAAGAAAGGGAGTAGAAAAGAGTAAGATTTAACTTGGGACCACAGTCTAATAGGTTTCAACGTTGAGGTTAAGCTTCAAAGCCCTCATCACTCATATAGACAGCGTGCCCTTTCATTCAGTCGCTCTTGCGATGACTGTCTGAGCACCTATGTGTCAGGCACTGGGGATTCGGCAGTAACCGAGACACACGCGGTCCCCGCCTGGATGCTGCTTCGAATGCCGCCGAAAGCACCACGAGCAGTGTTGTCTGGTGGAGGCACGGACCCCAGAGGAAGGAGTGACTCACTCCCTGGGGAGGTCGAAGATTTGCAGGAGATGACATCTGAGCTGGATTTTGAAGACTGAGTAGGAGGCAGGCAGTCGCCACGGCCTGCAGAGCGTTCCGGTGGCTGAGACGCATGTGCCCGGGCACGGCAGCCCGATGGATGGGACGTCGGCGAAGCCGTCCAGACCCGGTGCATCCGGGGTCCGGGACGGACACGGGGTGGACGGGACGTTGGGGAGTGGATCCTGAAAGCTCTGGACTCGGGAATTTGGGGTTTTCTCTGAAGGTCAATGAGGAGCCACAGATGCCGTAGTGGAACGAGGATGGGGTTGGAGGGGTCGCCGCTGGCAGCAGGGAGATGAGGGAGGAAGCCCGTAGCAGGCAAGGTGGGCAGAGTCCTTGGAGCCCAGGGATAAACTCGAGCCCTCTCTTCTGTGTTCCCTTTCGGGAAGTCCCTCGGTCTTGAGACTTCCCCTTCTGGTGACCCGTGGGCTCTGTTCCTGGCGCGCTGGGGAGTCCCTCCTCACCCACTCCACTGCCTCTTGGTCCCCATGGGAACCGGGTCATTTACTTCAGCTCGCTCCTCACCTTTCACTTTCCACTCCAGTCCCCTCCTGAATCACAGTGGGGATGAGGACTGACTTGAGGAACTAAATGGATGCCATTCCCGAACGATCAGTGAGAGAAAGAGGACACAGAGAAACCAAGCGCTTGGTTCTTTCCAGCTTGGGGAGGTTGTACATAATGCTGCTGTGAACACCCGGCACATTCCGCGTGTATGTGTGTATACATATACCCTAGAGGCCTGGTGCACGGCATCCGTGAACTCGGGGGGCTCTCTGCCCTGCCTGCACCCTCTCGCAGGACCCCGCGGAGAGTGGGCCTAATCTGGCAGGTGGACATCCCCCGAGGGATGTCCGAGGGGTCCTTTGTGCTGCTGCAGAGGCGGGAGAGGCTCCTGCTACCGCCGCTGCACTCGCCAGCGTGAGCCTGGCTTCCTGCTGAGCGGTGTTCTCCCTGTGGGAGCGCACTGACCACCAGGGGGCAGCTCCTGCGTTGAGCATCTGCCCCCTGGTGGTCAGTGTGCATCATAGCAACTAGTTGTTCTGTAATTCGGTCAATTTGTACATTAGCCTTTTATTATATAGGATTTCTCACTGGTGCATGATCTAGAAATGGAAGTGTTGGGTGTCCTGTTCAGCTGACGCTTTCTGACATGGTTGCACCAACTTACACTCTTACTGGAAAACTGGGCCAAGATGAAGAGAGCCGGTTACTCCAGATCTTTTCACGCACTTGGAATAGTCTGTCTTTTTCATTTTAGCCATTCTGGGTGGATGAGCAGTTGTATCATATTGGGATGTAAAGTTGCATTTCCTTGATGAATAATGATTCTAAACACCTTTCAACATGCGTATTGGCCATTTAGATGTCTTCTTTTGTAAAGTGTCTTTTTAAGTTTTCTGTCTATTTTTTAAAAATGGAGTTCTGTGTTATTTATTGTTTTGTAGGAGTTCTTTCTATATTCTGGGTACAGATATAGAAGGCAACCAATCAATGTTTCTCTTTCACACAGATGTTTCTCTCTCTCTCCCCCACCTCTCTCTAAGCATATCCTTGGGTGAGCATTAAAAAATAAAAAATTATCTATATCTATATTTATCTATATCTATCTATATGTATATATATCTATATGTATATATATGTATATATATCTAAGTGTATACACACTTTAACAGCTGATAGCTCCATTTTGAAAATGAAATGCATTTTCATAAACACTGCCTTTATAATTATTCAAAGTGTGTGTATATATTCTTGGGACACCCTATACATGGATGTATAATGTGTGTGAGTATAGATATAGATGGAATCTCCTCCCATTTTGTTTTTTTCCCCATTCTCTTAATGGAATCTTTAAATCAGTGATGGCGAACCTTTTGAGCTCGGCGTGTCAGCATTTTGAAAAACCCTAACTTAACTCTGGTGCCATGTCACATATAGAAATTTTTTGATATTTGCAACCACAGTAAAACAAAGACTTATATTTTTGATATTTATTTTATATATTTAAATGCCATTTAACAAAGAAAAATCAACCAAAAAAATGAGTTTGCGTGTCACCTCTGACACGCGTGTCATAGGTTCGCCATCACTGCTTTAGATGGACAAAAACTCCTAATTTTAATGAAGTTCGATTTGTCAGTCTTTTTCTTTATGGCTAGAGCTTGGTATGTGCTGTTAAAGAGGTGCTGCCTGCCATAAGGTCATGAAAATAATATCCCAAGTTTTCTTCTACTTCCACATGCGTCATTGTTTTAGCTTTCACACAGGTCTACAATCCATCTGTAACTTATTTTTATGGGTGATGTGAAGCAGAGGGTCAAGGTTTATTTTCTTCTAGATGAATACCCAATTAATCAGCCCTCATTTTTAAGATCACGCTCTCCATGGCCTTTCAGTGGTACTTTTGTTGAAAGTTAAGTGGCTATATCTGTGAATCTATTTCTGGACTCTATTATTTTTTCATTGGCTCATTTGTTTTTCCTTTCAACAATGCCATATTTTTCTTCAAGATTGTCTAAATTATTTTTGGCTCTTTGCATTTCTATGTAAATTGTAGAACTAGATTGTCAATTTCCACCAAAGAAAATCTTGCTGGGGATTTTTTTTGAACCTTGGGTTTACCTGGAAACTATAGTTCAATTTGGGGAGAATTGACGTTTTTAGAATACAGTTATCCCTGATAACCACAGGGAATCTGTCCCAGTATCTCCTGTGGATACTGAAATCCAGGGATGTTTAAGTCCCTTATATAAAACTAGAGGCTCGGTGCATGAAATTTGTGCACTGGGGGCGGGGGTTCAGCCTGGCCTGCGCCCTCTTGCAGTCCAGGAGCCCTCGGGGGATGTCTGACTGATGGCTTAGACTGAGCCGTCAGTTGGACATCCTTAGCGCTGCCAGGGAAGTGGGAGAGGCTCCCAACACTGCCGCTGTGCTCACAAGCTGTGAGCCTGGTTTCTGGCTCAGTGGTGCTCCCCCTGTGGGAGTGTACTGACCACCAGGGGGCAGCTCCTGCATTGAGTTTCTGCCCCCTGGTGGTCAGTGTGCATCATAGCATCCGGTTGTTCCAAAATTTGGTCGGTTTGCATATTAGCCTTTTATTATATAGGATTATATAGGATGGTACAGTATTTGCATATAACCTATATTTGCATAGAAGCGACAGCAAGGTATGCTTACACACCACTTCATTCACATGGATTCAGCATCGTGCTGAAATTCATGTTTTGCTTTTTGAAACTTCGTGGGATTTTAAAAAATAATTTTGATTCTCAGTTGGTTGAATCCACAGATGTGAAACACAGATACAGAGGGCTGACTGTATTAAAATTTCCAATCCATGAGCATAGTATGTCCCTCCATTTATTTATATTTTTAAAAAATTATCTTACAAATATCTTGTAGATTTCTGTGTGGAGGTCTTGTACATCCTTCATTAGATTTATTCTTGGAAATTTGATTTTTATGCTAATGTAAGTTATATAATTTCAAAAATTTCATGTTTGCTCTTAGTGTGTAGAAATAGTTGTGCTTTTTTTACACTTTATTAACTTTGTTAATATACTTTCGCAAGCCGGAGGTCCAGATGTAGGAAGAAATAGCTGAAAAACCCAGCCCGCTTCATCTACCTACCAGCTGGGGACTTCCTACCTTTGCTTTGGTAATGGTTGTAGACATGGCCATCTGCTAATCCCATGAGAAAGGGTACTGTGCTGCAAAGCAGAATTCCTAGCCTTGAACCTCATAAACCAGTAAATATTTTCTTACTGTCGTAACAATATTTAGGTGTACAACACAGAACAGAGCAGTTTAACTACATGCACTTTGTTATACAGCAGATCTCTAAAACTTCATCATGCACTCTATCCCCATGGAGCAACTCCCTATTATATCCCCTTCCTCCAGCCCCTGGCGACCCCCATTCTACTTTCTATTTCTATGAGTTTGATTACTTTAGATATGTCATATAACTGGAACCATGCTGTACTTGTCTCTCATGATTGGCTTATTTCGCTTAGCATAATGTCCTCAAAATTGATTCATGTGTGAGCATCCGGCAGAATTTTCTTCCTTTTTTAAGGCTAAATAATATTCCAGTGCATGCATACCACATTTTCTTATCAGTTCATTGGCTGATGAATTTAGGTTGCTTCCATAATCTTGACTATTATGAATCGTGCTGCAATGAACATGGGTGTGCAGATTACTCTTTGAGATCTTGTTTTCAATTCTTTGGGATATGTACCCCAAAATGAGACTGTTGGATTACATGGTGGTTCTATTTTCAATATTTTAAAGGAAACTCCATACTGTTTTCTGTAGCATTTGCATTATTTTACAATTCCACCAGCAGGGTGCAAGGGATCCAAATTTCCCACATCCTCCCCAGCACAGTAGTCGTCTTAGCAGGTGTGAAGTAGTAACTCATTGTGGTTTTGATCTGCATCTCCCTGATGACTAGTGATGCTGAGCATCTTGTCAGACACCCGTTGGCCATTTGCTTATCTTCGCTGGAGAAATATCTATTTAAGTCCTTTGCCCATTTTTTCCCAATTGAGCACTTTTTTTGTTTTAGTATGTTTTTGAGATATAGGAGTTCTTTATAAATTCTGAATATATTCAATATAGGGTGTGCAAATATTTTTTTATCATCCTGTAGGTTGCACTATCCTCTGTCAATTGCTTTCTCTGCTGCCCCAAAGTTTCTATGTTTGAGGCCATCCTATTTGTCTCTGTTTGCTCTGTTCCTTGTGCTTTAGGTGTCGTATCCGATAAATAATTGCCAAGCCCAATGTCATGAAGTTTCTCCCTGTATTTTTTTTTCTAGGAGTTTTATAGTTTCAGGGTTTACATTTAGGCCTTTAATCCATTTTGAATTAATTTTGTATGTGATGTAAGATAAGAGTCCATCTTCATTCTTTCGCATGTGGATTTCCCGGTTTCCCAGCGCCATTTGTTAAAGAGACTCTCCTTCTGCCCCCCCGCCCCCAATGTCTACAGGGTTCATTTCTGGGCTCTCTATTCTGTTCCATTGGTCTCAATACCTACTTGTCTCTCTCTGTGCCAATACCTACGTTGACTGCTGTAGCTCGGTAATATATTTTGAAACCAGGAAGTCCGAGGCCTTCATTTTCATTCTTCTTTCTCAAGATTTGGTTATTTGGGGCCCTTTGAGATTCCATATAAATTTTAAGATTTTTCTCTATTTTTGCAAATAACGTCATTGGGATTTCGACAGAGATTGCATTGAATCTGTAGATTGCTTTGGGCACTTAAAATATATTAAGTCTTCCAATCCATGAACAGGGAATATTTTTCTACTTATTTGTGTCTTCTTTAATTTCTTTCAGCTATTTCTTTTGTAGTTTTAAGTGTCCGAGTCTTTCACCTCCTTGATTAAGTTTACTCCTAGGTCTTTTATCATTTTTGATACTATCGTAAATGGCATTGCTTTTTAAGTTCTTTCTGCATTGTTCATTGTTAGTGTATAGAAATGCAGCTGATTTTTGAGTGTGGTTTTGTATTCTGCCACTTTACTGAATTGGTTAATTAGTCTAACAGGTTTATCATATGGAATCTTCAGGGTTATTTATATTTAAGATCATGCCATCTGTGAACAAAGATAATTTTACTTCTTCCTTTCCAACTTGTCTGCCATTTACTTATTTATTTATTTGACTAATTGCTTTGGCTAAGGCATCCAGTACTATGTTAGTGGTGGCAAGGGTGAGCATTCTTGCCTTGTTTCTGTGTTTTTATTTTGTTGTTAATCCTCACCTGAGAATATGTTTTTTCCATTGATTTTTGGAGAGAGTAGAAGGGAGGGAGGAAAGGAGAGAGAGAGAGAGAGAGAGAGAGACACACATTGATGTGAGACACATCCATTGGTTGTCTTCTGCACATGTCTCAGCTGGGGCCAGGGATCGAGCTGGTAACCCAGGTACATGCTCTTGATCAGGAATCGAACCTGTGACCCTTCGGTGACTGGGCCAACACTCTAACCACTGGGCACTCCAGCCAGGCCTTGCCTTGTTTTTTTAATATTAGAGGAAAAGCTTTCAGCTTTTTACCATTGAGGCGAACAGTGTATTCATTTATGGTGTTTATTATGTTCAGGTAATTTTATTCTATTACTAGTTTGTTCAATGTCTTCATCATGAAAAGATGTTGAATTTTGTCGAATGCTTTTTCCGGCGTTATTTGAAATAATCATGTCATTTTTGTCCTTTTTCTGTTGATGTAGTGTATTTTTGTATGTTGAGCCATCCTTGCATCCCAAGGTTAAGTCCCATTTATTCATAGTGTATATCCCTTTTAATGTGGTGTTAAATGTGGTTTGCTAGTATTTTGTTGAGGATTTTTTGTGTCAACATTCCTTATGCATGTTGGTCTCAGAATATCTTATTGTACTGTACTTACCCTTATTTTTGTGATGATGTGAGATGATAAAATGCCAAGCCTATTCCTAAATCAGGGTAACCATCCCTTACTTGCAGTAAATGACTTGGTCCACTCATTTCAGGGGTCCTTTCTGATCCGACATGTTGCCATCAATTAGAGCGCATTTTCTGTTCATGTCTCCACCCACAGATTTAATGCCTTTCCCATTTTATTCATTCATTTATTTATTTGTTTTTGTTAATCCTCACCCGGGGATATTTTTCCATTGATTTTTTAGAGAGTGTGGAAGAGAGAGGGAAAGACAGAGAGAAACATCGATGTGAGAGAAACACATCGATTGGTTGCCTCCTGCGCGTGCCCTGACCAGGGCCCGGGCCAGGGAGGAGCCTGCAACCAAGGTATGTGCCCTTGTCTGGAATCGAACCCGGATCCTTTGGTCCACAGGCCAATGCTCTATCCACTGAGCAAAACTAGCGAGGGTGCCTTTTCCATTTTAACTAAGCACTTATCATGCACCGTGGCTCTTACTTTTGCAGTTTGAAGTGTGACAGCAAAACTAGCATAAATTTCTTTTTCCCTCTTCACAATATCACGGATAGAAGATTTATTCTTACTGCATATCTTAGCAACCTCAGCATATGATTTTGATTCTTATTACGTATAGAACTTTCACCTTTTCACTTAAAGGAAGCACTTTATGGCTTCTTTTCGGCATATCTGAATCGCCAGCATCACTACTCTTGTGCTTTGGGGCCATCAGCAAGTACAATAAGGGTTATTTGAACACAAGCGGTGCAATACCACGACAGTGGATCTGATGACTTCTGAGACAAGGCTAAGTGAGCAATGGGCAGGTAGCATATAAAATGTGGCTACACTGGGCAGAGGAATAATTCATGCTCCAGGTGGGACAGTGTGAGATTTTATCGCACCAATTTAAATTTATGCATTATTTATTTCTGGAATTACTTAATATTTTCAGTCCGCAGTTGACCATGCATAAATAAAACCGCATAAAATGGAACCATGGATTAAAGGAAACCACTAGACTGATTTTCAGATGTTGAACTAACCTTGCATTCCTGAAATACACCTCATGTGATAATGATGTATTATCTACTTTTGCATATATCATTAGATTTGATTTGTTAATATTTTGCATAGAATTTTTGTATGTATATTTATCAGAGTGTTTGACCTATAATTTAATTTTCTTTTAATGTCAAGTTTTGGTATAAGGTTACGTGTTTAATTCAAGTGTTTAGTTTACTTATATTTAATAAAGGTACTGATGTGTTTGAGATGAAGCCTATCATTTTGCTATTTATTTCCTTTTGCCTCGTCTATTCTTTGTTCCTTTTTTCCCCTTTTTTGTCCCATTGTTTAGAGCAGCGGTTCTCAACCTGTGGGTCGCAACCCCTTTGGGGGTCGAACGACCCTTTCACAGGGGTCGCGTAAGACCATCGGAAACCACATATATAATTACATATTGTTTTTGTGATTAATCACTATGCTTTAATTATGTTCAATTTGTAACAATGAAATTGGGGGTCACCACAACATGAGGAACTGTATTAAAGGGTCGAGGCATTAGGAAGGTTGAGAACCACTGGTTTAGAAGGATAAAGTTTTAAACAAATTGTTATTCTATGTTTTTAGTCTATTGTTAGTTATACTTCCTTTTTCAATTCTGTTAGTGCTTATATTAGAGATTACAACATGCATGTTTGATATTTTTAGAGACTATCTTATATTAGTACCTTTAACACTTCCCAGACAATGCAGTGACCTTTCACTTCATTGACCTTTGGGGTATCATTATCATGTATTTTAATTCTACATGTAGTTAAACTTCATAATATTATCATTATTGCTATTTTAAGCAATTCATATTTCTTTATATTTATAATACTGTCTCTTGCTCTTTATTTCTTCCTATGGTAGCTTTCTTCCCATCTGGGATTCTTTTTCTTTCGCCTGAATAACTCATTTTAGTATATATTTTGATGCGGGTATACCAGCGACAAATTCTATCAACTTTTCCTGGTCAGAAAATATATTTATTTTGCTTTCAATTAAAAAAAATTTTAAGATCTAATTTACATATAAAAATCACTCTTTTAAGTGTACAATTAAGTGGTTTTTAGTATTTTCACAGAGTTGTGCAACCATTTCCACTACCTAACTGCCAAAGATTTTCATCTCTCAAAAACACACAAAAACCTACGTCCCTTAGCAGTCACTCCCATTCCTCTCCCTTCAAAGCTCTAGTCCCTGGCAACCATGACCTACTTTCTGTCTCTATGGATTTGCTTAATCTGGACATTTCATATAAACGGAATCACACAATATGTGGCTTTTGCTTCTGGTTTATTTATCTTAGCATATATTTTCAAGGCTCATGCATGTTGTAACATATATCATTACTTCATTCATTTTTATGGCTGAACAATATTCCATTGTATAGATATCTTACATATTGTATGTCCATTCACCAATTGGTGGAGATTTGAGTTGCTTCTAGTTTTGGGCTATTATGAATAATGCTGCTGTGAACATTTGTGTACAAGGTGTTTTCTGTGGACATATGTTTTCAACTCTTTTTGCTACATTCTAGAGGTCAAATTGCTTGGTCATGTGATGACACTATACTGTATTAACATTTTGAGTAACTGCAAATTTGTTTTCCACAGAAGATACACCATTTTACATTCCTATTATCAATGTACAACGTTGTCAATTTCTCCACATCCTTGCCTATACTTTTATTTTCCTTTTTTTAAAATAGCCATCTAGTTGGTATGAAGTATCACATTGAGGTCTTTATTTGTATTTCCTTAATGACTAATAATAATGATTATCTTTTCATGTGTTTATTGACCATTAATATAACTTCCTTAGAGAAATGTCTACTCAAATCTTTTACACATTTTAAGATTGGGTGATCTTTTAAGTCTTGATATATTCTGAATACAAAACCCCTAACAATGATATGATTTGCAAATATTTTTTCTCATTCTGTAGATTGTCATGTCATTTTCTTGATAGTGTCTTTTGAAGCACAAAAGTTTTAAATTTTAAATAGTCCAATCTAGCCCTAGCTGGTTTGGCTCAGTGGATAGAGTGTTGGCCTGCGGACTGAAGGGTCCCAGGTTCGATTTCGGTCAAGGGCATGTACCTTGGTTGCGGGCACATCCCCAGTAAGGAGTGTGCAGGAGGCAGCTGATCGATGTTTCTCTCTCATCAATGTTTATAACTCTCTATCCCTCTCCCTTCCTCTCTGTAAAAAATCAATAAAATCTATTTAAAAAAATAAAGAAAGAAATAGTCCAATCTATCTTTTTGTTGTTTTTTTTTGGTTGCCGTGCTTTTGGTGTCATATCTAAGGAACTATTGTATTTGGTTGTTTATTTGTTTTATTTCATTTTGTTTTTTTGGTGTTTTTTTTTGGTGTGAATTCCTTAGGATTTTATATACAAAATTATATAATCTTAAAACAGCAACACCTTATTTATTTTCCAATATGGATGCCTTTCACGTCTTTTATTTGACTTATCATGTTGGCTAGAACCTCCAGTACAATGTTTAATAAAAGTCATGAGAGTGAATATTCTTGTCTTGTTTATCTTAGAGGAAAAACTTTTAATTTTTCATCATTAAGTATGATGTTAACTGTGGAGTTTTAATTGATTTCTTTATCACCTTGATCTTAACTTTTTTTTAAGGATATTTTTGCTGGATATAAAATTTAAGTTGGCTTTTAAGTATGTATTTATCTTTAATTTTTTTAAAAAAGTTTTCTATGATGTATCTAGATGTGGTTTTCTTTGTATTTTTCCTTTTGGGATTTTGTAGAATTTCTTGAATCTGTGGATTAATGTCTTTTTCTAGTTTTGAAAAATACTTAACTCATTTTCTATTATTGCTTCTGAGTAGTTCTTTCTCAATTCCAAATACATGTATTTTAGACCTTTTCACAATGTCTAATACGCCCATTTTGCTCTTTTCTGTATTTAAAAATATTTTTTCTCTGCATATTTCAATCTTGGCATTTTTTATTGACTGATCTTCTAGTTCACCAATCCTCTCTTCCAATGTTTCTCATCTGTGGCTAAATCCGTCAACTCAGTTTTTATCAATTTCAATTATTGTATTTCTCATTTCTAGGGTTTCTGATTTTAAATAAATTTAATATTTCTGATGGAATTCTTGAACATACTAATCATAGCTGTTTTAAATCGTGTCTGATAATGCCATTTTCTGAGTCACCTATGTGTTTTTCCATTGTATTTTTTCCTCTTGGGTTTTGGTCATTTGATATTGTTTCTTGGTTTTCCTTGTCAACTTAAGGGAATGCTGAACATTTTGTATGAAAAATATAAAGGCTTTGGATAAATCTAACATTTTCCAGATAGGTTTTCATTTTCTTCTAGTAGACATATAGCATATAGGCAGATCCCCTTGATGCTGTCAAGGTAAATTATTTCTCATTTTTTTCTTACTCTTAAGGCATAACCTTTCCTGAATAACTGGGCATTTACCAGGGCCCATCTTTCTTTTTAGGCCTTGAACTTCAATTCCTCCCTCAGCATTGTGAAATTGCCAAAAATCTCTTCTTAGCTTTTTAGCCTATTACCAAATGCTCTCTGCTAGGTTTCTTGGTATGTAACTCATTAGCAATGACTTGGCAAATTATTTGAAAGAAAATTGCACACAGAATTTCAATGCATTTTCCTCCACTCTGACACCCTGTCCTCTCAAGTACTCTCTACCTTGGTTGCTCTCTCGTGTTTTCTCACAATATTTTCCCTGATTAGTAGTTGTTCTCAGTAGGGGAATTAGTCTGAGACCAGCTACTCCATCATAGCCAGAAGTGAAAGTCCCCCTCCACATTTTACTTTACAAACTTAAGATTCACTTACATTTTAAAAGCTATGAAATAGTTTGGACATACAAAAAGGTATGAAGAATAATATAGTAATCAGCATCCATGGGAACTTCACTCAGTTTTACCAAACTGTTGAGACCCCCAAAGACCCCTTTTCATCACATGCCCTCCTTTTCGACACTATTTGAAGTTTGATGTTTATCATCCGCGTGGGCACCTCTTTGCTTTGTAAGGACACATGGAAGTTCACCTAAACAACATATAGAGCAGCTTTACCTGGTGCCGAGTGTGCCACAGATGGTGTCCTTTCCTAACTTGTTTTCATTTCGCATCTTGTTTGTGAGAGTCATTTGTTTTGTGGTGTGAAGCTATGATTCATTTTCACAGTGAGTAATTCTACCAACTATTTACTTTTCCATTCTCTTGCTGTTGGATATTTAGGTTGTTTCCAGCTTTTTGTTATTAAAAATCAATGCTGCTATAAACGTTGCTGCATACGCTTCTAGTACACATGTGGCAGAGTTTCTCTTGTAATGTACATGGGGTGGAATTGCTGGGTCTCACGGCTAATGAGCTCATGCAAACTATTTTCCAGACCAATTGTATCAATTTACATTTCCGATAACTGTGAATGAGAGTTCCCATTACACCCTGTCTTCAGCCACACGGGGTGTCGGCAGACTTTAGGTTTTGCCAATTGATAAAATTGAAATGGTGTGCCACTGTGCTTTTTATTTGCATTTCTCTGTTGACGGGGAAAGAAACCACTTTATATTCTCCACAGCAGCTACTTCAATCTTGTTTTCTACCCCCGGGCTGGTCTACTTCCTCAGAATCTTCTGAAATCTGGCCAACTTTTAAGCTGCATTACCACAAGCCCAGTAACCACTTCTCGGCACTGGGGCCAGGTGCGCAAGCGCCTGTCCAGGGCTCCCTGCCAGCCAGGGCTGTGCTGGAGCGCTTACCTGCAATGAGGCGGGTAGTGCTTCCACAGACTTGTAGCCAGGAGTCGTGACCCCATTTTACAGATGAGCAAATAGAGAACAGAGGGTCAGGAACTTGCCCAAGGACACCCAGTTGGGACCTGGCAGGACAGATTTCAGGTGCTCTTCACTCCTCTGCAGGAGGCTGCACAGGGAGGTGCTGCTCAGGGTCCCTTCGCAGGAAGCCCAGTAGGGCACCCTCTGTCCTTCGCGGAGGAAGCACACCCACCTGGGGTCTGGTGTGCAGCTGGCAAGTAAGTTGCTGTCGCCCTCAGGAGCCCGGGTGAGAAGTCCCATGAATAGAAGGATTCGGGGCAGGGAGCGCAGTGGGATGAGGGGGAGTCCCCACTCGGTTGGGTGGGAACACGAGGAGAAGACGTCATCCATCGGTCATGGCTGGTGTTTCCCAGAAGCCAGCGGCCGGGTTTAGCGGGTAGTAAACATCCCGGAGCCCCTCTGAAATAGTTAGACCCTTTTCAACCTTCCCTCAATCCACTGATGGCGGAGGGTGTGAGCATCTCGGTTTGGTGCTAGAATGTTTTAAACGCCTCTCAGACACTCTTCCATCCCCCTTCAAACAAAGGCACACAAAGTCTCAGGTCCTAAGTCTTAAGCAGGGGTCGCATTTTCCTAAAATTCAATGACTGTCTTTTGTTTTCCTTGTATTTAGTTTTCATATTTCACTGTATTTGGTTTTATGGTGAGTTGACTGTTTTGTTTAAGAAACACTTAGATAACATCTACTATATGTCAGGGTCTGTTCCAAATGCTTTACAAATATTGACTAATTTAATTTGAAAAACTTATGATGCAAGTACTGCTATTACTACTTCCATTTCACCCTGAGGACCCCGAGGCCCAGGAAGTAAACTTCTCAAGGCCTGGGAGAGACGGGACAGAGCTATGCGAATGGCAGTGCGGGGATTTGAACCGAGGCACGCTGGCCCCAAGTCTGTGTTTCAACGACTGTGGTACACACTGCCTCTCCGTTTCATGCTAATTACCTGTCAATGGTAGTGATAGTGCATCTTCCTTTAAGACTAGTTTATTGGTGCGGAAACAGGAGGTAAAATAAAGACACATGGCAAATAGAAAACAGCACGGTGGGAACCTTGACTGCAGTGAGTGGTAAGAGTTCTGGAACATTTCAAGGTGGCTTCCTGGATGCAGGGATAAAGCAGGTGGGCTGTGAAGGCAAAGGCTAGAGAGATGGGAGGGAAAAGGGTGTTCAAGGAGAAGACGGCATGAGAATTTGCCTCATGCAAAGGCAGAGAGGCATGGTGGGCCTGGGGTGCGAGGAGGGTTCTGAGTAATTCAGATCAGTGGAGCAGTAACAGCAGGAGTCCAGCACCCTCGTATCGTCGCTGGCAGTCACAGAGCACTGCCCCGTCTGCTTTCCCACGGACTCCCCTTCACGGCCAGGTGCCGTGGGCATTATTGTCCCCATTTTAGAGATGGGAACTGAGGACAGAGAGTGAAGGCCCAGAAAAGCTCCAAGATCCTCTGGCTTCAAATTCTGGGCCCTTTATTCTATTGGATAGAGTCTATCCCACTGTATCAGGTTTCTTTGGTGGCAAGCAACAGAAGCATAATTCCACATGGTTGAGCAAAACAGGTTCCCTGCCGCCCCTCCTTGGCTTATGTAAATGAGGAGTCCAGGCATGGACTTCAGGTACGGCTGGATCCAGGTCCTCAAATGAAGCCACGGGGCTCTAGTCTGTATTGCTCCGTACTGGCCTCATTTCCAGGCAACCTTTCTGTAGGTGACAGAGATGGGTACCAGCTTCCAGTGGGCACCCCCAAAGTCCCTCTCAATTAGAGTTCTAGAAAATTCCTAGGATGGCTCTCATGGGCATGCCCGGGCTGCTGCCCATTCTGACCCGGCCCCTGCGGCTAGGCCGGTGGGTGCTTTGCTGGCCCGGCCCTGGCCAGGTGCCCACCCTAGGGAGTCCCAGGCAGTTGGAGGAGCGCCTCATAAGAGGGGCAGAGAGGCCAGGCGGACAGAGCAGCAGCTCCTCTCCACCCCCAGGGCCTGTGTGTCATTTGTGTAGAACTGAGGCATGTTGGCCGAGGGGGCCCTTGGATCTGGGTGAAGGAATTTGTGCTTTATCCTGCAGTCAAGGCAGAGCTGCTGGGGAGGGACGGGACAGAGTGATGCAGGGCCTTGTGCTGGGCTGGGGCCCACGTGTGGACACGCTAGTGAGGCGCAGGTCTGGCTCCGACTCCTGTGGTGGGAGGCCCAGTCCTCCAAGTGTGGTAACAGGACTGCTGCTGGGCTTGGGGCCAGGTCCATGTTCGTCAAAGCAGCTCTATGAGGGGTTTCCCCCAACATCGTTAAAAAAACAACAACCCACATATTTTTATTGATTTCATGGAGAGGAAGGGATAGGAAGAGAGATAGAAACATCGATGAGAGAGAAACATCAACCAGCTGCCTCCTGCACGCCCCCTACTGCGGATCGAGTCTGAAGCCTGGGCATGTGTCCTGACCAGGAATTGAACCAGCTACCTCCTGGTGCATGGGCCGGCGCTCAACCACTGAGCCACACCGCCGGGCTATGGTATTTTAATAGCAACGTTGTTCATTTTAACGTGTGTTGGGAAAATTGCATGACTATGGAGATTATTGCTTAGGATGAGGTTGGAATTAATTTTGTAAGTAACTTCATTTATAGAAAACATTAATTAAACAAATGATCTGCAAATATGGCCAACATTTTGAAAGTGAGACATCTGGGGAGCTCTTGGCTAGGTCCTCCTGGAATGCCTTCATTTCTGAAGCTCTAAATTCTGTATCCATCAGGGCTCTTTATTATTGAGTGTTTGGGTGTCAGGGGCATGCAAATCACTCTGAATTCTCACAAGAATCCTGGAAGTGGGCTTTACTGTTTCCTGCAAGGCTCAGAGAGGGCAAGTGACTGGCCCAGAGCCACACAGCTGGTAATCTGACCCTCTCCGTGCCCTTCGCGGCTGACTACTTGGGACTTGGAAGGGAGCTCAGAGCGAGCTTTTGATGGGGCCGGAGTAGGATCTTGGGAACCCCGGTGTGTGTGTTGGGGTGTCCCGCTGTGGGCTCGGGGCTGGTCTGCAAGAAGCCAGGTGTGTGACTTGCTCCCTGCATGGATCATCCCTGTAGGCTCCAGGTCCAGCCATTCCCCTGTCCGTGGGGGAGGTCTGGGTGGGGATCCTGGCCTGGCAGGCGGGCCCACTGGCCTCTGGCTGGCACCTCCCCAAGCAGACACAGAACTGGGGATGCAATGGGCAAGGCTGGCACTGCCAGCCTGGTGGGTTGTTCCTGCCAAGGGCACCAGAGTCCACTCCTCCTGGGTGGGCTGCTGTTCTCCACAAAGGTCTCTTCTCCATCTCACCTAGACCGGGGTGCCCAGGTCCCCTTTGGTTGGCGGGGTCTGGGTTTCCAGGGCGCTGCCTCATGGGCAGCCTGGGCTTTGGATTGAGTAAAGGCTCATGGGACGAACCTTATCTTCGGGACCCAGTCGGGGTCTCCTTTGTGGGTGAATCTTAGATTCGTTGTTTAGTGAGGAGACAATTTACAAGGCTCACGTCAACACGAGTGTCTTACGGGAGGGGGCACTCAAGATTGCTGCTCATTGAATATCACTTTCCAAACCCGAGTCCCCTCCCCGCTCCTTCCTCCTCAGCTGCGTAAATGCCCGCATGTAACCCCACACACAGTGTAGACGGAGTGTGTGGGGGAGACCAGCGAGCCCCTCCCTCTTTGAACTCACCTGTCACTTGTGACTGTGTAAGGAGGGACAGGAAGAAGGTGGGAGAAGTGGGAGGGGGACCCACGGGGGGGCTGTTTCCAAGGGGCTGGAATTCTTGGGAGTGGCCTCGGGCTCCTCAAAATCTTGTTTTTCTGAGACACATTCAGGAATCTGAGGCAAGTCTCCCAAGGGAGGGATGGGGACCGGAGGGAGGCTGTCCAGGGTCCCCTGATCCCCAGGCCGGGGCCCACCATCTGCTGTGCGTCTCTTGCAGGCCCAGAGTCAGCATGCCGTGTGGCTGGGCCGCCCCTCTGCTCCTGCTGCTGCTCCAGGGCGGTGAGTAGCTGGCCGCCTCTGCAGCGGGCGGGCGGGCGGGCGGGCCTGTGGGCTCTGGGTCAGAGTCCATGGCACATGTCCACTGGAGGCGGACACAGGGGGAGCCGCTGGCTCTCCACGAACCAGAATTCACCCACCCAGAGAGCCTCATTAGCCAGGTTTGGGCAGGTCCAAGCAGCCCGGCCCTAGCTTGGGTCTTTGAGGCTCACTGGGGCCCTGGGAGACCGCACCCTGCATTCCCATGGCCCTGCCGTGGCGGGCTTCAACCCCCCCCCCCCCCCGCACCCCCCCCCCCCCCCCCATGAGGAAGTCCTGCCTCTGGTCCCACCTCATCTCCTAGGGGAAGTTCTTCAACCATCACTGGGCTGCCTTCAGGCACTGATGCTCCCAGTGGGGAAGAGGGGGTGAGGACCAAAGCCAGAACCTTAAAGGTTCTGGAGAAGCTGCAGCTGGAGGGAGGGGATGTCAGACACGGAGCTGGGGAAGGCCAGGAGTGAGACACGGGGCACGGCCAGGGCTGAGAGATCCAGGAGGCCTTCCCAGAGGAGGGGCGATGCAGCACGCAGGCTCCAATGGGGCTGGATGGGGGCAGGGGGCCCTTTAGCCACTCGCTGACCATCAGCATTTCTCTCTGGTTTTTACTTAAAGACCCAGAGCCTCGAATCGCTCCTTCAGCAAACAGGTGTCAGGCTCCTGTCCCGGGCCTTGCTGAGTGGCCGCACTCTGCCCTGGCTCTCACAGGCCTTCGGGGTACCCGCCACAGCACCACCCCTGTGGGCACCAGTAGCGAGCCCCGCTCTGCATGGTGCCGAGCGCCATCTCAGCCCATGCTCCTGACAGCCCACCAGGCCCATGCCGAGCGCCGCCCAGTTCTCAGTTGAGAAAACTGGCTCCGAGAGGGTCAGGGACAGGTCACGGCCACACGTCGGGCGGCGGCAGCCTTGGGGTCAGGCCACAGGTGTGCTGATTCCCGTGGTCACCTGGCTTGGCTTTCCTCGAGCACGGGCTGCGCCTGTGACAGACAGCACATGCTCACCTCCACACCCTCCAGGGACCATGTCCCCCGTTACAGGTAGTGGCCCGAGTGGCCTGAGGCACGTGTCCACGCTTTGGTAACCGCAGGCCAGGGATAGCCCTGAGGCTGTCGGCCCAGGGGCAGGGCCAACCAGGTGGCTGGGTTTTTACTCCCTCTGGTCCCTGATGTCACCTCCATCCCAAAGCAGTGCTCATTCTCCACAAGTGCCCGGGACAGGCCTGCCTCCTCCCAGAGGGGAGCCTAGAGCCCCGAGTCACTTCCCAGCCCCGGCCCGCGGGAGGCCTCTGAGGCCACGCCCAGGGAGTGTCCTGTCCACTAGCAATGCCTGCCAGTGTGTGGAGGGCAGACGCCAGGACTTTCCAGAGCGGTGCTCCGGGCTCGGAGCCCAGCTTCTGACCTGGGTCCCCATTGGTCACGGAAAAGTAAGGAAAAGCCATTGAAGATGAAGCTACTTAAACAGGGGAACACCTTTCTGGTAAATGGTGGGAGGGAGGGGGGAAGAGCAGCACTGGCACTTGATCTGATAAAACAAAACTAAAGCTTATCACGTTTATTTTGTTAAATAGGGAACAAAATTTAGATTATGACCCACTTGGTTAATTCTGTCTCATTAGGAGTGTCTTGTCCCCGTCGCTGGCCTTGAAACTTTGGGGGCTCAGACAAGAAATCTGAGGGGACAAGGACCTCCTTGCCTCAGTCCCACATCTTGGTGGCCCCTGACTCGCCGTATTCATCCTGGCCCTGGGACCCGCCTCCACTCATCCTCCAGCCCTGGACGGGCTGAGGGAGCAGGGAGCTCTGCAGCCCCCTCCCAACCCCTACCAAGGCCCCTCTCTCCCTCGCCCTGCAGCCTGGGGTTGCTCAGACCTTGTCTGCTACACCGATTACTTCCGGACGGTCACCTGCTTCCTGGAGACGTGGACCCCCCACCCCGGCATGCTCACCCTCACCTGGTAAGTGGCTGGGCCTCACCGGCCCTCGGAGTGCTCCTCAGGGGGGCCTGGTCCCAGCACAGGACCGCAGGAGACCATGAGCTGAGTTGGACCTACTGTGTGCCAGATAGGTAGTTTAGCAATAAAGACAAGAGCCGCCGCTTCCTGGGGGCTCACTCAGCAACTTCACCCACAGCATTTGGTTTCACCCCAAGAAAGACTGTGAGATGGGAGTCACTGCGCCCATCTTGCAGACGACCACCCAGGGCTCATGGGACTTGTGCAGAGAATGACTGAGAGGCGTAGGGCAGCTCTGTCCAGCTCTAAGGCCGTCCTCTGTCACTCACGCAGGCCTGACTATGGTTTTGAGACGCCGAGGTGACGGGACTCCCACACGATGTTTTTGAGCGCTTAGTACATGCCAGGCAGCCCTCCACGTGCTTCACATGAATGACCACCTCCGGTCCTCACAATTATGACTCTCATTTTATAAGTGAGGGCACTGAGGTTCAGAGAGGTTATGCAACTTGCCCGAGGTCACACAGCCAGCGAATGGCGGACTTGGTTTCAAACACAGGCAGCCTGACTCCAAACTCCACGGGTCCTTATAAGTCCATATTGTTAAAAAAAAATCATGCATGACACTTGTTCGAGAACGGTAGGGCGGACTTTATTTAAAAAGACTATTTATCTTGACAAGCTAAGGCCACTGCACAGGGTTTTGCTGATTGGGCTCAACTCGGAACACAACAAGGAAAAGCTGGGTTTATAGCCAAGGAGCAGGGTGGGTCAGCGCACGGAAACCACGAGGCGGGAACACCAGGGGTCAGAGGGCTCCGTGCTAAGCCGACCTAACAGGGCTCCTGCTGAGGCAGCCCAGGGGGCCCAGACTCCACCGGGGGCTGGTGGAGGAGGAGGAACCCACTCTGGCATTGAGGGTGGGGCTTCTGGCTGGACCGACTTAGCAGGGGTCTTGCTCAAAGTAGACGATGCAGAGACAGACACGGAAACACAAAAGTCAGGGCCACGGTGAGGAGAGTGCAGAGGAGCCTGCGTAGCGTGTGGTCAAGGAGAGACTTTGCCATCACCCACTCATTCATCCCTTCACACGGGCACTTTGATTAAGCTCCTGCCTGACACGTGCAGGCACTAGTGACTCAGCAGAGGCCCAGCCTCGCGGTCCCAGGTGTCCTGGAGCTGACACACGCAGCGGGAGTGGCTGGTCACACACACACACACACACACACACACGCAGCCACCGTGCACCCAGCCCCCCCACACACACACACCCACCCACCCACCCACACACACACCCAGACACACCCAGACACACACACACACACACACACACACACGCAGCCAGCAGGATGCTTTCTGAGTACAATGAGCGCTGTCAAGAACAGGGAGCTGGACCCCCTGGTAGAGAGCAAGTGACGTGGGGGAGGGCCAAGGGGTCGGGGCAGCCTCTGTGGGTGAGGAGGAGGCAGCGGGTGAGCTGGGGAAGGGCCGTCCAGGGAGAGGGCACTGCCTGTGCAAAGAGCTCAGGCGGGGAGAGCTGGAGAGCTGGAGGCATGGTGAGGAGGTCAGTGTGGCCAGAGGGGGCGGAGCCAAGTGAAGAGGAACAGCAAGTACAGGAGGCGAGAGGGTGGCAGGGCCTGGCTCTGTGGTGTGGGCGGTGAGAAGCCACCGCGGAGTGTTAGGCAGGGGAGTGACGGGGAGTTTTTAAAGGCCCCCTGGCTGCTGTGCAAGGGAAAGAGATCGCTGGGACGGCGGGCAAGGCGAGGACCCCCCCAGGCAGCCATCACAGTGTCCAGGCTGGAGGCTTGGAGAGCATTGATTCAGGAGACGTTTCTATTCCAGCCAACATTTAGCAGAGCTCTGAACCCACACGTCCATACTGGCCCTGGAGGGTGGTCATGTTCCGAGCCTGAATTTGTAGGTAGCGGGGGTGGGGGTGGGGGAAATAGCTGGTGAACTTCTATGTATCCTTCAAAACCCATTGTTTCTGCCCAGTGGGAGTTAAAAAGCCAGCACATTTCCCCCAACCCCATGTTAACTACCTCCCTGGAAGTTCACCAGAGCAGGACGGAGCTTCGTGTGGCTCTTGCTTCGGTGTCTGGTGGATTTGGGATGGAAGGAGAGTGGGAAGGAAGCCGGAAATGCTTAGTGCCCTTCCTGTGGGACAGTGATGCAGGAGATGGAGCAGACAGGGTCAGAGATAGAATGCATTCAGGCAAGAGTGGCCCTATTTCTGCAGTTGAGAGCTGCTGCTCTGAGTGATGGAGTGAGTCCGGTCGCTTGAAGGTGTGCAAGCCTGGAGCCTGGACCAACCCACCAGGGCTGCTCCAGGGGAGGGTAAACCTTCCCTGGGGAAAGGCTGGTTGGACTAGGTCAGTGGTCAGCAAACTCATTAGCCAACAGAGCCAAATATCAACAGTAGAACGATTGAAATTTCTTTTGAGAGCCAAATTTTTTAAACTTAAACTATATAGGTAGGTACATTGTTATTAATTAGGGTGTTCCTAAGGCTTAGGAAGAGCCACGCTCAAGGGGCCAAAGAGCCGCCTGTGGCTCGAGAGCCGCAGTTTGCCGACCACGGGACTAGGTGAGCTGCAGCCCCACCTCCTGCCCCTTCCGTGCACTGAGCCCCGCCGGCCACTAGCCGTGACTGGCTGCTCTGTCCTCGAAGGCAAGACCCCTACGGAGAACTGGAGGATGAGGTCACGTCTTGCAGCCTCCACCGGTCCACGCACAATGCCACTCACGCAAAATACACGTGCCACATGGATGTGTTCCGCTTCATGGCCGACGACATTTTCAGTGTCAACATGACAGACCAGCCTGGCAACCGCTCCCAGGAGTGTGGCAGCTTTGTCCTGGCTGAGAGCCGTGAGTACTTGGAGGAGAACCTAGGCGGGGTTGGGCCCCATGCTCCCCGGGCCGGCTCCCCCTGCCTCTCGTTGGAGGTCGGCCCTGTAGATGCGGCGTTTGCCAGGTGTGGGGTGGCAGCGGGGCCTGGCCTGAACCAGAGACAGGCCGCAGCGGGTGAAGGAGCTCTGGGACCGGGACCTGGGGCTGCCGTTCTGTTCAGCCTGTGACCTTGCACTATAGAACGAGAGCCCCTTAAACTCTGACCTCTGGGACTCTCTCCCAGTCTGAGGCAAATGGGGGACTCTGAGTCACAAGAGAAACCTCCCCAGGTTTCCTCCCATCATTAGCTCCAGGGGGCAGGGAGGAGGCCCAGGGACAGAGGGCCCTGGCTGGTGGAAGCAGTTGTTTTTGTGGGTCCAGAGCCAGGGTGGGGCAGGGAAGGGGCCGGAGGCAGCTTTTAGTGTGATGTGAGCGCAAAGTGGGGTGTCCAGGTAGGGAGTGAGAGGCCTGTCCCCAGAGGCATGCAGAAACAAACAGCCAAGAGGATCCTGCCCTCGGGAAGGCGCAGGCCTGCGGTTTGGCAGTGTCTGCCTCCCGGGCCCCAGTGGAGGGGCAGGGGACACGCAGGTGTCTGTCATTCGCACTCTGGGGTCCAGGTCTGCACCACTTTGCTGAGTGGATGTCACACCACAGAGCATGTGAGCAAACTTCACACACATACCTAGGCACACCCAGACTTTCACATGCACACACACACATACACACATACACATACACACATACACACACACACGGACACACACATACCTAGGCACACCCAGACTTTCACATGCACACACACACATACACACATACACATACACACATACACACACACACGGACACACACATACCTAGGCACACCCAGACTTTCACATGCACACACACACATACACACATACACATACACACATACACACACACACGGACACACACATACCCAGGCACACCCAGACTTTCATATGCACACACACACACACGGACACACCCAGACTTTCACATGCACACACACACATACACACATACACATACACACATACACACACACACGGACACACACATACCTAGGCACACCCAGACTTTCACATGCACACACACACATACACACATACACATACACACATACACACACACACGGACACACACATACCTAGGCACACCCAGACTTTCACATGCACACACACACATACACACATACACACACACACGGACACACACATACCTAGGCACACCCAGACTTTCACATGCACACATACACACATACACACATACACACACACACGGACACACACACACCCAGACACACCCAGACTTTCATATGCACACACACACACGGACACACCCAGTCTTTCACACGTGCACACACACACGGACACACACACACACACGGACACACCCAGACTTTCACATGCACACACACACATACACACATACACACATACACACACACACGGACACACACACACACACACGGACACACCCAGACTTTCACACGTGCACACACACACACGGACACACACACATGCACAGACACACCCAGACTTTCACACACGCGCTCGCGCACACACACGGACACACGAACACTCATAAACCCCCTCAACCCCTGGCCTAGACAGCACGGACATAGATGCCCACATTCTCATGTTTATGCACACACATGCACACGCCTACACACATGCACACTCACTCAGCCATTTAGATCCAGGGTGGTGGTTTACCGAGCAGGGGTGCCCTCCTATCTCCCTGAGAGCTGGGCAGGCAGAGGAGGGCACAGGGCAGGGCTGCCCCTCCACCTGGCATTTCTCCGGCCCTCCCTCCCTGCTCCTGCCAGGGTCTGAGGCCAGGCCTGTGCTCAGCAGCGGAGGAGGCAGTGTCCTGTCCCTGGGCAGCCTTCCCCGGCCCCTTGGTCCTCCTGGGCCCTGGGCTGCGCCAGCATCTCCCGAGTTGAGTTCCCCCGTGAATTGGTCCTTACCAGCCAGCCAGCCCCCAAGGACGCTGACAACCAGGCCCCCGCCGGCCTGGGAGGAGAGGGGGAGGGCTTAGGGACTATTCCAGTTCCGAGGGACCCGTGGCTGAGAGAGCAGCCACCACAAAGCGCTCAGCACGGCGTGAATGTGCGCCTTCTCGCACCTCAGGCCGAGGGCGGAGTCGGCTTCAGAGCTCCTTTTGGAACACCTGGATTTAACAGGCATTTCATGAGGGCCTACTGTGTGCTGGACTCTTGTCCTCGGAGGTGCAGTCCCGGAGAACTAACCCTCTGCCCCAAGGAGCTGAGATCCCAGAGAGGGGGTGGCAAGCAGCTCGGAGAAGGCGGGTGTGGGCGCAGGCCCCGCGTCCCTCTGACAGGAGCAACTTGCCACTGGCTCCCCTGACGCTCCCTCCTTCTCTACTTAGCTTGGTCCATGAATGTTCACTCCGTGTGATAGGAACCGATTCCCTCTTCCAAGAGAGGACATGAAGGCACGCACTGTGGTGTGTCCTGCTCAGGTTGAAAGCAGATTTGGGAGGGACCCGGGGCCGCGTGTGTGGTCCAGATCGCCGCGCTTACCCTGTCGGGGAGGTGCCTGTGAGGTGCGGGGCGGTCACACTCACGGCCACTGCGGGTCGGGCTGCTCAGCTGGTAGCTTCCTGCCACAGCAGGACACTCATTGCAGCCGGGTTCTGCAGAGCAGAGTCATCAGCCCCTCGCTGGTCAGAGTCCTCTGCCTTCTCAGGGCCGATGGGGCTCACTGATCCCCTCACTGACAGCAGAACTAGAGAACCTGCGGGTGTGGCCATCAGGTAGCTTAGAAAGGCCTGGATCAGCAGCTAACTTTAACATTTGAGCGATTTCCTACAATAATCTGGGCTTT
The DNA here is from genome assembly GCF_028538775.1 of Myotis yumanensis. NCBI lineage: Eukaryota > Metazoa > Chordata > Mammalia > Chiroptera > Vespertilionidae > Myotis > Myotis yumanensis. The sequence goes on from NW_027223755.1 coordinate 104,374,280, forward strand.
CCGGGTCTTTCCTTCCTGGCCACCCTGGTCTGCATTCCTGCCCGGCCCCTGTGCGCTGGGAGGGCTCTTTATAGTTTAGTGCCCACACCTGTTTCACTGTATCTGTCACCTGCCGCCTCTGAGTTTGCAACCCCACAGCAGTCCATTTTTCAGATGAGTAAACTGAGGCCCGGAGACAGGGGAAGCTTCACCCAGCCACCCGGGGCCACTCATCCTGGTCACAGAAAGGATGGGCCACCAGGGCATGTCCAGCTGATACAAATCTCACCCATTTTATCTTTCTGGCTTTTTTCTTTAAGTCAAGCTGGCTCCTCCTTTCAACGTGACCGTGACCTTCTCGGAACATTATAACATCTCCTGGAGCTCCAATTACGACTCGTACTCGCTCAAGGGCAAACTGCAGTATGAGCTGCGGTACAGGAAGCGGGGAGACCCCTGGACGCAGGTGAGACTGCAGAGAATGGGCGGGCGGGCAGGGATGGGGAGTGCAGCGCATCTGCGTGGGGGAGGGGAGTGCCCGGGAGACCGGTGAGCTGGCCATTCACAGCCAAGAATGGAAACCCAGGACACACCCAGGATGGAGCCCCCCTTACACGCTTTCATGCTGCCCTCTCCCCTTCTCCCTGGGGTAGGAGACCCCTTAAAACTGTTTCCCGGGTCCTGTCTACCAGCTGCCAGAGAAGGAGCTGGCACCTCTGCAGGTCCCGCCTCGTGTCTAGCGACAGTAGTTGTTTCAGAATTGGGGCTTAGAACCGTCCCACTTCGCTTAGGACGGCCGGCCGCAGTTGAGGAGTTCCGGAAGCTTCCATAACCAAAAGGTCCGGGGTCAGAGGACATTGTTTCCAAGCTGAAGGCCCAGCGGTGTCCTCTGTCTAGGTGCCCGAGGGTCCAGATGGCCGCTGTTAGAAGGGCTCCAGCGTTCTCTACCCTTTAGAATGGCCCCAGCTGAAGGTTTTCATGGTTTAGTCTGTCCCCGTGGAAGACTCCCGAGGTTTCCACGGCTAAGAGGCCTGTGGTGGGAGCCTTCCAAATGCCCGCTGTGGAGACGCCCGCTGTCTGGAACGCTGCCCGTTAAGCACTGCCAGGAGTGGCCGCCGCTGCTCCTGGGGCAGCCCCAGTCCCAGCAGGGAGGGTCCCCTGCTGTGGGATCAGAGAGCCATGAACAAAGCATCGTGACCTGGGCAAGGCCGAGACGTGCCCATGGCTCTGTGCTGCCCACACTGGGGCGGCCAGAACTCCAGCTGGGGCCTGGCTCTCGGGCAGGGAGCGCAGACCCCAGGAGAGGGCTGGGGGGGCGTTCTGCTGGGGGGTGGGGGTAGACGCAGGGCCGCCTGCTCACCCTCACAGCGCATCCTTCCCCTGTGCTGGCAGAGTCCGGGGAGGAAGCTGATCTCAGTGGACGTCAGGAGTGTCTCCCTCCTGCCCTTGGAGTTCCACCCAGGCTCCAGCTATGAGCTGCAGGTGCGGGCGGGGCCCCAGCCCGGCTCCTCCTTCCAGGGGCCCTGGAGCGAGTGGAGTGACCCGGTCCTCTTTCGCACCCAGCCAGAAGGTAGGTGTGAAGCTGGGTGGACACCCACTCTTGGTGCCAAGTCTTGTCCTGAGCCCTGAGACGTCCAGCGTGGTGCAAGGTATCCACTCAGCTGAGCCATATCCCAGGAGTAGCCCTTTGACAGTTCGGGAGCCCCTGCTTGCAGGCCAGGCCCTGCGTGGGGTGCCAGGGGCCTCCCCTGCCAGGCTGTGTGTCTCCCTATCAGTCTGTGAAGCATCCTTAGCCCCATTTTGTAGATGAGAAAACTGAGGCCCAGCAGATAAGGTCACTTACCCAGGGTGGGGGTGGGAGGGGGATTTGAACCCCCACCCATCTCACTTCAAGGCACCAAAGCCTTCCCAGCCCCTTCCCCTCCACCCAGACCCCTGCCCACCACCCCCCGCCACGTGCCTCTGTAGAGGTGGGTTCCATGTGACCCACTATGTGCTTCTTCCCAGAGCTCAAGGCAGGCTGGCACACGGACCTGCTCTATCTCTTCCTGGTCTTCACGCTCCCCATCCTTGTCTACTTAGGTCTGAAGATCCGCCTGCCTTGGAGGTGAGGCCAGGGGCTCAGGGAGGGGGGGAGATGGGGTCAGCCTGGGCCACAGCCCCTCTGTGACTCACCCGGGCTGGGGCACACCCGTCATGGAGTCGGTGGTCATGACAGGGGTGGTGACAATGACCAGCTCCCGGTTTCCTACGCGCTGGGCGCTCACTCAGCCCTCACAGCCGCCCCGTGAGCTGGATGCAGACAGTGACCTCCATTCGACAAATCCGGACACTGAGGCCCGGAGTCGGCAGGGGCCCTGCCCAGTTCACACGGCTGTGAAACAAAGGAGGACCTTGAGCCCTGTGCTCTTTTTCTTTGTTTTTTTGGTGAATCCTCACCGGAGGATCTTTTTTCCATTGAATTTTTAGAGAGTGGAAGGGAGGGAGGCTCGGAGGGAGGGAGGGAGAGAGAGAAACATCCATGTGAGAGAGACACACCCCTTGGTTGCTTCCTACACATGCCCCAACCGGGGCTGGGGATCGAACCTGCCCAGGTTTGTGGCCTTGACTGGGAATGGCCCCTCTGATGTGTGGGCCGACGCTCTAACCACTGAGCCACCGGCCGGGCTGACCCTTGTGCTCTGAACAGTGGCCTCAGCTGTGATTGTGTCAGGGAATTCTAAGCTCTGACCTGGGGGGCACGAGGGACTGCCCGGGGGGGTGACCCCCCCCCCCTCGGCCTCAACCGGAGATTTTGCTTTTATTTGTTACGTGTTGGTTTCTGCTGAGCGTGGTCCCTGAGGGAAGGCGCTGCTGACGGCGAGTCCAGCACGGGCCCCCGGGCCTCCGAGAGCGGCCGGCTATCGTGGGGCCTCGCCCGGTGGCAGCGCGTCCTGGTCCTCTCGGTCTAGAGACCGAGCCAGAGCCGGAGGCGCACCATGGCTCAGGGCGCTCCTGGTGCCGGGTGCCGGGTGCACCCCGAATCCCCCACAGCCCCGAGGAGCTGGCCTTTGCCCACCTGGTCCTAGAGGAGGAGCCGGGGCTCAGAGGGGCAGCGCTCACCAAGCACACAGTGGGCGGCGGAGCCCTCGTGCCTTCAGGAGCCGTGGGCGACTTGCTGCCTCAGTTTACAGATGTGGACATTGTGGCTCAGGGCAGGCGGGACGGGGGTGGGCAGGGACAGGGTGGAAAGGAGGCACTTGGGTGTGTCTTGGGAGGCGCTGAGACTCCTGTAGGACAAAGTTGGGGAGCATCTGAGGGGGAGGCCGGGCTGCCCTCCGCGAGATCGGGGGGCTGACCTTCTCTCTGCCCTCCCAGGCTGTGGAAGGTGTGGGTGCAGGTGCCCAGCCCCGAGCCATTCTTCCAGCACCTGTATGTGAGCCACAGCGGGAACTTCAAGGTGAGAGCCCCACCCGACCAGCCCTTGACACCTCTTACCTCTCCAGAGCCCCTCCAGTCCCAGCCCCAGCCCAGCCCAGCCCCAGCCCAGCCCCAGCCCCAGCTTCAGGCCCAGCCCCAGCCCCAGCCCCAGCCCCAGCCCCAGCCCCAGCCCAGCCCAGCCCCAGCCCCAGCCCCAGCCCCAGCCCAGCCCCAGCCCCAGCCCCAGCCCCAGCCCCAGCCCCAGCCCCAGCCCAGCCCCAGCCCCAGCCCCAGCCCAGCCCCAGCCCCAGCTTCAGGCCCAGCCCCAGCCCCAGCCCCAGCCCCAGCCCCAGCCCCAGCCCAGCCCCAGCCCCAGACTCAGCTGCAGGCCCAGCCCCAGCCCCAGCCCCAGACTCAGCTGCAGGCCCAGACCCAGTTGCAGGCCCAGCCTCAGCTTCAGGCCCAGCCCCAGCCCCAGCCCCAGCCCCAGCTGCAGGCCCAGCCAGGCCAGAAGCCAGACCTCGGTCTTGGCATCTGCCAAGTGCAGCAAGTAATTCTGGGCAGAGTTCGTCAAGACCATGCAGCCTTTCCCAGCCCCAGGAGCCAGCGGGGGGTGGGCCGGGCCAGGTGCACCCTGGGGCCACGAATTGGCTTCCTGGGTCTTAGATGCCCTGGTGTGAGGGTGGAGAGGGAGCAGTTCTGGAAAGGGAGGGACCCGCCTGCAAAATGCACCAACCCCCTGCCAAGCTTCAACCACCACAGCCACCACAGCGCCCGCGGTTCTCTGGGCCCATTTACCGCTCAACACCCACCCTGGGTGGCAGGAGGGGCCTCCCCCGGAGAGGATGTGGTGAGGCGGGAGGAGCCTGGAAGTCAGGAAATGCGGGCTGGCGCATTGATTGAGCTCCTGCCAGCTGCCTGGAGCTGCGCTGAACGCTCTGGGCTCCACCCCACACCTTCCCCGCAGCCCCTCCAGGGCGGGCGCTCCACCCCCCCCCCCCCCCCCCGGGGCCTGTGAGGAGACCCTGCTCAGATCACAGAAGTGGCTTTCGTGGGGAGGGGAGGAGCGTGGACTCCAGCCCACGTGGGTGGACCCTTCCTCTTTCCTCTGCTCCTTCCCAGAGCCTCCGATATCACCTCTATTTTGTATCCATTTTGCCAGTACTCATAGCACTCGCTGTGTCCTGGGCAGATATTAACTCACTTAATGCTCACAGCAACCCTGAGGAGTGGGTCCTATGTGCAGGCCCATTTCCCAGATGGGGACACTGAGGCCCAGAGAGAGTAACTGGCTCAAGGCCACACAGCTGAGAAGTGACTGAAAGCAGTGGTGGCAGCCACGTCAGGGTCCTGAGATGAGCTTTCCAGGGGCGAGAGGCTCACATCTAGGAGATTCCAGTTCTCGGGGATTCTCTCTGCTGATTGGATGGGGACCCTGTGTCAAGAGGGGGATCCTCAGCGCTTGGGGGCCGCTGCCTCAGTCCCTCACGGCCCCACAGCCCTTAGCCACCGTGCACACATAGGCCATTCCAAGCTGGCGGTCTCTCATTCAGTCAGTTAAACATTTCTCAGCCACTGACTGTGTTCCAGGCACTGCGTGAGCCTCGGGATGCAGCTGTGACCAGAAGAACCGGGACTTGTGCCCTGGCCGAGTGTCCGCTGTAGTGGGGACACAAGCAGGAGAACGCTGGGTTTTAAGAAATAAAACAGGGACAGGTGGGGGCTCTGTCACTCAGACCTCAGGGTCTCCTGTATTTTGGCCCCCGCAGGCCCCCGAGCGGCCCATGGTCTGAGTTTATACCCTCCCTGGCCCCCGTCCCATGCGTGACTCTCCCTCCCGTTCTCTCTCACAGAAATGGGTAGGCACGCCCTTCACTGCCTCCAGCCTGGACCTGGGCCCCTGGAGCCCAGGGGTGCCCTCGCCCTTGGAGATGTACAACTGCTGCCCCCCGCTGAGTGCAGCCCAGGGGCTGGAGACCACGCTGCTGCCCGCGCCTGCGGATCTGGTGGAAACCGACAGCGCCCCTAAGCCCGAGCCCGAGCCCGGACCTGACCCGGGCTACTGGGGCCCTGCCCCCTGCACTGGCAGTGCGGGCAGCTCAGCTTACAGCCAGGAGGGGGACCGGCCCTATGGCCTGGTATCCATCGACACGGTGACCGTGGTGGGCGCAGAGGAGCCGTGCGCCTGGCCCTGTACCTGTGGGGAAGATGGCTACCCAGCCCTGAACCTGGACGCTGGCCTGGAGCCTGGCCCGGGCACCGAGGACCCGCTCTTGGGCCCTGGGGCCACAGTCCTGTCCTGTGGCTGCGTTGCGGCTGGTGGCCCTGCCGGGCTGGGGCCCCCCTTGGGCGGCCTCCTCGACAAACTGATGCTGCCCCTGGAAGATGAGGCGGGTTGGGTGCCAGGGCCGCCTTGGGGCGGTGGGCCACCCCGAGGGGTGTCTGACAGCGAGGCGGGCTCGCCCCCCGCCGGCCTGGACATGGACACGTTCGACAGCGGCTTCGCAGGCTCTGACTGCGGCAGCCCCGTGGAGTGTGACTTCTCCAGCCCCAGGGACGAAGGGCCCCCCAGGAGCTACCTGCGCCAGTGGGTGGTCATGGCCCCTCCGCCTGCAGGGCCGGGGCCCCAGGACAGCTAGTGAGGCCAATGGCTGTTCAGAACTGGCCGTGCCCCCGGGCGGCGAGGCATGGGCGCCTGGGCTGTGGTGGGAAGAGGCCTGCAGCCTTTGGTCTCCCAGGGCCCTGAGCCTGGAGTTGATGCTGTGCGTGTGTGGCTCAGGGGCGCACGGTGTGCCTGCGTGTGCGAGCAGCACGCACGGGTGTGCACACGGCGGCAGCCTCCCTCCCTGCAGGGCACATGGGCTGGCCCCTGGGTCACATTTGAGAATCTGGTCCAGTGCTGCCCACAGGCCTCCTGGGACCAGGACACTGGCTGTGACAGACACCAAGCCCCGCCCCTGGGGCCTGCCCCTCCAGGAGCCGCACACTGTTCCTGATCAGGTGGGAAGACCTGGGGAGAAGGAGAGGCCTGTAGCTAGGTCTGAGCCTGGACTCTGACGCCTCCTGGCTGTGCCACCTCGGGTGCTGGTCCCCGCTCTGGGCTGGGACTTCCTATCTGGACATGTGGATGGTGCTGCCCTCGGGGAGCAATCAGTGCAGTCACCCACCTAGTGCACAGCCCAGAGCAGACCCTCAATAAACGTCAGCTTCCTTCCTTCTGAGGTGGGACCGAGGCTTGTGCTGAAGGTGGGTGGGGGCGAGAAAGCAGCCACAGCCTGGGCCTGTGGCCATCCCCACCCTGCAGAGGGGCACTGCGTGGGCGGGTAGGAGGTGTTTCCGGGCTTAAAATCAGTCAGCCTTGTCTCTTCAGACAGCCTCCCACCCACCAAAAATTGTTTTTCTGGCTCCTTCTGCCCATATTTAAATTCCCTTTATGCGCCCAGGAAATATTTATTGAGCACAGTGCGTGCTGGGCATTGTGCCGAGTGCTCGGTACAGGGTGGGAGCACAGGCCCAGGGACCCCCTTGGCACTCAGGGTGGGGACAGGGCAGCGGGAGTTGGCAGGAAGGACTGCGCTCTCATGTACTCGCTTGGGGAGTTAGGGGAGTCACGTTCTTGCTGATGATTTGTAAGTCTGTTGAAATGTGAATTGAGAAGCCAAGAAAACAGTTCTCAGCCATGTCTTGAAGGCACGTCCTGAACATCATTTTGCACAGGCGGTGATACAAACACTGCATATTGCACTCTACTCGTATTTTTAAAAAGAAAATGGACTGTTTTCCCCCGAAGAGCCTTGACCTTTAGAGGTGACTTTTCAAGACCATCCAGATGATGAAGGCAGCTGGGAGGTGACTCAGAGGCCACTCCAGGGCCCTGAGGGGAATCCCCACCCAGCCTGGAACCCCACTGGGACCTCCGCCTGTTACCCTCCCCTGCAGCCCGGCCTGAAGCAGACAGCTCTGGCTCGTCTCTCCTTTTGGGCAAGTCTGAGCTACACGTTGGTCCATCTGAAAGCTTCTCTGTGACTCATCTGTGAAACTGAGTGGTTGGGAAAAGTCACTGAGAGAATACCCGTGGTGTGGAAAGTTCTAGAACATTATTAACCTGGATTAGGCTGTTTGTGGCTCAATGGCAGCACAAATGTGAAACCACAGCCCCTGCATATGTGTGAACAGCCCTCACCACCCCACCATCACCCTGGAGACACCTGAGCCAAGGTGGGCTGTGGTTTTCTCACCCTCTTGGGGGCAACAGGTTCCAGGAGCCACCTGGTCCCCTAGGGCAGCTGCTCAGCTCTCCACACACACAGCTGTGTGCTGGGGGAGGGGAAGGGGGAGGGGAACTCCTGGGACTGACTGACGCCAGGTCCCGGGGTCCGACCGGGGCTCTGGCCTGGGCCAGACATAGCTCTTGACTGACTCCATCTTTGACGGAGCTCAGATCAAAAACATGGGTGCAAAATGAAGACAGGAGCGGGCCCAGCTGGGAGGATGCAGGTGTAGGAGGAGGCTAGATGGCTGGACCTACAGGCACATTGGTGGGTGAATATGGATAAGTGATGGAGAGACAGATGCAAAAGCTGGAAGAACAATTCGATGGGTGGATGGAGATAAACAGATGCTAGAGACAAAGGTGATGGAGCCAATAGATGCTCCATGAGGGAAGGACTATTTTGTTCACTGCTTTCTCCTGTCTGCTACATAGGAGGCCCTCAATAAAGCCCGATTTGTAGCGTTTGCTCATTTCCATGGTGTAAATACGTCCACCATGGCCAATTTCAAGCAACAACGTCATGACCACACGTGGAACTGGGAAGGGGTGTGCACTACTGACTCTCCCAGCTGGGCCGGGCCGGCCCTGGGACGCCACGGATGGGAGCCAAGAGGGGCATCAGAGGGGAGGGTGGGGGCTGCAGGGAGGGTGCGGTGTTTGTTGGACTTTGAAAACCAAATAGGAATTGTTAGGTGCACCAGCCTCCAGGCAGCTGGAGGAGCTTGAGCTAAGGCCTGGAGGTGTGACCAAGCCCTGAGCACCAGGAGGTGGGGGAGGTGGTCTTTGTCACCCAAAGTCCAGGCCAGGGTTGCTAATGCCCTGCTTTTAAGAGGCGGGAGGACTGAAGCAACACCCCTTGCACAGACGCCACATTCTGCTCCGGGCCCAGCCCTTTTCCATCGCAGGCTCTGAAGCGAAGGTGTGGAATGGGCTGGCGACCTCCTGAGGTCACCCACTGAGTAAAGCTGAGTCAGAACCTGAGCTCTGGTCTCTGATCCCAAGTCCAGCTCTTCCTCACTGTGCTCTGCTCGTAGGGACTGAGGTCAAGAGGCAAGAAACTCAGCCGACACCTGTGGGTGCCCGTTGCTTCTCGCTGTGCAGCACCCTTATGGGGATGGCTGGCTCCAGCTGTGGAGTGGCTACGGACCCAGGCCTGGCCGACTGAGCATTCCATCTCCCACGGCCACAGTCCCCGTCAGGGAAAGACATGTGGCCCAAGCTGGTCTATGCACCTTTTCCTGGGATTGCTGAGCTGCTGGGGGCACCAGGAGGAAACAGGCCTCCCAGCACCCAGGAAAGCGGACTTGGGAGACGGCGACATAGCCATGGGAATCTCTCTTGAGCTCCTGGAGCCAGCCATGCCTGAAACCACAGTCCCCTGGACCAGCGGTTCTCAACCTGTGGGTCGCAACCCCTTTGGCGGTTGAACGACCCTTTCACAGGGGTCGCCTAAGACCATCCTGCATATCAGATATGTATGATTCATAACAGTAGCAACATTACAGTTATGAAGTAGCAATGAAAATAATTTTATGGTTGGGTCACAACATGAGGAACTATATTTAAAGGGCCAGAGGTTGAGAACCACTGCTCTGGACCTTGAGGTACATGAGTAGGGAAGGTCCCAGGCCACCCCCAAGCTCTTCCCAGACGGTTCTCAGAATGCTCTGAGCCTGACGCGGCCCTCTGCCAGGATTAGAAGAACCCCAAACTCCAGCTTCCCGCCCTTCCCCATGGGTCACTGGGAGCTCTCAGCCAGGGCTGCTGTCCCGGACGCCTGCTGTGGGAGAGGGAGGGTGGGGGCAGGGTGGGGGGTGAATCAGACCTGGCCCTTCATGTTACCCTTCACTAAGGAGGCCCAGAGGGCAGTGACCTGCCCAGAGTCACCCAAGGCTGTGAGCCTCACTCCGCGTGCTGGGCTCCTTCCCACCACCTCCTGCTGGAGGGAAAGCCGCTTCCCTACTCCCATCCGGGACGCGGTTCCCTGTCTGGCTGCTGGCACCCCGTGCTCAGCCCTTCACGGCCCATCCCAACGACACTTGCCCCAGATGCACCATGGGAGTCAGGAAGAGGCCTTCCCGGGGAAGGTGAAAGAGTGAGCACATGCATTTCCGTCCCAGGAGCCCATTCATCACACCAGGAGTCAGAAGTCTAAGTTCTCAGCAGAGAGGGACATGGGAGAGGAAACAGAGGAGTCCAGACTTTGCTCACATGTCACCTCAGTGGGACCTGCACTGGGTCCCTTACTCAAAACTGCAGCACCCACTTCCCTGGTTTCAGTTTGTCCCACACTTATGACACTTTGACTCATTTGTCGTCTTTACTCTGTCCCACTAGTGCAGGGGTTTTACTTCATTCACTGCTGTTTCAGAGTCTAGCATAGTGTGGCACGTAGCGGGTACTAAACAATATTGAATGAGTGAATCAATAGCAGGGTAGTGACCGAAAGGCAGAGGGCTGGGAGGCCCCAGACCTAGGATGCCACAGAAAGATGAAAACAGGTCTCCTTGGGAGTCTGTGATGGAGCGAGCCCCTCCCCCACTGCTCGTCCCCTGGGGCAGCTGTGAGTCTTCCCCATCCCTACTGGCAACAAATGTTTTCTTTCAAAAACTGATGGCCCCAGAGGAAAACCCCTTGCATTCTGCTACCTAAGGGTCTCCCCGCATAATGCTGGCTCCCTACCCCGGGGCGAACCCTGCCCCTGGAAAGTGGTGTCAGGAGGCGGCATTTGAGGCAGGAAGTCTGAGCTGGAGAGCCAGCAGATCCACTTCCCAGCTTCCAAGTTTGCAGGAATTATTGGGCCTCCTGGGGCCTCAGTTTCCTCAGACGTGAAATGGGTACACTGATTAGACATACCTTTTTGTATGCCTGCCTGTTGAGACAAGTGCCAGATACAGTGTCTGGCACATTTCAAGTAAGAAAATGTTATCACTTTGTCAAGATTTTTTGTGGGAAAATCACACCACCCCTGTCAGCTTTTAATGAGCTCAGCCTACAGCCTGGACTAAGGTGAAGCAGCAAGAACAGATGCTGGGCTGCTGCTCTGCTGTCCAGGGGACTCCACTTGCATCTGCCGGCGCTGTCAGGTGGCATACAGAGGTGGCCCTAGACAATTGCCACAGCAATCCTCTGCGATGGGGACATGGTGATGAGGACCAAGGTGAACTGGCAGGTTCTTTTCTTGAATTCAACAAGGGCTGACTTCTCCTTGGATGGGTGGGCCTGCACTGGGCCCTGGGCAGTGCAGGTGGTGAGATCACTAAGGTGGGGGGGGGTGGGGGGAGATCACACGGGTGCACACACCCCCACGCACAGATACAAACATATAGGGATACATACACAGGCACACGCACATTTGGAAAACCCCTGGTAGAGTGGGTCAAAGGCCTAAGGGAAGGAAGGGTGGTCAGCGGGAGAGGACAGAGATCACTCAGCCCAGGGGCGTGGGCGGCCCGAAAGGAAGAGGGCTCGGGAGGCTGGCAGCAGCTGGGGTGGACGGAGGGAGGGATGGAGGGAGGGGGCTGGCTGTGGAATGCACAGAGGTCGCCAAAGGAAAGCCCCATCGCTCCACTTGAGGTGCATCCTCACCCCCATGTCCAATCTCCCTACCACGTGTCCGAAGTGCCCCCGACCTGGGGCACGGGCAAGGCAATGAACCGCCGAGCCCTGTCGTGTGCTGGCACTGGGTGTTCTTCAGCCCCTCTGTCCTCCTGGGAGGGAGGCATTGAGTAAGGAACGTTCTGGGATGCGAACGTCAAGATGCCCAACCCACCTTCCTTCTAGCACATGACGCATTCCCAAATCACCAGCATTGGCAAGTATTGGATGTTTATAAAGCAGACCACATCCATAGTCCTACTTGATCTGAAAAAAATCACCCCAAACACTGCCCTTTCACACTTGAATAAAAATGAAAAAGGAAGAAAAAAATAATGCTAAGACTTGGCCAGGCTTTGGCCTTGCTGGGTTCACCCTCAGGACTCCAGACCCCATGTTCCTGTCCCTGGCCTTGGAGTCAGGCCCAGAGTGACCAGGTCCCAGTGGAGGGAGGACAGCAGCACAGGCCTCACGCCCAGCCAGGCCAGCGCCGCAGGTCAGACGTGCGCAGGGCGGCTGGTTGTGTAAGGAACAGACCCTTCAGTGGCTGTGAGGCCAGACCCAGGTGGGGCTGTGCTGACTGGGGTGTGGGGGGCATGTCCCAACTTCTGACCTAAAAAAATATGAAACCAATTTTTTAAAATGCTGGCAACAAAAACAAAAAGAGCTTCCATGGACCAAACCCATGTCCCAGGCCTGCGAGCTCGGCCGCATGGCCCGGGTGGGCCTGCCGCACACCTGCACGGCTGCCGCTAAGGAACAGCCGGGCCAGCTGGGGAGGCGGGCGGTGCAGGTGGCCGAGCTCAGCCACAGCTCCCTCTCCTCCGATTTCACTGGGAACACCCACTCCCAGCTGTGAAGCAGCTGAAGACAAGGACTCCCCCAGGAACAGACTCTTCAGGAAACACACAAAACTAAATGTATTTTACTTCACTGTAATTGAACAATAAATAAACACATGCCAAACGATTTTTCTTTCTTTCTTTTTTTAAATGAAGAAAGACGTTGAAAAATGAAACAAACCCCAAACCTACAGAAACTCTGGGTTTCTTGCCAGCAGGAGGGCGTGCCCACCCAGCTGGAGGCCTGCCAGGGGGCTTGCCAGGCTAAAAAGGGGCCTGCAGGCTCCTCTCCGGGAGGCCAGTCCCAGCCCCAGGGGTCAGACGTCCTGCCTGGACAGGAGTAAGTCTCTGCGGGGCCCGGGGCGGCAGGGCACACAGCTCTATTCTGTGACGTGTCCCCACAAGGCCCGGGCGCTCAGGGGCACTTGGGCTCCTGGGAGCCAGGGAGTTTGCCGTGTGCTGGGATCCGGGACACAAGGTGTGCACGGACAGGGCAAACCCAAGCCCAGAGCTCAGGACCCCCACAGGCCAGCAGCTGACAACTCAGATCCATACAGGAGGCTCGGGGCCCAGACAAGTAGCGCAGTTCCTCAATGGCAGACACCTCGGAAGCCTGTGGAGAAGTTTGCTGGGGCCTCTCAGACTCACACCACCCAGGAGGCTTCAGAGGGAACAGCAGGCAGCTCGCTGGCAGCGGAAACGTGTCTGCAGTGACGGCCAAGGCCCGGCAACAAGAGGGAGAGCAAGGGCAGGGGCCGAAGTCTCCATGCAGCCACTCCCTACAACTCCAGGGTTCCCGGGCCAGTCGGGCAGAGAGCAGGCGGGTGGCCTCTTCCTGAGTTCCAGGCCGGCTCGGGGAAGGCAAAAGGCCCCTCCCTAGGGGAGCTCGCCCCCCACCCTTGGAGGCAGCGCCTGGATGGGAGGGGCCTGGTGGCCACAGGTGCCTCACAGGTGGATCCACTTGTTCCAGTTGACCTCATGGGGGAACACGCGGCCCAGCCGGAGGGTACAGTCCAGCGTGGGCTCATAGAACACCATGCAACTCTCGCTCAGGCTGGAGGGTGGCTCGGCCTCTTCCACCACGGGTTTGGAGAAGAGCGAGACGGGCGTGGGCTTTAGCAAGCGCTTCTTAATGCAGCCAAGGAATTCCAGGCCCTGGAGAACCAGACACACAGGATGAGAGGCGCATTTATGGACACGTCTGCTCCTTCCCAGACAGGGGACACCTGCACTGGCCTTGAGTGACAAGTAGGGACGTATCAGGAGGCCAGAGAGAGAACGGTGTGACCAGCATTCCCCTGGGTCAAGCTGCTTCCAGATGGGGTTTTGTTTGGCCGACACATGCTTCAAGGCTCAGGAAATTCGTTTCCACTTGTGAGGAGCTGGAGCCCCTGGGCACACATGGCCGTGGGCACAGGGTGGGGATTGGGCCCGCGGGGACACAGCTGCCCCCAGGAGGCTGAGGCATGTCTCCAGCTCTCCCTGCCACCCACGAGGGCTTGCCACTTGTCCACCAGGCTGCCTGTGGGCCTGTGAGCTTGTGGCCCTCGCTAGAGAAAGGGTCAGAAATAAGAGCCGGGGCTCTCAGAATCGAAGATGGTGGCATAGGTAAACACCGGCTATGCCGCCGTAAACAACCACTTCAAAAATACAACTAAAAGACGAACGGACATCAACCAGAACCACAGGAAGGCTGGCTGAGGAGAGACTCTTCAACTAGAAGGAAAAACAACAGCATTACGAGGCTCAGAGGAGGCGCAGTGTGGAAAATTTAAAGGTACGGTGGTGCGGCGGTGCGCGCGCAAAGCGGGCTGGTGGCTGAGGGCGCGGTTGTCGTTTTCAATCAGGAGGGAGTCTCAGACTCTGGGCTACAGATCCGGGCGAGTCTCTAGGGACCCAGACTCAAACGGGAGAAGCGGGACTGTCTGGCTACGGTCCCTCCGAGGTTTGCAGCGGTTGCGGGGACAGAGAGGCAGAGTCCCTGGGGACGGACTGAGAGCAGCCATAGCTGCTCCCTCCCCCCGCCCTGTTGAGCCCACCCCGCCCAAGCCCTGCGCAGAGCCATTTGCCGATCGCCTCAGGTAAAGGCTGGATTAGCGCCTCCCTAGAGGACTGAAGTTTTCCACACAGCTGATTCCTACAGCCAGTCGGCCTGGTGGTCAAATCCCTCTAGTGTTAACTACAACAATTAAGGCTTGGCTAGAACAAGACTGTGCACAAAGACCACAAGGGGGTGCACCAAGAAAGCATAAAAGATGCGGAGACAAAAAAACATGACAGAAATGGAGGATATGGAGCTAAGAATCGCAATTTTGAGGGCTTGCTATAAACTTGAGCAGAGCCTCACAAAAACTAATGAGACCCTCGATGCTACGATAAAGAAATTAGAAAGTAAGCATACACGGACTGAAATAAAGAATATTATACCCAATAGCAGACCAGAGGAGCACAAGAATCAAACCAAAGATTTGACAAAAAACACCCAACTGGAAAAGCAAAATGAAAAAAGAATCCGAAAGTGTGAAGATAGTGTAAGGAGCCTCTGGGACAGTTTCAAGCGGACTAATATCAGAATTATTGGGGTGCCAGAAGATGAGAGACAGCAAGATATTGAAAACCTATTTCAAGAAATAATGGCAGAAAACTTCCCCCACCTGGTGAAAGAAATGGACTTACAGGTCCAAGAAGCGCAGAGAACCCCAAACAAAAGGAATCCAAAGAGGACCACACCAAGACACATCATCATTAAAATGCCAAGAGCAAAAGACAAAGAGAGAATCTTAAAAGCAGCAAGAGAAAGAGACTCAATTACCTACAAGGGAATACCCATACGACTGTCAGCTGATTTCTCAACAGAAACTTTGCAGGCCAGAAGGGAATGGCAAGAAATATTCAAAGTGCTGAATACCAAGAACCTACAACCAAGATTACTTTATCCAGCAAAGCTATTATTCAGAATTGAAGGTCAGATAAAGAGCTTCACAGACAAGGAAAAGCTAAAGGAGTTCATCACCACTAAACCAGTATTACACGAAATACTGAAAGGTATCCTTTAAGAAGAGGAAGAAGAAAAAGGTAAAGATACAAATTGTGAACAACAAACATGCATCTATCAACAAGTGAATCTAAGAATCAAGTGAATAAATAATCTGATGTACAGAATGAACTGGTGATTATAATGAATCAGGGACATAGAAAGGGAATGGACTGACTATTCTTGGGGGGGAAAGGGGAATGGGAGATTTGGGAAGAGACTGGACAAAAATCGTGCACCTATGGATGAGGACAGTGGGTGGGGAGTGAGGGCGGAGGGTGGGGCGGGAACTGGAAGGAGGGGAGTTATGGGGGGGGGGGGGAGAGGAACAAATGTAATCTGAACAATAAAAATTTAATAAAAAAAAAAAAAAAAGAAATAAGAGCCGGGACTCCATGTTTAAGCTGAGCAGCAGCCTGGGCCAGTGGAGGCCGCTGGGAGTGCCAGCCGGGGCAGGGACCCAGGTGGCTGGGGGAAGAGTGCTGAGCAGAGCTGGTGCCAGGGTGTCAGAGGGCAGGACACAGGCGTGGGACTTGCTGCCCGGCAGAGCTGCCTCGGAGGGCGACCTCTCAGTGCAGGGCTGAGCAGAGGTGAGGCACGTAACGGGGACACCCAGAGCAGAGGCTCTTCTGAGAAGCCTGGCGCTCTGCCAGGAGGATGGTGGGCCAATCTCTGCATCTGTTGCCCCATGTGGGTGGTGCTTTATGTGGCTGCCGCACCCACCCCCCCATCCCTCTGAGACCCCCGGGAGGGGCGCACCTGGAGCAGCTCGAGCACGGCGATGGGCTGCAGGACGCCCTGGTAGTGCTGCAGCAGGCAGCTCTCCGGGATGCCGGGCCTGCTCATGATGTGGTACAGCACGGCCTCCATCATGCCCTTGCACACCGGCGTGTTCAGGTGGCCGTCCACGATGCGCCACGGGCGGCTGATGAAGCAGATGCTCTCACAGTCCCTGCAGGGTGGGCAGGTGGGCATCAGGCTTGGCGGGAAGGGGAGACGGCCCGCTCACACGGGGCCCCCAGTTCAGATGGAACACTGAGGCTCAGAGAGGTCCAGGGTCTGGCCCAGGTCACAGGCTGAGGATGGTCTACCTTCTGCTCTTCCGGCCCCCTCCCCCCATCTGGGCAGAGGGGTTCCAATCCCAGGGCCCATGAGCACCGGCCGAGAAAAGAAACAGTGTGGGACCTGCTCAGACTCAGCCGCAACCACCGGCAGGGAGGGAGAAGGGCTGACTTCCGGGTTTCCCTCTCTAGCTGGGCCCAGGCCAGCGGCTGCCTCCACCCAGGCCAGGCTCACAGAGGTCTCACTGCAGCTCTACCGTGTTGTGGAGGGGCTTCCAGACACACGTTCCTTAGAGCAAAGGTTCTGCTGACCCTAACCCAGTGACTGGTCTGCCACTCGGGCCCAGGTGTGGGACAGGCTCTGGACCAGCTGGACACCCGGCTGTGGCTGGGCCCTGGGTGCACAGAGCCTGAGCTCTCGGGAGCCAGGAGCACACGCATCCCATCAAGCTGAGGCCATGCACACAGGTGGGGGCGCCCCTCACTGCGAGACAAACCGGACACTACACGTGCCCAGCAGGCTGGCCCCGTCGCTGCATGCAGGGAGCACCTGACTCGTCCCCCAGGGAGCCCGGCCACCAAACGCTCCCACACATTTCCGTGTCCCCGGCCGAGAACCCTTGTGCTGGGCAAACTAGCCAATACTGTGACAGGCCTTCACGTTATCGTTACTGTGGCCTCCTGTCGGGGACCCGAAGGACACGCTGCCCAGTCTCTGCCGCCCCCGGCCTCCTGACTCTGGGCCACTCACCGTGCTGCCCGGGAGACACTGCCGGCCGCACCACTCTCTGCCGGACCTGGCAGAGGGAAAGGACGGGAGACTTTAGAGGGTGGAGCCTGTCTCTCCCACCCCATTCACTCGACAAGTACTCCCGGGCTGTGGGGTGACGCTGTGAAGGGAGGGACAATCCCGTTCCGCACGGAGCCCCATCCTCCAGTGGCGGCCACGGAGGCCGCAGCCAGCACACCCAGAACCAAACTGGGATGGACCGCGGGTACCTGTGTGGGTTTGTTCCCAGAGCCCAGCGGAGGCGATCACGCCTCGTCCTCCACCAAGAGCCCTGACCACAGAGCTGGTGTGTAAAGCCCTCGGAGAAACAGCCCCCAAACAAAACATCCCGAGAAGCCACCTAGGAGGCCCCTGCTGCAATGCGGACAGGGAAATGGCAGGGTCAGCCAGGGCCAGGCCTGAAGGAAGGGGGCACCTCCTATTTCTGCCACTGCCCCTTCCACCGGGACGTGGAGAGCCTGCTCCAGGGCCACCAGCCTCTGCCAGGACGCCCAGGCCTGCTCAGGAGCTGCAGAGCCCCCTGCCCTCGAGTGGAAGCACTAAGTCCTCTCCCTCCAGGTGAGCCGATGGAAGCTGAAGTAAAGGTTCCCGGTCTCAGAAGACGGGCAGGCCCAGGGACAGAGAATGGACGGTGGGGGGCCGGGGAGAGGAACAAGGTTCTGTACCTCTCGCGTCTTCCGAACCCTCTGGAAGTTGGGCCTGACAGCTCAGCTGCTCTTGGCCTGTGGAGCCGGGTACCCCGACTCCCTCCTGGTCCTCCTGTCTGGCTTCTGATGCTCCTGGGAGGGGGTCCCCTGCACCTGTGTCTTCAGGAGCTACAGGAAGAGCAGGTGCCGGCGTTTCTGCCCCCTCCTCTGCCCTGGGGCTCGGGCCCAAGCGCACGTCCTGGAGCGTGGGTCTCTTGGCTGGGGGCTCCTGGGCACTCTCGGGGTCGGTCTCCCCGCTCGGAATGACCGGGTCGGTGCTGGCCCAGCTGGCACGCCTCTTGCTGCCCTGGGAGCCCTGAGAAGGTGGTGCCTGCCTCTCAGGGTCGTCCTCTCCGGAAGGCCCCTCCGGGGGTTTGGCCTGGGGGTCTTCTCTTTGAGTTTCTGTGTCCTCGTCTTTCCCTCTCAGCCGCACCGAGTGCAGGAGCCAGGGCTGGGCAGAGGCCATGGTCACCAGGCGAACGGAGTTGCCGCCGACTTCCAGCACCTGATGTCGTTCCAAGAGGTCCTAGGAAAAGCAGGGGACACGCTGGGTCTGGGCGGGACCCCAGATCATCAGGGTCTGTGTCCCCTGCCTGATGTCCAGTGTCCTGACCAAGTGCCCAGGGCCATCAGGCAGAAACAGGAGGAGGAGGCGGGGCTTCCAGCCCCGGGCAGCCACCAAGCGGCCGTGTGGCCCTGGGGCAGTCCCTTCCCTCTCCAGGCTGTGTGCCTGTTTGTAGAACAGGCCAGATGCGTGAACTGCACCCTCGAACCTGATGTGACATTACAGGTCTCCTGCCGGCCAGCGTCCTCCCACAGAAGTCAACACTCCGAGCGTCACCAAGTTCTGCAAAACCCACTCTTGTTCCACACGAACAACAGCCCCCTCGTCGTCTCCTGTGCCCTCCTCCCAAGTCCTTGTCCTTACCCAGGAGCTGACCCTTGGAGTGGCACAGGGTGTCACCATCATCTTTCTTTTACATTTTCTATTAAAAACCCACAATTTGGGCCTCACGGATTTGCCTGGAACCAGCCTCTATCAGGCCTAGTGGGTCTGGGGAAGGTTAGCAGTGGGCACTCGCCCTTGGGCCTCTGGGCCAGGCACCAGGAGCTCAGGGAGCCCCCTGAGCCATCCCGCCCTCCCCACCCGCCCGGCTCCAGGTGCACCAAGATGCCCATGAATAAGCGAACCCCACGGACAGCAGTTGTCACCACCTCTCCCTTCTGCACTCACACGCGAAAAAACTTGTTTGATAACATGCTAGGGCCTTCCTCCTCCCCATCTCCCAGGACACTGCGAGGCAGGCGTCTCTGAGACATCACCACTGCCTCCCACTACGGACAGTGCGAGGAGGGCAGCAGCCCCCACGGCACTCCATTGAAAAGGACCTTCTGTTGCGACAGTCTTGGGTTTAAGGGTCACTGAAGCTAATGGGTCCCGGCAGGTAAAGTGGTGAGAAAAGGGCTCCAGCCAGGTGGGCTGAGGGAGCAGGGCCCGGTGTGCACAGACCTCTTAACATTCAGGAGAAGCTGGGTTATAGGCAAATGTCCTAGTTTTAAATGGTGACAACGAATTCAATTTTTTAAAACATTACACGCTACACCCCACACGCAGCGCACCTGCAGTGTGCCCCTGGACTGTGAGCCGCAACTTGTGCTTCGGCTGCCCCAGGCTGCCTGCGAGCAAGCTCACCTGCACGTAGTCTGTGAAGGTCTTGGTGCGCTCACCATCTGCCCTCTCAAAGGCGGAGAAGCGTCTCCTCAGCTCCGCCTTGTCCACCCCAAAGCATCCGGTGGCCGCAATGGCCCTCTGGACCTCCAAGGCGGCAGACACGTCGGCAGGCTTATAGCCAGACAGCGCCACCTGGTGCACAAACTCTTCCAAGCTGCAGGTGTCCTCTCGGCGGTGGATCAGCCTGGTGAACGTGCCAGGGAGGCAGGAGGTTCCCACTGTCAGCTCTTCCAGAGCAGGGGCTGCAGAGAAAGGAGGATGAGGGTCAGCCTGCCCCAGGCCAGCGCATCAGTGGTGCCGCAGCAGGGCAGCTCCACCGCAACTCGCCGCTCTCAAACCTCCACGGTGGCCACGGTGGGCCCTGGCAGTCAGGTCCCTGTGACATGCCCCTGGGTCCTTGACTGCAGCCACCAGGGCTGGATTCCTGCGGGGCCAGTATAATTCTCCTGCTCAAGGCTCAGAGGTGGGTGGGGTCCAAAAACTGTGACCCCAGCGTTCTGGAGGGAGGTCCTCAACTCGCTGACCCTGGGCCCCACCCTTCCCGACACTGTGCTCACAGCCCCTCACAGCCTGTGAGATATTCGGACCTTCCTAAGTCCCTGCTTTGTGTAAACTAGCCGGGCTGCTTCCTGCTGCTTCCTGCTGCTTCCTGCGAAGGTGCCTCTGCTAAGACCACAGTCTTAGGTCAGCTCTACCCTGCCCGGGTCCAGCTCCAGACAAAGCACAGGATACTGACTGTGGTTATGAAAACAAAGGTAACACCATCCACCTCAATTTGTAAAAATAAAGAAGGTCAGACAGAGGCAGGAAAGGGGTGGGAAGGAGGACGAGACATGCAGGGGAGGGAGGGCCCTAACATCGAGCTTTATGCCAAGGGGAGAGACTGCCTAAAGTTGAGGGTACAGGAAACAGAGGTCCAAGTCAGTTATTTGAGGTTTCAAAGGTAATCAATGGAACTAAGAAGAAGTCTAAAAATGAGGAGTAAAGGAGGTGAGAGATAATGAAATGTAAGGGGAATACTCATTTTTCACAGCAAGAACTCAAAATACTTAGAAGTTTCATACAAATGCATCATCTGGTTATAAAGGGAACCAGAAGAAGAACTAAAGACAGAAAAAGAGAAAAAGCTGCCCCGCCTAACAGGCCAGGCCTGGGGCGTGGGGGCAGGGCTGGGAGCAGGTGCGTGGGCGATGGTGAGAGAAGGCAGCGCAGCTGGGGCTCCACTGACTGGCAGCAGGAAGGCATCTGGGAAACGTGCTTCTCGAGTTAGCCAACAGGCTGGGAGGTGCTTTCCTTCTGCGTAGCCCTGACCAGCTTGGCCTACAGAGCTGGGAAGTGGGCGTCAGGGCCTGGGGCCAGGCCGGGCCAGTGCTCACCAGGCCCCCTGAGCTGGGTGGGTGTGGGGCAGCACTCACCAGGCCCCCTGAGCTGGGTGGGTGTGGGGCAGCACTCACCAGGGGACCTGAGCTGGGTGGGCGTGGGGCAACGCTCACCAGGGGACCTGAGCTGGGTGGGCGTGGGGCAGCTCTCACCAGGCCCCCTGAGCTGGGTGGGTGTGGGGCAATGCTCACCAGGCCCCCTGAGCTGGGTGGGCGTGGGGCAGCACTCACCAGGCCCCCTGAGCTGGGTGGGCGTGGGGCAGCACTCACCAGGCCCCCTGAGCTGGGTGGGCGTGGGGCAGCACTCACCAGGCCCCCTGAGCTGGGTGGGTGTGGGGCAGCACTCACCAGGCCCCCTGAGCTGGGTGGGCGTGGGGCAGCGCTTACTAGGCCCCCTGAGCTGGGTGGGCGTGGGACAGTGCTCACCAGGCCCCCTGAGCTGGGTGGGCGTGGGGCAGCGCTTACCAGTGGACCTGAGATGGGTGGGCTTGGGGCTGCAGCGGAGCCGGAACCTCACGTGGCAGGAGTTCACCACGATGCTGTCGTTGGGGTTGAGGTTTCGGGTGCTGACGATGCCGGGGGCACAGTAGCCCTTCATCAGCAGGTAGTTGGTGTGGGAGGCCTGGGGGGCCTTCACCTCAATGCTCCGGCGCTTGCCCCCCGGATCTTCGTCCAAGTCTTCCTCTTCGTCCTCATCCTCTTCCAAGGTGCCGTCCTTCCCCAGGCTGGAGAAGAAAGTGCCCCGATGACCGAGCTCAGGCCCTGCCCACCCGCTGTCCTGCTTCCCTCCCGGGGCACACAATCCCAGCAGACAGTGCCTGTGACCAGGCCTGAGCTACAGCCGTGGTCCCTGTGGACACCCCTGGCCCTTTGCAAGGCTGTTCCTTTTGCCTGAAAAACCTTTCTCGTCTCTGTCCACAAAAATGCCTACTTCCCATTAAATCCCAGTTCAGCTATTACACCATCAAGGAACTTGTGCCTCTCCCTTCTTCTCTGTCAACCCTTCTTGCCACTATACCATGTCCTTCCCCGCTTTGGCACAGCCGTCACGCCCCTGGCTCCCCTGACGCCAGAGGCCCCAGCAGAAGGGCCTGCATTGATGTGGAACTGGAATTACCAGTCCGAAGGCATCACTTACGCTCTGCCGGCCAATGCCCAGTGCTGACACAACACGGGAAAAGCCAGCACGTGCTTGTGGCATGAATGCAGACCATGTGACCGAGCAAATAAAAGTGCAGACGCCACAGGGATGAGGAAAAGACGGCCAAGGCGCAGCCCTTACCTCTTAATGACCTCGTTCTCCACCATTGAGCTGTCCACCACCACGATCTGCTCGGGGATCCTGACATCCACGGAAATGAGGCCCAAAGAGAAGAGGCTCAGGGCGGCCACACAGTGTCCCCCAGGGCCGTCCAAAGAAAATGCCACCAGGTCATCTGGGGCGTCGTTACTATCCTGGTCTTTGAAGGAAAAATTATCAGGCTGGTCCAACTTGCCGGCAGCCCGGATTTTGTTGAAGAACTGGAACGATTCGGTGCAGATGGTGCTCGGAAATCGCCACGTAAAGATCCTACAGACAGAAGGGAGGGCCTTGCTGAGTACGGGGTGGGAGCCCTCACCTGGAAGCTGTGCGCACTGCAGACCACTGTGGTCCAAACACATGCCGCTTCCCTTCCCCTCAAACGACAGCACCGCACTTCAGCCCTCGGCGTCCCTCCTCCCCACTCACCTGAGCACCTTCAAGGCAGGCCACGTCTTTTCATCTAACTCTGTGCCTCCCAGGCACTCACTATACAAGGTGCCAAATTGGGGCGGTGATGTACTTTTTGTAATAATCTTTACACAAGGCAAGCCCTGAACCATACAGAGAGGAGGGGACACGCGTGTGCTCAATCTCCTGTCTCCAAGGGCGACGACTGTGGAGAGTCAAGCCCTTGCCTCTGCCCAAAGTCAACCTTCCAAGACACTGTCACGGCAGAGACAGCAGTTCTAGGCCAGAGGGAGGGGTCCGCAGGCCTCCTGATCTGTGACCACTGCTTCTCAGCTCACAGATGAGAATGGGCTCAAGGTCAAATGGACTTGTTGGACTCGTCTTCTGCTGCCCAGGCCACTCTCCAGAAAGGAAAGGGGACCGAGAGCCACTCAGGATGGCATTTAGAGAAGGAACAAGTTAATCCCCAGCTTGTTGTTCTGATTCCGAATGCAGCCACTGCAGGTCTGAGGACTGGTCAGGAGGCCAGCATGGAGTGGGGAAGCCAGCCCGGGAAGAGCTGCCACGGAGAACTCCCAGGACTGTTAGAACGGACTTCCTGTGTGGTTAAGGAGGCTGGGGGTGCAGAATGCCAGACCAGCCAGGACTGTGGCCACGAGTGAGCTGAGGGGTGCTCCTGGCAGGAGGGGCCCCAGGGCGGAGACCCTCAACAGTGCACCCCAGTGCTCAGGTCGCTGCTGTGCTGCGGCCGGCTGTCCGAGCAACACCTGACAGCTTCACAGCCCGTGAGCCTGTGAGACGGGCAGCTGTGCGCCCTTAGTGAGAGGACCAGGGACGGAGGTTATGCCCAACAGGAGGGTGCACTTTTAACCGGACCAAGCAGTACATCAGAAACTCGTCTTATCCAATTTGACAGGACAAAGGGAGACCACCGGCAAGAGGTAAATGCCCCAACACAAAACACCACTAGTGTGAACCGTACGCCCACACAAGCTCGGCATCTGACATGGGCCCTGCCCTTCCCCAGGCCAGACCGAGGGCTCCTGCGCGGTGCTCACTTGTAGTAGCTCTGGGACAGCTGGTAGGACATTGGCACGAAGGGCAAGGCCCGGTTTTTCTTTGGGCCCAGCGTGTGGTTGACGCGGCGCCGGTTGACCAAGCTCCTCTTCTGGCACTCCACGAAGGCCTTGCATAGGATCTGGTCCTTATACTCCTGGTACAGGCGGAACGTCTGCAACACAGCGAGTCGGGGGTGAGCGGCGGGCAGGGGCACAGCAGGACGGGCAGGTGCTTAGGACCCTGAGACGATGGTCTGTAGGGGAAGCAACTGGCATGGGGACTAGGGGCGGGGAGGCCAGAGCTGACACCTGGGGGTGTGAGGGGGAGCCTGTCAACTTCTACCCCCACCATCATGTCACACCTGAGACCAGAGAAGGACAGGCGACTGGAGAAAAGGGAGGCTCTGCACCCACACCTGTTTCTTAAGATGCAAAGACACCAGGAATCAACGCAGAATCACCAGGGATCCGCTCTTTCTCTTACTCCTCGCCCAACACGTCCTATGTCTGGGGGCTCTGCTCCTAAAATATGTTCCCAAGTGTATCTGGTTCGTGCTGCCTACATTGCCACCACCGAGTTCACGCTGCCATAGTTTCTCATTGCAGCCTCCAGCCAACTGCTGTCCCTGCTTCCACATGTGCTACCTCCTCCAACCTGATTATCCTCCACAGCAAAGTAACCCTTGGATGCCTAGGTCACACGTGTGTCTGTACCTCAAACCTTAGGGACTCTCCCTGCAGGTAGAATGTCCACCCTCTCTATGCTGGACGAGGACCCCTGCGAGCGGGACCTTGCCCACCCCAGCCGCACCCCCTCCCAAGTCCACCTCTCATCAAAGCACGGGGTTTTAGAGGTCACCGGGTCCTCTGCCCACATTTTAAAGATGAAAGCAGTGAGGGCCAGAGTCTCAGGAGAACTCAGGGCCCTGCACCACACAGCGGAGACGACAATGAGCAAAACCTCGCATGGCACCGGCCTCTGCAGGGACCCTGGTCCCGAGCCTGCTGCCCGTCTCGCTACGCACCTGGAATGACTGGCAGGACTTCATCTGGCTGTCGGAGAGGGCCAGCGTGCTCTGGATCAGGTTCTGGAGCACCAGGTAGTGGATGTCATCCATGCTGAGAGAGAAGGGGCAGCACAGGAACGTGAGGCCACAGAGCACCGGGCAAGCTCAGTAGACAGAGTTCTTATTGAAAAAACATTTCCGATCTCACAGAAGGGACCTGAATACCCAAACTATTTTTAACCAAAACAAAACGCATGATGGGCTTTAAGCCTTACTAACTGGTCAATTTTTGCAGGAAAAATGTGTCAGCCTAGGGGGCAAGAGGGGTGACATAACCTGGAAATAGGTTTTCATGACAATTACAAATGTGGTTAATTGCTTATATGTTCTTTTCATCCAATTTTAAACAAGTTTTTCTCTAAAGGGAATAGGCTTCTCACTGAAACACAGAGTTCAAATCAAACTGAATACTGCTCATCCAAGACAGGGAGAAAGCTGGGCTTTCTAACCACTTCAGCTCAGGAAGCTCATGGGCTGAGAGTTCAGACCCTTTCCCCAGCCCACTTAAGCCCAGGCCAGTGACACTGGAGGTCAGGGGTCAGCAAACTTCTCCTGTAAAGGGCCAGATACATAATTTAGTCTTTGTGGGCTATCTGGTCTCATCGCAACCACTCAACTCTGATGTGCTGATGAAAGCAGCACAGACAATACAGAATGGGCATGGCTGGGTTCCAATAAAACTTTATATACAAAAGCAGGGGGCAGGCTGGAGTGGCCCTAGATGATCCCTGTGTTAGGCTGTAGGCAACCCAGTCAGACAGCTGAGGAAAGGCACTCGGTATGTCAGTACTTGCCTATTAAGTTTGTCCTCCTTCCTTCCTTGATCTTTTTGGTCTCCAATCACCAAAACTCGGTATCTGCATAAGAAACAACAACAAAAAAGCATGTCCATGCAACATAGCAGACCTTCACCAACCAAGCTGCAGCTGGCTCAAGATGGCCATTTATTGGCTGAAATGTTTAAAAAATGTTAAATTTGAGAATATCATGCTAAGCAAAGTAAGTCAGACAGAAAAAGGCAAGAACCATATGATTTCATCATAAGTGAGATGTAAAACTGAAAGCAACAAATGAGCAAACAAGAAAAACAAACCAACAAAAACTCACAGACACAGCAACAGTATGGTGGTTACCAGAGGTAAAGCGGGGGGTGGGGGGGGGGAGTGGAAGGGTAGTGAAGGATAGAGGGGGTTGATTTGACTTTGGGTGGTGGGCACCCCAGGCAACATACAGATGATGTATCATAGACTTGTACACTTGAAACCTATATAATTTTATTAACCAATGTCACCCCAATAAATTTGATAAAAATAAATTTAAAAAATAAGAAAAAATGTTAAACTTACTAAAATGAAAATATGTACCTATAAGTTAAAATGAGAAAATACTATGTTCTGGCTATCAAATGAGCATGTAAAAAAAATGAGGGTTGAAAAAATGAGGAATGTTCATTTATGGACAATTATGAAGCAATACAAGACAATGTTAATAGGCAGGGAGCTACAGTTAATTGTTAAGGGAGGATATAAACTTGTGGGTTCATTATGATTAAAAACAAGCACAAGAAAGAAGACTGGAAGAAAATACCCAAAAAGGGAACGGCTGTATTAGGTGTTGAAATTACAGATTACTTCTGTTTTTTTTAAAGCTACAGAGAGGTGAACAGGACATGTGAATATAAACCGTGCTATTGGGGAATCGGGGGCACAGTTCATTGCCATTAAAAAACCAAAACTCCCAAATAGCTCAAGGGTGTCAACTCTGGAAATGACTACGAATCCGTGGACCTGGCATATAGCAGCCCAATATAAATTATTTGCTGATCGTATGAAAGAAAAAAATCTCCAACAGAATCAGGTATTGGAACTAAGCGATGAACGTCATCTCCTTACCGGAAGAAACTCAGAAATAAATTTTCCTAGAGAGACTATGTTACTGAGGATGGCGAAGAGGGGATTCCCACTGGGATTAAGCAGAGGAAACAGGTGTGGTTCAGACACTTGCACGGGGTTCTGTGCTCAAACCCAAGCACGTTTTCTCCAGACGCCGAGTGGCTGAGTTGGAAACTGCCGGAGCTCTGAAGTCAGACCCACCCAAGTTCAAATTTCGGCCCTGTTGCTCACAGGCACCGTGACCTTGGGCAAGTTCCTTACATCTCAGAGTTTCCCTGTATGTGAAATGAGCAATTTGCATTTTTATATTTTATTTATTTTTTTATCTTATTTTATTTTATGAGAGTAGAAGGGGAGGGGGAGAGAAACATCAATGTGAGAGAGACACATTGATAAGGTGCCTTCCACACCAGCCCTGATTGGGGCTGGCGGTCAAACCTGCAACCCAGGCATGTGCCCTTGACGGAGAACCGAACCCGAGACCCTTTGGTGTGTGGTCCGACGCTCTAACCACTGAGTACACGGGCAGGGCTAACATGAGCAATCTTAGCAGAAGCACACCAACCTGAATTAAGTCAGCAGCAGCCCTGAAGGGAGGATGAATGGGAGTGCTGGGAGTGGGGCAGTGGCCTCCCAGCTCACGTGAGATGAGGTGGCCCAGCGTCAGGACAGCCAGCAGGCTCAGTTGCAAGGCCACGTGCGACCACTGGCCCGGGGCCGGTGACATTTCCTCTTGCCTCACGAGGACCACACTGAACCCCCAGAAGAACCTTACCTGGCAAACAGCTCCTGGAGTGTGTCTGGGATTTCAAGGTTAGGATTCTTTAAGGAAGAGCTAAACTTCTTTTTAAGCTTCTCCACGAATTCTTTAAACTCGTTGGCACACACCTTTTAACGTGAGAGAATGAGATGTTAGGACTTCCTCCCTGAAGGGCGGCTTCAGTAGAGATGTCAAGGACAATCTTGTAACCAACTCCCCTGGCAGCGGCCGCCCAGAAACACTAACTGAGAAGTGCTGTCTGCCCCGCCTCCGGCTCCCCGCCCACCGAGTCCACCTGGGAAGGAGGACACACTGACAGCCCTCACAACTGCACTGGCAGCTCTGCCCTTGGCCCCAGGAAGATCCCAACTGTCCACACAGTCCCCAGGATGCCCCCCGTGTCCCACCCCAACCCCCATCACCGCCTCCTTCCAGGTCTGCTCCTCCCTCCCTCACTCTGTTTGCGCCCATCTCCTTCCTCTCCTCCCCGCCTCCAATCAACCATGGACCCAAACCAGTCCCCTCTGTACACCTGCACTGTGACCATCCCATTCCAGGCTGAATCGCAACACAGCCCCTCACTGCCCTGCCACCTCCAGTCTCACTCCTCCAGTTTATCCTCCATGGTGTGGCCAAGAAACCGACCATGTGTCCAACCAGGATGAACTCCCTCCCTCCCTGCGGCCCTCCCAGCACTACACCCACGGGCCACCTCAGCCCCCTTCCTTCACGGCCGTGGCCTCAGCCGGCCCCTCATCTGAGTCTGGGCTCAGTGCCGACACCTCCGGGAAGCTCTCTGCAGCAGATGCCGTTGGCAGCCTACTTCCTCGTCCCAATCTTTCTCAGGAGCAGACCCAGCTCCAACTGGGTTTGGGGAGGATGCACCCTCAGCCCAGCTGGATGAGTCAGGACAGGTCTAAGCCAATGGCGGCAACCTCGGGGGTCTCTGGGAAAGGCTGTCCCTCCATGACACAAGGCCCAGTGGACCCAGTGCAGCCCCTCCCCAGTTCTTCTCGCCCTCGGGTTCTGCTGTGAGGGGCTGAGGGGACTGGCCTGAGGATGGAGAGCTGACTGCTATGGACTGGAAGTGCAGTGACAGAACGGACCTGCCTCCCCCGCCGGCACCTGCCCGCACTGCCTCCTCTAGACGGCTTGGCGTACGGGAAAACAAAGCCTCAAGCCCCTGAGACAGTCTCTCTGTCCTTGCACCGTAAGCACTCCTGGTTCTCCTTCGGACCCGTGCCTTCCCCTCAGGGACTGCACTGTGCTGTGCAGCCCACTACCCCATGGCTTCCTGAGGGAAGGGCTGGCCCAGGCCTGACACACAGCAGAGACTGGTGTTAGCTCAATGAGCGCGGACGCAGTGGGCTCCGAGCTGAAGAGCAGAGACATCTGGGTCTGTAAAGACAGGCCCTTCCTTGTCAGCCACTGTGCCAGCCCCACTCCGAGTCTCATCTGCAAGCGTTCCAGGAAGTCTAGCTACTTATAACTTCTGCAGAGCTGCCCTATTTCCTTAATAAAATAGGCCCAAGGCACAGCAGTACTGCAAAGGTGCACGTCAAATTCTAACCTTTAAAAACAAATCCTGGACCAGATCCAATGATGTCCAAAGTCACAGACCTGCCCAGCCCATTTCCCCAAAGAGCAGGAAACCCCCATGCTGGTGAGGCCGGCAAGGCACTGTGGCCCCAGGGGACAGACCAGGACAGAGAAAGCCTGCCCGAGAGCAGGCTGAACCCAGCCACCGCCCAGCCTACCTTTGGGTCTTCGTAGTCACATTTTCGATTCATGAACTCTCCAACAAGGGCCTTATCCTGGTACACCTCGGCCAGGCACACCCTGCAGAGGGAAGATCAATGAGGCTGGTGCTGCAGTGATTCCACGCTCAGAGCTCTGGTCTAACGTTTCTGGCTTCGCCTAACCCAGTGGTCGGCAAACTGTGGTTCGAGAGCCACATGCGGCTCTTTGGTCCCTTGAGTGTGGCTCTTCCTAAGCCTTAGGAGTACCCTAATTAAGTTAATAACAATGTACCTACCCATATAGTTTAAGTTTAAAAAATTTGGCTCTCAAAAGAAATTTCAATCGTTGTACTGTTGATATTTGGCTCTGTTGACTAATGAGTTTGCCGACCCCTGGCCTAACCATAAAGCGTGACTTTCTTATATACCTCTTGTGTGGTTATAGCTTGTAAAAACGAAGGATCTGGGCTTAGCCAAACCTGATTCAAGCCAGGCCTGAGTCAGGTTACACCTTGATTACTGCTCAGACTTTACACCTTGGCTTCTCTGAGCTTCTGTCCTCCATGTGTAAGCTGAGACCAGTGACTCCAACTGCCCTCCCAGGAACTTGGCCAAGACCAAGTGAGACGACTTGTGTGAAAGTGTTCTGTAAATTTAAAAATATTCACATAGGCACTGGTGCTCATTATTGTCAGGAGCTCCAACGTCCTCCCCAGCACTGTCTGTCCGCTCCACAGACCTCCAGACACCAGGATGTAGGGAGCCTAACTTGCCCAGAGGAAATGGAGGAAGAGACAACAAGAGTTTGCTGGCCTCTTATGAGCCAAGCACTTCAACCTGCACAAAGAGCTGGCAGACAGACTGTCATTCCCTGTAAGCACGGAGGGACGCCGGGGTCACACATGTGCCAAGCCCGGGCAGGTATGGTTGCTATTGGAATTATGACCCTGTTCCCGGGCGAGGAAACGGCCTGAGTGGAGAACCCCGTCCTAGATCGCACCGTTCTGACTGCAGTGAAGATGAAGACCCAGGCCTGAGACCCTGCAGCCTGCCGGGCCCAGGTCTCACTTCACTGCCAACTCCCTGGGCCATGGACAATTCCCCTACTCTCCCTGGGCCTGTTTCTATTCTGGAAAAAAGAGAGTTTGAACCAGGTGATCAGAACACTTTCAGATAGAAAAGTTTAAGATTCTGTGCACAGGGAACAGTGGCTTCACATAGGAAAGCCCCTTGTACGTGGAACCCAACGGCTCCAAACTGGGCTGATTTACCCCCGTTCCCCTTCCCCCGCCCCCCGTTCCCCAGGGACACCTGGAGACACATGAGGAGGTGCTGACATCTAGTGGGCAGAGGCAGGGATGCTGCTCAGCCTCCAACACTGCACAGGACAGCCCACTGGCAAAGAGTGATCTGGCCCCGATGGCCCAGTGCCAAGGCTGAGAAACTTGGGCTGAGTTGCGTTTCCTCCACAATTCAGGGCTGGGCTTAACTGACTACAGGCAGCTCGTGGCTCAGAATCAACCCAGAGCCAAGCTCTTCTACCAGTGGGTGGAGGCGGCACTTCCCACCCCTCCATGTTTCCCGTCCTGGCCCCACTCTCACACTGGCTGCTATGCCTGGGCACCTCCCCCAACACCTGGACGCTCTCTGGTGCCCCCCCACTCAAGCCCATGCCCGTGGAGGAGTCTGAGGAGGCTGGCACTGGCTCTTTGCCTGGGCCCTGTGAGGAGAAGGGGGTAAGGGACTGCCCCACTGGCAAAAGACAAACCACAAGGGGGTGCTATGTGACCCAGCCAGCTCACACCACCACACAGCCAGGCCCTGGCTGGGAAACCCTTAGGGAACACCCAGCTCTGCTACTATACGGCTGAGTCCGTGATCCGAGGACCCCAGTCCTGCCTAGCTAGCTCCCGCAGTGAGGTCTGTGACCAACAGGGACACCAGGAGCTGCCCGGAGTGCTCGAAACAATGGTGACATTGGCAGATGCCCCGCCTTCTCCACGTGCTAAGTGTGTGGCATCCAGTAAGTCACCAGCCAGCTTGGCCCCCGTTTCTCCATCTGTAACCTCCTTCCCTAGGCTTTCCCAACATCTAAACAATACTTTGCGTGAGAAAGTGCCTAGAATCGGGCCCAGCCCTCAATAAATCTAGGCCAATCTCCCTAATGAGCAGCAGCACGGGCAGACGCTGGCGTGTACGGAGCAGCTCCGAGTGCTCTCAGGGATCCACCCCGACCCTGACGCAAACGGACGAGGGAGGAGCAGAGTGAGCCAGAACATTTGGAGCACTGCCCTGGAGGGAAGACGTTCAGTAAGGCTTACTTGTAGTTCATGTAGGCTTGTGGGTTTCTGACTATGTAGCGAGCTCTTCGGCCAACCGAATGAGAGGTCTTATCCAAAGACTCTTCAAAGGTAGCGTGCAGAATGTCCCTCACGACCTGCCAGGGGACGAACGGGCCCTTCACCTGGATCAAACACAGAGCCAGACGGGAGATCAGGATCCTCGGAGCCCACGCCTGGGTCACCGACACACACAGTGGACAAAGGTGTTCTGTGCCTCCCTCGTCAGTGGGCACTCGGCACAGCCACCTGTGCTTACGCGTCACATTAACTTGGCACTAACAACGTGCCTGGCAGAGTGAGGTGCTGGGCAGAGAGGAATAAATAAGGCCCCAGAGTCCTGTGGGGAAGGTGCTTTTGACAAGACTGGTGCTCAGAGGGTGCTGGGTGTAGGACTGACTAGAAGGGCAATACGCGAGGGGAGGTTATGAAAATGTGAAAGGTGCTTAGTTAGAGGGTTTCACAGGCTTAGCTACAGAGTTTGCGTGCTCCAAAACATTCTGTCTGTTACACTAGCAGACCCAGAATGCACTAGGTCAGCAGACTCAGGACCTCAGTCACGCAGGAAGGCAGAGCTGAGAAGAGGAAGGAGCTTGAAGACGAGGCATTTTCTCATGGCCCCAGAATGAATAGCCTACGAATACGGTGTAAGTGCAAGTGAGTGAGTGGAGGTCCGCCTCCCCTCAGGCGCAGGCCTCTCCTAGCTCCTCCCGTGGCATCCAGGGTGGGTGGAGGGAGACACCGCTTGCCCATGTTGTGATGAAAAAAGCCAGTATAGAGGCAGAGAACAGAAACAGTCCCCTTCAGGTGTTTTGTTAGAGAAGGGACTGGTTGGAATTTAGGAGGGGCTGAGGGTGAGAGTCAGGGAAGGTGGTCAAGGGGTCTGACGAGCCTGTGGACAGAGCATCGTGGCACAGGACCTCGAAGCAGACCCCTCGTGGCTGTCACGGCTGAGAGCAGGAAGCGCCAATGGGGCTCTGATGACGCTGCCTCACCATCTCCCTGGAAGTTACTACCACCTGCCAAAGCCCCTGGGTTGGACGATGGCAGAGCTCACTCTCCTGGTGGCTTCTGTGACCCAGCCTGATGGGACACTCGCCCACCTGGACTGCTCTCCCGGGCCTTGCTGCAAAGTGGGACCAGACAGCCTGAGTGGTGAGACTGCTCTGGGGAGCATGGCGAGGAGATGGACTCTGGTTTGGGTTGTGGAACCTTCTTGGAGGCAGTGACATCAGAGGAAAGAGGGAGAGTTTGCTAGATAGGGAGCAAGTCCCTCCCCACCCATTGGGAATTCAGGAACACAGGCAGGGAGGACACATGAGTGTGGGGACTGTGGAGCAGAAGGCAGAGGAGTGAGCCATGTGAAAGTTGGAGCCGGGCGAGGCCGCCGCACCATTCCACACTCCTCAGCAAATACCGACTGGATGGGCAGTGTGTGGCAGGCACCACGCTGGGGGTTACAGCGATGAACACAAATAAGAAGTTTCTTTGCCTTAAGGAACAGCAATTCCAGTGGGCCAAGAAGTGCCAGAGGCAACAGAGGCAGTATATGTCCAAAATATATGTCCTGGCTGAGTGGCTCAGTTGGTTAGAGCATCATCCCGATACATCAAGATTACAGGTTCAATCTCTAGTCAGGAGACACAAAAAAACCAACCAATAAATGCATAAGTGGGTGGAACATCAAATCGATGTTTCTCTCTCCTTTCCTCTTTAAAATCAATCAATCAATAAAAAACTTAAAAAAAAAAGTGTATGTCCAAGGGGCAGAGGGAGAACACAGAGATCACTCCCACTAGACAGGATCAGTGAAGCCTTTCCATACAGGAGGAGCAGTTACTGAAAGAGGAACCACAATTTTTCAGGCATATGAGGGTGGGAGGAGGGAACGGGAAAGGGTTAGTTAGATTCCTGATGAAGAGAGAACAGCTCTGGTCTGCTTTGCCTGCAGCCAGGCAAAGATTCGTATGTATTAGCCTAAGGCTGGAAAGAAATGTGCAAAAATGGGAGTGGTGTTAATTGGTAGGATTCTGGGAAATGCTTTCCCCAGAGACCAGCTGGGATAGATGAGATGAGCGGCCCCATGGGCCACAAAGTTCCTGTGTGGGTCGCACAGGAAAGAGCTCCCTGAAAGGGACAAGCAGATCGGCTGGCGGGAGGCTGGGAGGAGCGGGGGACGGTGGGGACGGTGGCCGAGTACCTTGGTGTTGAGGATGTTGCTGGCAATTCGGCAGAGCATGAGCAGCCCGTCTTCCTGCATGGACCACACGACACGCAGCCGGGTCATCCTCTTCAGGGCGCTCTGGTCGGCCTCATCATGGTAACGCAGACTTTTGCTTTTTTCTTCCTGGACTTCTTCTAAGAACACAAGGGGAGAAGGGAGTGAGCCTAGAACAACTGGTGGGGAGCTGTCACTCTGGAGAGGGGAAGGGTTTCAGTTATCAGAGTCTCACTTGGCCCGGAAGCTGTATAACTAACCACAAAAGATGCAGCCCCTCCCGACAGATTTTTCACCATTTCTCTTTGGTGGAATTTCACGGACGGGCTGGGCAGCCTGAATGCAGCCTCCTGTTAGTTGTCTGCCAGTCTCCAAGCCGCCTTACTGTGGAGCTAAGCCCTTTACGGCACCTCCACAGAAGCCTTGGAGCACGCTCAGGGCACGCCTGGCAAATGAGTGGACCCCACCGTTCCGCTGCTCTGTGACCTCAGAGATGTGCGAACTCTGGTGCACCGTGGGGACAAGGCCACCCTACAGGGCTGCCTTGAGGACCGAACAAGACGGAAACGTCTAGTGTTGCACCTGGCACAATGGAGCTAATAAAGGATAACAGTGCTAACAGGATGGAATATTTACTATGTGCCAAACACTGATTTAAGCTTTTTACATATATGAACTTACAATACTTTGCTACAACCCTATGAGAAAGATATAGTTATTATCCTGGGTCTGTAGTGGAGGAATCTGACATAGCGACTTGCCCAAAGTCACACACCTAAGTAGCAGACCGAGGATTTGAACTTGAGCTCGTACCCACTGGCTTTTCCAAGGTCTCCTCCTCTTGGGGGAGATACTAAAGACAGTATCTGCCATGTGCTACTGCCAATTCCAAAGGACTGTTTAGTGATCTTCCAAATTAAGGCAGAAGAAAAGCAGGGTGGGAAAATTTGGGTTCAAAGCAATACCACACTGTATTTTGCCTTGTAATGAATTCAGGTCTTTGTGAATCAAGCTGATCTGACACATATCTGGATGGGCTACACTGAGCGGCCACTTCAACTGATACAGGCTGTTTGTGATAAACACCGGCCAAATAAGCCACCGGAAGCAGGCTCCTGTTTCAACACTGTTTTCATCTGAAATTGCTAGCTATCAGACCATCGCCAAAACACGCAGCCACTTGGGTGACATAACGACAGACCCTACTCCTCACTGCCCTCCTTCCCTGTAAACACTGCCCAGATGAAGAAGCCAACGTGCAGTCAAAGAGTAGCACACAGAGCTTCAGGAGCTCCGAAGAGACTGCAGGCTTCCAGGACCCATCTTTCCTCTAATTTAAATATATAAGCCTTAAACTTTGGCCTGATTAGCATAAGTGCAGATATTAAAAGTAAACCAAAAGAATAATAGGATTTTAGCTGGTTATGATGAAGATTTTGCTACGGACTTTTGCTAAGGTTTTTTCGGTTGAGATGAAGTCAGAAGTTTTACTGAGCCAGTCACTAGTGAAAAGGCTCATAAACACAGAGAAAGCAGGGGGCAGCGTGAAGGAAACTCCAGGATCTCTGTCTGGCAGCTGGATTTGGAAACTAGGGCAACCACAGAGTGAGCACTGTAAATGGAGGGCAGGTGGAAACCCAAGTCTGAGGGCAGAGCTCGGGCCCAGCGGCGCCAGCCCGCTGCATGTCTCTGAGCCCGAATGTGCAAAGACAAGGCCTGGCAAACATAAATGATCATCATATAACCTTTCTTCTTTCTCTTCATCTTCTTTCCAGGGTCCTTCTTCAGCCGTTTCCGCTTCTGGTTCTTGCCACCCCTCACTCTCTGATTCCTGTCCAGCGTGGGCTCTTGGTCAATCTCAAACTGCTCGTCCTGGTCAACACAGAGCTCGGACCCTGCTCTGGCTTCTCCCCAGATATCCAACCTGCCATTGCCTAGAAGTAATCACAGGAGATGAGCATTTCAAGATGAGCTCGGCAAAGCCAGAAGCCAAATGAAATGTGCGGCGGCCATGCTGGCCCTGAGCTAGTACCATGTCTGTTCTGAGCGGAACTGGTGCACACGTACCTCCAGCACCAAGGGGCAACGTGCGCTTGGTCAGAAAAGACTGGAGCCTCACCGTGAGCCCATTCTCTGCAGCGGCGTTCTCCTACAAGGCAAGTGCGGCACTGGAATGAAGCATGTGGTTTCATGAACCCCAGGAGCCCAGAGCCACAAAAGCAAAGAGTGTGAGTGTGACAGAGAAGCTGAGGATGGCTGTGCAGTGCCTGCCGGGAAGCTGGCAGGGTTGCTGCAGGACATGGATCTCCTGTCCAGCTACTTTCTAACTGCACACACGCCCTTCTTGTATGAGTTTTGTCTCACAGACTTTCTGTTCCTCCTTTAAAAAGGAACACCTATCCACATCACAGAATAAGTTAGAATCAGCTGAGAAGGAAAACAGTCCAGGCTATCGATACACATGGAAGTAAATATTTGTGTCTCTGGTCACTTCTGGTTTTACCAATTCAGGAACTGTGAGCTGGGAAAGGGACAAGAGGATGTGTGGTGCTGGCAGCCCCGGGGGTGGTGGCCGGGATGTGCGCACCCACACCTCTAAAGCCCACCTTTTTGGCCTTGTTGATGATATAGCTGGTCCAGATCCAGTTGCGCTTTAGGTGTCCATAGAAACTGGAATCGAGCCCAGCGGCTCCCAGCCCATCCCCGGGGATCAAACCTTCATCCACCACCTCACGGCTGCCCCTGAGGCGGGAGATAGAAAGAGTGCTCCTCAGAACTGGAGAGTCCGAGGAGCAGGTGAGGGCATTTCCCACAACTAGCTTTTACCTCCCCTGACAGAAAAACACCTGACAGAAGTGAAGAACTTGTCAAAACCCTCAAATTTTAGGTAAAATTCCCAAATTTTGAATTTTTGGCAATTGACTCATTTTTGTTTGTTTTTTTAAACAGTGTCTGGGCTAACTAGAGTACGGCCGAGACCAGATATGGCTGGTGGCCACCAATCTGCAGCTGCCACACTGATGACTCAGGCACTCCCGGTCTGACAGCTGAAGCCCAACAGGGAGCCAGAGCCTGTGGGATGAGCCTCGCCATGACCCTGCACATGGGGACAGCGTGTCCAGGGACAGGGACTTACGTGGAGTACTCCATCATGGCGCACTTGCGCTCCAGGTTGTGCTTGTGGATGGCGCTCTCCTGCTCCTTCTGCTCCTTCTGCAGACTGTCTTTGTCATCACCACCCTGATCTGGGTTGCTGTCCTCTGGGTTGCTGTCCTTCCTGTTACGCGGGTGGCGCACCACACCTGGAAAACCAAACAAGTCCTACTGAGGCCGCCCTCCTGCTGTGGTGCTGGCGGGCCACCGTGCCTGCTGGGTGGCCAGAGAAGAATGGATTCCCTTTGTGACCAGGGTCCCCCAAACAGAGGAGAAGGTATGAGACTGGTAGAACCTCTTTGCACAAAATGCCTTGTAACAGGTGCCGGAGGGAGGTGGAGGAAGAGTTAGACACTGAGGGGGGACTGAGAAAAGGGCCTGTACTCTGGCTGAACGCCATTAAGGTGGGTGGGCAAGTAGGCGACCAAAGAACACAGTAGGCTCGGGGAGTTATGAGCAGAGGAACCATATGCCTTCCCTCCTGGGGGCCCCGTGGGCATGCTGTGTGCCAGCAAAGGAGGCAGTAAATGGAAATGACCGCACTGGGCTGTGGCTGCAGAGGTCGGGGCGGCAGGGATGGGACAGATAGCTGATGCGGCATCAGTTTCCCTGAGAGCAGCCAGGAGCAGCCACTTGTTTCCCGAGTGCCCAAGAGGAGCACTCATTCAGTGGAGTGATTACGTTCAGTTATTCCACAATAAAGAAGATCGCATTTCTCCTAAGAAAACATAAATTATTACTAAAACTGCTGACTGCTGCTTGAATAGGGCAAGGGAAAGTGATGACAATTTGCAGACTATTGAAGACCCTCTCATAACATGCTCATCTGGAGACTTAATGGGGTGGGGGAGGGGCTGTGGGGAGAGGCCATGTCCCCCCCACCCTCAGCCAAGTTTACAGAGACCCCTGGGTGAAGCTTTGCCTCCGCCCATAAGGTGGTGGTGGTATTCCTAGTTTAGAAATGGAGACACTGTGAAACACAGTCCCCTAAAGTCAGGAGGTTACAAAGAGCTTGTCCAAGGTCATGCATTTGAATGGGCAGTTGAACCTAAGGGGACTTAAGGTGACGCTTCTGTGCAGCACAGCTGCTGGTAGGAATGCAGGTTTAGGCCAGCCCAGGTCTGCCGAGTCCAAACCTCTGCACGGGGCCCAGGAACCTGCACTTTAGGCTCCCAGGTGCTGCTGCGCACACTTGTGTCCGGAGCCCCTGCTCTAAAGGATGCTCACGTCTTTTAGATGGTGCTTTCCCCTCATCCTTGGGGAACCGCTCACATGTTCGCTAAATGACGGGACAATCAAGGTCTGATTAATGGATTCAATAAGCCTCCCACATGTCTGCTCCCAAACACTAAAAGGGATGGATGGAAATTCACTAACTGTTAAGCCTGAAAATCTTTGGTGCAAATAACACACTGGCTCACAAGTTTTCATCTAGGGATAAAATGCAGGGGAATTAGATAACTTAAAATCTGAAATAGTAAAAGCCTAGCTCACTAGTGAATGCCAGAGGAGTCTGTGACACACAATGTCCTAAAATTCGTCTGGACCCATTAAAGGCTCTAAATACAAGTGCTCACTACGCTACTGACCCTGATCAATCCCACGGAACAAGTATGTAATCCTTGCTGTGCAAAAACCAGCATGTAACACTGATCTGCAGCTCTGTGACAGGAGAAGGAGGACGAGATGTCTCTCCCGGGTGCAAATCCGATGCCCATCCTTTTTCTCCTGGTAGAACTGGCAAGAAAAGACCAGCTGAGAACTGGCTTCGAGGAAAGCACACTGGGCTGGAGGGAGGCTCTATAGCTCCCACAAACCCTCAGTCACTCGACAAACATTTATGGGAGTCACTGTGTACCCGGCACCATGGGGATGCAAGCCAATGTCCTGTGCTCACAGAAGCCACAGAATGAAATAAGACGATGATAGTAAAGGTGCTGGGAAGGTTTTCTCGAAGAGGAGACACGTGAAATAGGAGAGGCCACCTGCGAGGTGAGCAGGGGCTTGGGGACATCCTGGAGAGGAAAACAATGTGAGCAAAGGCCCCACCCAAAGCTTGACTCACCCACCGGCAAGTCTGACAGTTCTTCCTCCCAGCCTTCCCCATCTGCCCCTCCATCACTGTCACAGTGTGCATCTCTCTGGGGCACGAGTCAGCCCCAACTGGCCTTTCTCCTACTCCTGTCCCCGTCTGTTCTCCAGGGCAAGCATTGAAAGGCATAGTGACCTTGTTATTCCTTGATTACAACCGCCACCATCTTCCTGGGCTTTTAGAACACATCCAAACCACCGTGTCCTGCATGGCCCCAGCGTCTGCCTCCTGCCCACTTCCCAATCTCAGCTGCCACACTCCTTCCCACCATGCCGGCTTTTTCTGTTTCTCCAACCACACTTGGGGCCTTCGCACGTGCTGCTCCCCATGCCTGGAATGTTCTTCCCCAGTTCTGGACACGGCTGGCTCAGCCT
The DNA here is from genome assembly GCF_028538775.1 of Myotis yumanensis. Classification (NCBI taxonomy): domain Eukaryota; kingdom Metazoa; phylum Chordata; class Mammalia; order Chiroptera; family Vespertilionidae; genus Myotis; species Myotis yumanensis. Next base: position 104,413,455 of record NW_027223755.1, read on the forward strand.
CAAATGTCTCCTCCTCAGAAAGGCTGCCTCTGACCTTTCATTCAAATGCCCTCAGCTCATCGCCCTGTTTATTTCCTCGGAGTGTGTGTGTGTGTGTGTGTGCGCCTTCTCCCTAAGAATGAAGTCGCAGGAAGGCAGGGACGTGGTGTGTTTTCATTGCTTGTGGTCAGGCACAGGAAATGCATGCTGAGGTGCTCATAAACACCTGCTGAATGAACACATAAATGAAGACCAAGTGGAGCTGCTTGGGCTTTCTTTCTAAGGGAGCCCCAAGGACACGATAGGCCTCCGGGAGCCTGAAAACCACGAGGCATCATCTCGTCCTCTCCAGCTCTAATTCCAGTTGTTCCACAGAAAGGGGGGGAAACAGTGAGGACCAGCAAAGACAGATGGTACCTAGAGGGGTGTTGAGGCAGACGCACTGCAGATCAAACCAGTAGTTTTCCACATCCTGCATTGAATTCAGGACATAAAGACGCCTCTCAAAGGGCCGGCTGCTGTGGGCGAGGTGGTAATGTGGGTCGCAGATGGTGGTGTCAACGATAGCCGCCTTCTTCTTCAGGAAAATGAAGATCTGCAAGGAAGGCAGGGATGGGGCGGGAGAGACCTCAGAGTCAGCCTCAGGTTAGCTGCCTGGAAACTGTGCTTAACAGTCAGGACCACTTCAATTTGGGCTTGACAGATATTACCTGATCTTTATCCTGAAACTTTTCTGTGGGACCAAACTGCAGCAGCCCCATGTAGCACAGCCTCTGCAGGTTCTCCAACACTGAAAAAATGTATCGTCTGGGAAACAGAGGGGAGGAGCAGGATCCAGTCACACCACACGCTGACTGTGGTCAGGGGGTCTGCATCTGGGGTGAGGAGTGCACCTCACTTATTCTCCTCTTCTACCTGGTGGGACCTGGAGGATGGGCCTTGGGCCTGCACAGTACTGGAGCCCAGAACTGCCCTTCCCACACCCAACAAGGGCAATGGAGCATCAATTCTAACTGGGGTTTTGGGTTAGAAAGTAAAAGTAACAAAAGGACAAAACCACATTAAGGCTTGCAGACTTTATCAGCAGAATTTACTTTAAAACAGTGGTTCTCAACCTTCCTAATGCCGCAACCCTTTAATACAGTTCCTCATGTTGTGGTGACCCCCAACCATAAAATTATTTTCGTTGCTACTTCATAACTGTAATTTTGCTACTGTTATGAATCATAATGTAAATATCTGATATGCAGGATGTATTTTCTTTGTTACAAATTGAACATAACTAAAGTATAGTGATTAATCACAAAAACAATATGTAATTATATATGTGTTTTCTGATGGTCTTAGGTGACCCGTTAAAGGGTTGTTCAACCCCCAAAGGGGTCGCGACCCACAGGTTGAGAACCGCTGCTTTAAAAGACCCTTGAAATCAAGTATGAAATTTACCAGCCCACATTTCATTTGCCCGGGCTTTAGAAGGCTCACAGGTGGCTGAATTAATGAAAACCTCGAATCTTTACAACTAGCGAGGCAGACACCTTTCCTATTCCTGGTTAATGAGGAGTCAGACCCTAACTTCAAGGGGAGTGCAGGGACCCTCGGCCACTCTATGTCTGTTCCGGGGACTCACCTCTTGTACAGGAGCTGCTGCCGGATAGGCCTGGGGAGAAAGCGGATCAGCGTGTGCTGCTTCAGAGGGTCATTCAGAAATTCATCCAGGTTGTCCACCTACAAGGTGATTTAGGGTTCAGTTCAACCTCAAGACCAGAGTGAATTGCTAGAATTGTGAAAAAAACATTTACAACTATCTTCTTTAATCTTTTAAAAATTAATTTTAGAGAGAAAGGAAGGGGAAAGGAGAGAAAGATAGAAACATCGATGAGAGAAAATATTGATTGGCTGCCTCCTGCATGCCCCTCACTGGGGATTGAGCCGCAACCCGGGCATGTGTCCTGACTGGGAATCGAACCAGCAACCTCTTGGTGCATGGCTCGATGTTCAAACACTGAGCAACACCACCTGGGCAAAACACACCACTATTTTCTGGTCTGCAGCCTCTCTCAACCTGCCCATCAGCCCTATGGTGATGGTGCCTCCTCCTTCCTGCCTCCCCCAAACCTCCCACATCTGTGATTCCAATCATGTTACCCCTCCTTTCCAGCCCATCTGCCACACTGCCCTCATATACTGCTGATGGGCAATCAAATTGCTAAAATATTTCCAGGGGATGACATGGGAATATACTCATTTATATTTTAAGAACAGGTAAATGCAGTACTTGGAAATTCTCACAAGCACATCAAAATTACAAGTAAACTACAAAAAAATAACCACCATTCAGAACCACCTGAAATCTAGCTGAACAGAAGCCCTACAACTAAGGATGTAAAGAAGAAGCCACACTGAGACTGATAGGAAGGGCGGAGATGTAGAACAGCTGGTCTCACACCCATGTGTGGTAGGGAGGGATATCTCAGCTGTGGAGGTTTGAGGAGCGAGGGTCCCAGCCCCACCCCATGCCCCCCCAGCCTAGGGTTCCAGTATCAGGAAAGAAGTCCCCATACTTCTGGCTGTAAAAACCAGCGGGGACTGTGGCTAAGTGAGACGGAGGGCTGCTGAAGTCCCAGGCAGTTCCTCTTAAAGGGCCCACACAGACTTACTTGGACTCATGTGCTCTAAGCTCCAGCACTGGAGCAATAGGTGGAAAGGCACCAGGGATATACAGGGAGGAACTGAATTGACTGGCATCAAGGTGAGAACTGCGACGGCACCTTTCTGCCAGGCAGAAGTGCTGGCAGAGGCCACTGTTCCTTCACTGAGCTCTCTGTCCCACAGAGCCAGCAGGCTGGGCTCCATATTTGAGTTTCCATCAACCTGGCTAACACTGTTCATCCTGCTCTGGTGATTCCCTGAGACCCAGCCTCATCCAACTTGTGGGCCCACCCAAGCTGTTTCCAGTGGCTTTTCTATATGAATGGCCCATCTTGGCTCACACTATACTTTCCTAAAATCTCTAAACAAGTAGCATTTGGCCTCAGCATGCTGCATGCCTGTACCTCTCGCTAAGTGGCCCCAGGCCTGTCACTAGTGCAGCCAGCCTTGGTGTGCAGCTTGGCCTCTCCTGGGCATCTCCAAGCCCAACACAAGTAGCAGCCATCTGAAGATTGCTTTGTAGCTCATGGGGTGGGGGTTGGGGGTATATCCTGGGCAGGGGACAGGTAGCAGCTGACCTTGGCCTGAATCTTCCAGGAGGACCCAGAGCCAATGCACCCCATGGAGAGCTTCAGACCATGTCCAAACACCACCCAACTACCTTCCCAAGAGACACACTCAAGGGGCGGATTCGGCAGGCACCAGAGCCCTGCTGAAGCAAGTCCTGCTCTATGGGATTGGCTCCTGCACAACTGATCCTCCAGGGTGGTCACAGCTCATCCTCACAGCCATTGGCCTGGGGGTAATTCCCTCCTACTGGGGTGCCAACAGCAATCATAGCTTCCACAGGAAGGTGCACACAGCCTACATGGGGGGTGCATATGAAGTGCCCAGCTCGGGTGATCGGGGTTGGGGGGAGGCTGTGCCACTGGATTCTACAGGATACCTACTACACAAGGCCACTTTACCAAGCCTGGGAGATGTAGCAGCTCTACCTAATACAGATAAACAAACACAGGGAGGCAGCCAAATAAGGAAACAAAGAAACATCCCAAATGTAAGAAGAGAACTAAACTCCAGAAAAAAAACTAAACTAACGGAGACAAGCAATCTACTAGACGCAGAGTTCAAAACACTGGTTATAAGGATGCATAAGGAACTTAGTGAGAACATCAACAAAAAGACAGGCAACACAGAAACAAAGACGGAAAACATAAAAAGGAACCAGCCAGAAATGAAGAATACTTTAACTAAAAGCAAGAATATAAATACAGAGAATCAACAGTGGAGTAGATGAAACAGAGATATTAAGATAAGGAAGCAGAAAACACCCAATCAGAACAGCAAAATGAAAAAGAATCCATAGCCCTAGCTGGTTTTGCTCAGTGGTTAGAGCATCAGACTGCGGACCAGACAGTCCTGGGTTAGATTCAGGTCAAGGGCACATACCTCGGTTGCAGGCTCCTCCCTGGCCTGGGCCCTGGTTGGGGCGCGTACAGGAGGCAACCGATCCATGAGTTTCTAGCACATCGATATTTCTCTCTGTCTTTCCCTCTCTCTAAAAATCAATGGGAAAATATCCTCTGGTAAAGATTTAAAAAAGAAAAAACGGAAAAAGAGAATCCACAAAAATGAGGATAGTTTAAGGAGCCTCTGGGGCAATTTCAAGCGTATCAACATTCGCATCATGGGAGTTCCGGAAGGAGAAGAGTGAGAGAGAGCAAGGAATTGAAAACCTATGTAAAAAAATGATGGAGCCCTAGCCAGTTTGGCTCAGTGGATAGAGCGTTGGCCTGCGGACTGAAGGGTCCCAAGTTTTATTTTGGTCAGAGGCACATGCCTGGGTTGTGGGCTCAATCCCCAGTAGGGGGCATGCAGGAGGAAGCTAATCAATGATTCTGTCTTATCATTGACTAGAGGCCCAGTGCATGAAATTCATGCATGGGTAAGGCCCCTAGGCCTGGCCAGCAATCAGGGATAATCAGGTTCCCCACCTCCTCCTTCCCTTGCCGCCCACATGCTACCACTACGCGGTTCCCCCTGCCTTCCCGCCTCCTCCTTCCCTTGCTCCCTCAGCGCCCTGCCGCCGCCACCACTGGTTGCCCACCATGTTCCATGACGACCCCTGGTAGTCAATGCATGTCATAACGAGTGATCGAACTCCTGTTCTCCCGGTCAAATTCCCAAAGGGACACTTGGCATATTAGCCTTTTATATATACAGATGTTTCGATCTCTCCCTCTCCCTTCCTTTCTAAAATCAATAAAAATACATTTTAAAGAAACTGATGGAAAACTTCCCTAACCTGGTGAAGGAAACAGACATGAAAGTCCAGGAAGCACAGAGGGTCCCATACAAGATGAATCCAAAGCAGCCCACACCAAGACTTATCATTATTAAAATGCCAAAGGTTAAAGACAAAAAGAGAATCTTAAAAGCAGCAAGAGAAAAACACTTAGTTACTTACAAGGGAACTCCCAAAAGATTGTGAGCTGATTTCTCAACAGAAACTTTGCAGGCTAGAAGGTTTTGGTAAGAAATATTTAAAGTGATGAAAAGCAAGGATCTAAAACCAAGATTACTCCACCCAGCAAAGCTATCATAAAATAGAAAGATAAAGAGCTTCCCAGATAAGCAGAAGCTAAAAGAATTCATCACTACCAAACCAGTATTACAAAAAATGTTAAAGGGTTTTAAGATTTAAAAGATTAATAATAAAATGTAATAACTACATATCTGTCAGTAATTACTTTATTTATTTATTTATCTGTATATATTTTTGTTAATTCTCAACCAAGGATATTTTTCCATTGATTTTTAGAGAGAGTGGAAGAGAAGGGGAAAGACACACAAAAAAGAAATATTGATAGGAGAGACACACAGTGATTGGTTGCCTCCCGTATGGGCCCTGACCAGAGCCAGGGACTGAGCCTGCAACCTAAGTATGTGCCCTTGACCGCAATTGAACCTGAGACCCTTCAGTCTGCAGGCTGGCGCTCTCTCCACTGAGCCAAACCAGCGAGGGCTTTATTTCTATTTTATTTTTTAAACATCTTTTATTGATTTTTAGAGATAGAGGAAGGGAGAAGGATAGAGAGATAGAAATATCGATGACAGAGGAACATCACTTATCTAGCAACTTGGGCATGTGCCCTGACCAGGAATTGAACCAGTGATTTCTTGGTTCCTGGGTTGACACTCAACCGCTGAGCCACACTGGCCGGGCAGTCAATAATTACTTTAAATGCTCCAATAAAAAGACATATGGAGGCTGAATGGGTAAGTAACAACACAAGACCCTTACATATGCTGTCTACTAGAGACTCAATTCAGATAGAAAGTAAAGGGATGGAAAAAAGATATTTCATGAAAATAGAAACAAACAAAAAGCTGGGGTAACAATAAATACACCAGACAAAACAGACTTTATCACAGACAATGGTGATTGCCAGAGGGAAAGGGGTTGGGAGGAGGTACAAGAAGGTAAAGAGGGGATAAATGGTGATGGAATGAGACTAGACTTGGGGTGGCAAACACGCAATACAATATACAGATGACGTATTCTAGAATTCTATACCTGGAATCCATATAATTTTATTAACCAATGAATTTTATTACTCCAATAAATTCAATTAAAAAAACCACTGACTTGTAAAAAAAACAAAACACAGGCTATATAACAAGAGAAAAAGAAGGACCCAGCAATTCCACATCTGGATATTTATCTGAAGAAACCCAAAACAATAAATAAAAGATATATGCACCCATATGTCCACTGCAGCATTATTTAGCCCAATATGAAAGCAACCTAAGTGTCTATCAATAGATGAATGGGTACAGAAGTACACATATATAATGGCATACCCTGCCATAAAAAAGCATGAAATCTTGCCATCTACGACAACATGGATGGACACAGAGGGTATTGTGCTGAGTGAAGTAAGTCAAACAGAGGAAGACAAATACTATATGATTTCACTTATGTGTGGAATCTAAAAAATAAAATAAACAAACAAGCAGAACAGAAACAGAACATTCTGACAATTGTCAGATGGGAGGAGGCTGGGGAGCTGGGTGAAGAAGGTGAAGGGATCAAGAAGTAAAAATTGATAGTTACAGAAAAGTCAGGGGGATGTAAAGTACAGCATAGCTGATATAGTCAATAATATTGTAATAACTATGTATGGTGATGGGTGGGTACTAGATTTATTGGGGTGATCACTTAATAAGTTATATTAAAAAGAGAAGAAGAATGATGATTTCCCTGAAGTCAGTGATTCCAATTCTGTCCTTACCATAAAGAAAAAAACGTTGGAACTTCCCAAGAATATGTCTACCAAGAGGTATTATCACCTGTCATTTATAATAACAAGAAACTAGAACTTAAATGTCTAAGAATAGAAGGAATACTATGAATTTACCTAATATCAAGTCAAAACTCAATGATGGGGAAAACACAATATATTGTTCAGTGGAAAAAACACACATAAAAGAGTAAATATAGTATAGTCTCAATTCGGTTAAAAAAACAAAAACAAATGGGAGATCTAATATACACATATACATGCATGTACACACAAACATGGCATAGGATAAAAAGACTAGGAGAAAATGTACCAAAATCACTAGCTGTCTGAGTGATAAAGTTATGGGTAATCTCTATTTCCTCCTTTTTCTGTATAAACCAAATTTCTAAATAAATATTGTATTGTTACACCATGATTATTTGTCTGTCTTACAGTTGATTTATCTAAAAGAACAAGTCTTTGACTTATCAACCAACCACCCATCCAATCTCCTCTCTATCCATCTACCCAATCAACCATCCATCCATCCATCCATCCATCCATCCATCCATCCATCCAGGCAACTGCAGTCTTGAGGCATTTTTGCTTGACCAGGTGAGTATGGGCCCTCTGGCCTGGAGCTGAGGGGCCAGCCCCTGTATAGCTTGGGAGCTGCCAGTACCTTGTAGCTGACTTGCACAACCTGGATAAAGATGGAGAGGGGCAGGCAGAGGAGAATGTCGCTGACAAGAGCCCAGCCGAAGCCGAAGTCCCTGTAGATTGGGATGGGAGGGACGTAGCGTGTCCATGAGGCTTCATCCACATATACTATGAGAAAACCAGAGACAGGGTCCAAGTCATGATGGTGGTATCACCTTCTAGTAGGTCTTGGTTCTCTCTTACCACAAACTTTGATAAAATCCTACTTGTCAGGCAGGAAGCCCAGAGGTTCAGAAAGTTTGTGATCGGGGCAGTGCAGAGATTCTGCCAGTTCAGCCCACAAGAACAAGAAACCATCATGACTCCCCCTTTGGGTCCGCTGCTGCCGGCCTGCCCTGGGTCATCTCACCTTTCTCCGAGGGGAGCTCCACTTCAGCCTCCAGGGCTTCTTCATCTTGGTTGTCCTTTGATGGGGCATCAAAGGAGGCCTCCAAGTCTTTTCCGGAGGAGGGCGGGGCTCCGGTCCTGCCCGGCTCCTGCTTTCCTGCTCTTTCACTGCTGAGGCCCTGCTTCTCTTCCGTGTCGCCGGCAGGGTGCCCGTAGATCAGGTACCACAGAAACCTGTGGACCACCCGCAGGCGAGCCATTTTGGGCAGAAATCCTATAGATCGCCCAAGTCCAGGAACTGAGGCAAGAAAGGGGGAAGGCAGTGCTTGAAAAGCCCGATTCAAATCAGTTCAATTCCCTAGAAAACTGTTGTGTGCCACTATGTCTCAGGTGGCAGGGAGACAGAAATGTTCTTACTCTCGTGGAAGTTACTTTCTAGTGGGAAAGGGCAGACAATACCAAAATCCTAAATAAAAAAATACATCAGATGGAAATAGCTGGTGCAGAAAATAAAGCGAGGAAGGGACGGGGAGGAGGACTGTAATTCTACACAGAGGCCAGGAGAGGCCTCACGGGGAGAGGCCTGAGGGAAGGCCACAAGTCCTCACTGGGCAGACCATACAGAGAACCTGGGCTGTCAACCCAGGGTAATGCAAGGTGCCTGACACATTCGAGGAAGGGCCACAGGCTGGAATGACAGGGTGGAGCAAGGGAGGAGAGCACAGGAGGTGAGCCAGAGTGTAATGGAGGAGGGAGCCACCATGAGGGCCCGGCATACCTCCATTTAGAACTGTCCTGACGGGGGTTGTGCAAAATATTCCAAAATCTAGGTTCTTTTAAAGTATCTTATTTCTTTGTTGATACAAATAAAGTGTTCCTTCTTTCCCCAGCAAGAGGGCGGTAAGGACAGTGAGTAGAGGCCCCTCCTCCCGGCCAGCCTAGCCCATCTACTCAGGTGCACGTGCTGTGCAGCTGCGCGCACCGTGCCGCGTTTCCTCTCCGCCTGCACCCTCTAACTATGAAACCTGGAGAGTGAAGGCCATGCTGTGTGACTGCAGCCTTCAGAAAGGAAGTCACGCAGGTGGCTCTTCTGCTGGAGTCCCGGGTCTAGGACACTTTCTGCCTGACAGAGCCTGTGCCCTGGTAAGCTGCCTTTGCCCTCACCACCAACACGCGTTTGTGACTAGGAGAGGAACAACGAGGCACTGGATTATAAAGTCCTGCCACTGCACTTGACCCCACACATTTACATTAGAGCGCTTATGGGGGATGAGGGAGGAGCCAGCTCTGTTAGAGACCCGACTCTGAGAAAAGTATACGAATGCTCAAACTCGCCAATGGCTGTAACTACCAGAAGGCTCGTGGGGTCAGCAGAGGTAGAGATTTTCTGAAATAGAATATTCCAGCCCAAGGGTAGTTAGCAAAAGAAATTAATCTTTGTGAATAATTCCTCATGTTGGGATTTAGAATAGTTTCTTTTTTTAGAGAGAAAGGGAGAAGGAGAGCGAGAGAGATTGATGTGAGAGAGAAACATCGATCAGCTGCCTCCTATATGCACCCCCACAGGGTATCAAATCTGCAACCTGTGTATGTGCCCTCACTGGGAATCAAACCTGCAACCTTTCTGTATATGCGATGATGCTCTAACCGAGTGAGCCACACCAGCCAGGGCAGGATCTAGCATAGTTTCATCTGAGTCTTGCAATAGCCTTGTGAGGTATATTGGGCAAGAATCATTTCCATCTTGCAGATAGGGAAACTGATGCCAGTGGAAGTCATGTGACCAGCCCACATGACCCAGCCAGTAATTCAGACCTCACTCCCTGACTGCAGTCCAGTGCTTAAATGTACACCAAGTGACTCAAAGGGCATCATGCAAACAACCAAGGAAACACAATTAGACATTGACAAGAAGTTGCTTTTTACCTACTACAGGGTTGTAATTTTTAAGCTGAGTTATGCCCATTTTCTCATCCGTTTTTTTCACCCGTCCGCTCTCTGGTTTAGAGCAATCATTCGGCTGAGAGTCTCCTGATCCACTCGGGTCCTCTTTTCCTTGACCTTCTTCTTTGGCCTCCCCTTTAGGCACTGCAGACTGGGGCACTTTAAGCCTGCAGACCAAGCGCGAGCCAATGTTATGGTGAGAAAACCAAGGGCTGAGAGAAAGGACACGGTTTGTCCTCATGAATCAGATGAAGCCATTTGGTCCTGAGGCCTCAAACTCAACTGCCCTAGAGGCCTGGCAGGTGTTTTAAATGAATAAGATGTGCCAGGTCACTAGACACTTGGGAATGATGAGGACTGTGGTGACCTGGAGAGTGCACCCCCGCCTACGGGGCAGCTGTGAGAAAGGGAGCCTGACAGACCAGGTCCTCTGATACTGCAGAAATGCCAGAAATCAGGAAATTAATATGAAATTAATTGGCACCTGATTCAAAGTACACGTGGCCAATGTATGGCAAGACACACAAGCCAGGCCTCTGCTCATCCACAGGCCACCTGTGGTTCAGACCCAGCTATGAAGTCTCTCCCATCCCTATAAGTTTCTTTCCCTCCATTAGATGATTTATGGGCAGAGCTAGAGAGGACGTCAGGAAGGCAACTAGAATCGTTCTGAGCCATTATGAGGTGGAGCAAGTTTCACACATCACAGGGCCTGTGACTCGGAGTGCTCTGTCCACAATTAGGATAGAATAAAAAATGTAAGGATTTTCTTTTTTCTTAAAGAATCCAGATATTGATCCTTGTCATACTAGGGGGTCATGACCACAAAGCCCAACCAAGTGAATTCACTGAGAGCACACGAGACTAAACAAAGTTTTTGTGAAAATGGCTGCAGAATGAAGACAGAACCGGGCGGCTTCCCGTGCATTCCTGTGGGTGCTGCTACTCACCTGTTTGCTGAGCTTGAATTGGAGATCCGGAACCGAACCTGCTCAATGGCACTTCTCACCAGAGGGTCGTTCTGGTCCATGGATGGGTGCACTACCAGATCCACCTGCAGAGAGAGGGCAGTGTCCCCAAGGGTGGGAAGAGCTCAGGGAGACTGAGCTCCACAACTCGGCTCCCTGGTGGAGTGCTGGTTACCCCGTTCATGAACCTTTCTTAAAGACAGTTATGAGACCGAAGCAAAGTGCGCCGTGAACCGTTTCCCATTGTCAAAATCCCTCCGCTCATCAAGCGACCAAGTTCTGCCATCAGTAGTGCGCTGCTCTGCTCAGGAGAGGAATTCTGGCCTAGAAAGAGCCGTCTTCCCTGCAGTGCCCTCGCTGGGTGTCACGGCCCTCTGGTCTCACATCTACCTGGTGGGCTGTTCCCTATGCCCCGCTCCTGCTATCTGAGAATGTTCCAGAAGTGCTTGTGAATCCTGAGGGCTTCCATCTGGAAAAGGTAAACGCCTTCATTAATCTCCCCTCGCTGAGTGCCGCTGTGGGACTCCTGCCAGGTGCGCTTCTAAACAAATTGGCAGAGGATTTAGAGCTGCTTTTGTTGTTTTAGCTTTTCCGAGGTGCTGCAGCTGAGCAGTTAGGGTGGTTACCACCTCCGGAGGGATAACTGGAGGACGAATGGAAATGACCTGGAACTGAGCAGAGGGTGTGGGGTGACAGCTGTGCAGGACACAATGGCCAGGCACCTGGACAGCCAGGCTTCCTCTCTGTCTGTCACTGGCAGGGGAGAGCAAAGTGAGGTTTTCTAAATGGCTAACTCTGATCAGCAGGCTGCGAGCCAAAAATGACTGGAAAGAGGGTCATAGGGAATAGGCAGCAACGCCTCATGTTTTAGAAAACAAAACACCAAAAGCTGCCTTGGCTCAGTCTCCTCTGCTCCTCATTTGTGAAATGGGAACCCCTCCCTCAGGCCCTGCCAACTTTTGTGTGGTTTTGTGAGGCTCAAATGAGAGACAGCGAGGGAGCACCCAGGGAATGTAAACGCATGGCACAAATCCAAAGCATTCCTATTTCCCCACTTTCCACAGCCAAATGGCACAGCCAACTTTCCACAGGCCCAACGGGCAGGTGGCCAGATGCGGAAGCCAGGGCCAAGGCTGGTGCTGGGGCAGAGCAACTCTGGTCCGCATGCTCCAGGAGACCGGGGGGTAGCCTGTGACAGCCCAGGCTCCGGGTGCCAGCGTATTCTGGAGGCAGATGTACAATATGCAACCCTTTCCAGCTGGAAAAGTGGGTACCATGGAGTGGCACCACTACAGTGGTGCAGTCAAACCTTGGTTCTCGAAATCTCCCATCTTAAACAATTTGGTTCTCTACCAAGTTGTTGGGAGTGGGGTGAGGGTGGGGGATGTTTCCGTTGTTGAACAAAACTTCTGTTCTCAACCTGACAACCCCTTCTTGTTGGTACATTAGCATGACAAAAAGCATTTCTCAGGCCACAAACAAAGGAGAATTCGAGTCAGTTTAACACTACACCTCCTCTTATTAACATCTCGGGAAATTGTGCTGTCAATATTTTTGTGTTTATTTGCACAATTTTAAAACAAAGAGGCCATCAAGAGTGCTGATGTTAAGAGTATGAAAGTGTAACAAAACAATGATTACAGGCAATTGAAGAGGCAGAAAAATTGCTGTTGATTTGGATAAACAAAAAGTAGTTAGCCTGTGAGAGCACTTGGGAGGCGATGGTAAGTGAAAAAGTGAAGATGCTGCACACTAACCTCCTAAAATCCACCCCTGTAACCAGTGCTGAAAGGGATTCGTTTAAGGCCAGTAGGGGTAGAAGGCCAGCAGGGGCTGGTTCGATAAATTTAAGTAATGTTTGTTATAGATTAAATAGACATTAGACATAGTGTGTGTAAGAGAAGTTAAAATAGGAAATCATTTGGGAGTCGAATGATTTAATTCAATTTACGTTATTCCTAATAGGGAAAAAATGATTCAGTTTTCGAACAAAATGCTTTTGAATAGCCTTCCGGAACGAACTGAGTTCGAGAACCGAGTGTACTTGTGGCAAGAGGTCCCCGGTCTGGGCACCTTCATCTTGGAGTCCTCGTTGCACTTGCTCCCACCCCCACCCCTGTCCCACTCACCCCAGTTCTGCCTGCTAGTTATGGGCCAAATAGGAATTGGAAACACAGGGGATACCGCTGTCAGACTGCCCCTCTCCATGACTAGATGGGGTAAGGCTTTCTTGCCCTCAATTTCTGCCCAGACAGGTCTTTCCCCTGTGAAACCTCTGCTCTGTGAAGACCAACAGAAATCAGAGGTGTTGCAACTGATGGGCTTTTGTCCTTCCACGGGAGACAGCAGCAGAAGGCCTCCTGCCACCGCTTCAGGGGCTGAGTGGCAGGCTGCTGGGGATGGGAGAGGAACACGGTCAAGGGGACTCACAGCAGACATAAAGATCGATGAGTGCTGTCAACGCAGAATGGCAGAAAATGTGTTTCTGAAGTCATTTTTTGTACTGCTCTTTTCAAATTTCAATGTCTCAATAAATAAAGTAAAAAAACTGAAATGACCTTGCCAGCTTATTAAGAAAACAAAACATCAAAGCAGAGCTCTCTTAAGGCAGAGATTTAAAGTGCAGTCAGAAAAAAAGACCAGGAAATTACAAGTGACTGTCCCCGCAGCACCATTCCCTTTGGTCCCAGTGCCCAGCTGGGCTCTCAAATTATTCTGACCCTGAAAAATTTATGCCTTAGACTATGTGCAAAGTCACTGAGCTACAGTTGCTATGGGAATGGCCCCAAACTTTAAATTGTACAGAAACAGATAAATTGAGACAGAAGAGATATGTTGTTCCCATCGGATAAGCACAGCAGTGCAAGCTAACTGAGCCACAGCCATCATTTCCTCTGGGAGATGTTTCCTCCGATCTCTGTGGAAAATGTTCTTGCTGCTTAGTCTACATTTTCCACCTCCTAAGTGCTGCTTAATTACTCCCCACGCTACGCTGCTGAACGTCCATATGCCTCAGTTTCCCTCCTCTCTTCCACGGCTGGACACCTGCCATGGGCGGCACGTGCTGCTCTACGATCCAATTACATTATTTTTCTCTTCTGTTTCCAGCTTCCACAGAAAGATGGGATGAACCCTGTTCCCCAAATTAGGAGGCATAACAGGAAATTCCGAGTGACTGACAACAAAGGAATGAGAGAGATAGAACAAGGATATGAGAAGCTGGACAAGGAAACTTGCAGCAGTTGGCTCTGCAGGCATCCGGAGAGCCCGTGGTTACCTTCTTCTTGATGCCATCTTGGATAACCGTAGTCCGATACAGTCTCAAGAGCCCTTCCTCAGACAGGTTCCGCACCAGGCGGACAATGGACTTCTTACAGCACTTGGTGGACACGCCTTCCTGCTTCTCCTGATCCATGATCATTTTCTGAATCCTGGGGCATCACAAAATAAGCAGTTAATATTTCCAACCTCAACATAGAAGGCCATTCCCAACCCAGGCAATTGAGACATGCCTAATGGCATCCAACAGAAATTGGGGGAGAATTAAAGGGGGTTTCACCATTGAAAGGCTGACTCCTTGAGATAAAGATCATCTCTCTTGGGAATAAATAGTTGGCTAAAGACAAGCCACCATTTGCAGCAGCTTCACATTCTGGGCTTCTCACCAGGAACTCAAGAGATTACAGGATTTGTGATGCGATGGCAGGGAAGCTGGGAGCCATGATGGCAACCTCTGGACGAAGTCTCTGTGCCAATTTAACACCCAGCGAGGAATGCTCCAGCTTACCACTGCTGACACTTCAGATTGGAAGCTCTTTTTGATTCCTCTCCTCATTTACCTTACCCTCTAGAGGAGGGGCGGGGAAACTTTTTTCTGCCAAGGGCCACTTGGATATTTCTATCATTCATGGGTCATACAAAATTATCAACTTAAAAATTAGTCTGCTAGCCCTAGCTTGTTTAGCTCAGTAGATAGAGCATCGGCCCTCAGACTGAAGGGTACTGGGTTCGATTCCTCTCAAGGGCAAGTATCTTGGTTGCAGGCTCGATCCCTGGCCCTGTTCGGGGTGTGTGGAAGTGTCAACCAATCAATGTCTCTCACATCGATGTTTCTCTCTGTCTCTCCCCCTCGCTTCCACACTCTCTAAAAATCAATGGGAAAATATACTTGGGTGAGGATTAACAATAACAACGAATTAGCCTGCTATATGTAGTAAAACATTTAATTAATTCACTTCTAATGGCTTGGCAGAGCCAGACCCAATGATTTTGTGGGCCTTATACAGCCCAGGGGCTGGACGTTCCCCACCCCTGCTCTAGATCTTACTGAGTTACTATGGCGATGTTTCTAGATCACTGATGGGAATGGCAGGGACAGTAGGGACATTTGTCCAAACCCGTCACTGCACCAAAGAAGGGAGCTCGGCAGTAGTGTCTGCAGATGGCCTCCCCATTGCCTAGAGAGGTCACGGCCTTGACTCAGGTGCCTTTCATGCTGGGTGCCTCAGGAGCCATGAAGATGCCGCCCAGGAGGTGGTGGTAACAGCAGTTGGAAGGACCAAACCAGAGTGCAGAGCCTCTCCATGAACAGAGGCACCCCAGCACGGAAGTTCTACTTGTGTCTCTTATTTCTGCTTTCTTGTGAGATTCTAGCCGATGCCACTATCTGCCTAAGTTTCTTCTTTCCCCTTTGCTGCCACGAAGTTTCCAAGGAGGGAGAAAGGCGCATGCTGTTCCCCCAGGACTTCCGGCTCACGCTCAGTCTCCACTCCCTGTCATGTACTGATGTTCCTCAATGTCCACACTTGTCAAATCACAAGAACAAACTAAATCCTTTCTACTACAAGGAACACCATGATCTATACAGGGAGGCTCTCGGCCATTTCTGCCCTTGTGATGACTACCTGGCCTGAGATTTATCCCTA
This sequence comes from Myotis yumanensis, assembly GCF_028538775.1. Lineage (NCBI taxonomy): Eukaryota > Metazoa > Chordata > Mammalia > Chiroptera > Vespertilionidae > Myotis > Myotis yumanensis. The sequence goes on from NW_027223755.1 coordinate 104,429,256, forward strand.
GTGCGAGACCGACAGACTCCTTACGTGAATAAGCTCTCGATTAAGCGGAGGTTGGTGACGGCTTCTATGATCAGATTCCTGCGTTTCAGCAGTCGGTAAGTTTCGTGGGGTTTGTCTTGGCCTGGGCCGTGCTTCCCAGTCTTCTGGGAACTGCCACTCTCCTAGAACAGGGACCAAAAGCACAAGAATACGATGGGCTCAGCACAGTTTGGGGGGCAGACACCACTCCTGTGGCATACTTTCCCTCCTTAGGGAACTTCTATGCCCTGTTTCAAGAAGGAAGCCAAGAGGACTATTTCCCCAGCAGGATCCACCCCCCACTACTTCAGGGCCGTGAAACAACAAAGGCATCTGCAGCAGACGGCCTTGGAACTCTATGGAGACTGTAAAACTGCTCTTTGTTTTGGAAGATGAGGCATGTACTATGGCACCCCCCGAAGCAGCACAAAGCAGACGCTCAATTTTCCCTGGGTCCTCCCCCAAGAAACTGACATACTGAGCACAGCTCCAAGCCAGTCACTCTATAAAGCTTCTGTTCATCACAAATTCCCATTTTACGAAAGAGGAAACCAGGGCTCAGTGGGGCGAAGTAACCGTCCAGGTCACAGAGCACAGAGCGTGAATGTGCGCCAGGACAAGTTATGCCCCATGGGCTTCTGACTCCAAATGTAGGAAGTCACGGGAAATCTCTCTGGGAATAAAAGACAGAAGCAGCTTGCCCGAGGGAAATTAGGATGAGGTGAGGGAAAGAGGAAGGAGAAAAAAGATCATTTCTCCCTCTTATTCCTGCCAAAACGCTCACTTCTCTCTCACAGCTCCTTTCTGTCCTCTAGGAGCCTAAATGAACTTGCTCCACCAGCTCTCTCAGATCAAATATGGTACAGCTGAAATGTGCACCTGCCGTGAAAGGAAATTCCAACTCTAACATACTTCTTGCAAACCACTTGGCACAAATCAGCGCCACACGGCAGCCCAGGGCCTGTTCTCTGGAGGCCCCTCGCTCGGAGTGGCGCTTTCAGGAGGACGAGAATGCGCTGGAGGAGGCCGCTCAGGGCTGGTGTCACAACAGATCGCTGCCCTGCCTTTTGCGGGAGCTCCAGGAGGCACAGCTCTTCCGTTCAGGCAGAAAAGCTCGAGGGCCCAGGAGTGGCACAAAGACCTTTGTTCTCTCTTGCATTTCAGAGCAAACATTTGGAGAACACGAGTAAATGTGGCCACACTTGAGTGGGCTGCTGGAGAGCCACGTTAGAGCAGGCTCTGATGGGGGCCTGAGGGTAGTCCATCTCACGCCCCTCTCCTCAGCAAGTACAAGGATGTGATCCTGCCAATACTCTGGCAACAAACTTCTAAGAGGAAGAGAAAGAGCTGAGTGAGGAAGCCAGCAACAGGAGTTCTAGGGCGTGCAGGGAGACGCGTGGGCCTGATTAGAAGTGGGAGGAGGAGGAGGCAGGCTGGGATCCACTTGCATGCAAGCCTAGGCTCTTCGATTAGACAATACCAGTCATGACTCGACAGTGAGGAGGCATGGCATCCAATGCACAGGAAAGGGACGAAAGGTTTTAGAAAAATCCAGAAAGCCTTTCCCACCCTCCACCCCAATCCTTCTGCAGCCGGGAGAGTAACAGCACAGGACTCCATACAGAAAGGGAGAGGCAAGGGAGGGGGTGGGAACTGCACACAGGAGGGTTCTAATTCTCAGTGTCATGAACTGGGCAGGCACCTCACCCAGTTCCTAGAGCCCCACTGTCCTCCTCCCGGACCAGAGCTGACACTTACCTCACAGGGCTGCTGTGAAGCCTGAACAAAACAGCAGCGGTAGCATCCAAAGCCGCCCTGATCATAGGTCTGTTCTCTGCTGGGAGCCTCCCCCTCTGACCCTGTGTTTCTAATGTGCAGGAGGCGCCACCATTATCTGAGGCAGTTTCAGGTGGCTAAGGACAGCGAACTGAATCACTTGTCTTTTAATCTAATTACATTGATGAAAAGGCATTGGTTTGATTGTACTGTGTCTTTAACCCTCTGACATACAACAGTATTTGGCCCAAATGTACCAATATAGTTTTATTTTCATTACATCTATCTTATGGTTTATCTCTTTTTATAGTAATGATGTTGGCCTTTTGTCTGCAGCAGTTTCTCAATCCTGGCACTGCTGACATTTTGGGCTGGCTGAGTCGCTGCTGTGGGCTGTCCTGCACATTCTGGGATCTGTAACAGCACCTCTGGCCTCTCCCTGCTAGATGCCAGGAGCACCCTCTCCCCCAGGTCATGACAATTAAAAACATCAAATTTTGGTGCAAAATTGGGCCAGAGTGAGAACCACTCATCTAAACTGGACATATACATTTCCCTCCAAAACAAATTTAAGTAGAAAGTGTAAGGTGTTGGAAATGTAACAACTCTAGATATGAGTGCAGGTGACGTGTGGTGGGTGAGGCAAGGCTGCGTCAGGTGGTGTGTGGACGAGCGCCTGCGGCCTGGCAGGACCAAGCACTCGGCATCTGAGGCCTCTGAGGTTGTTGTGATCCTTAAGCACAGAACTGACAAGGCTGACGTCCACCTGCCGCAGGCTGCTTCCTGCAGAAGACGCACCCTCATGTGGGCACGCGCTCACCTTTGGGTTGTCAAGCCGGACCTCTTCGATCACAGCTATGTCGCCGCTGTTACTCTCCACGCAGTGGGAGCCGAAGGCCGAGGTGGTTTCTGAGGAGCTGCTGGTGTCCAGGAGGCTGTCGGCCCCGACAGAGCCCCGGTAGGCCCTCTCCTCAGCAGCCCCGGGGGAGGAGGTCGGCTGCTTCTTCAGCGGGTGCAGGTTTACTTTCCAGCCACCTGGAGGCAGCGTAGAAAGAATGAACTGCGGCCACATCAAGGGGAGAGCGAGAGGGGCCTCTCCACTTGGCAGCCAGCCCAGACCCACCCAGGCTAGAAGACCCACGTGCTCAGTGTGAAGATGGGGCAGTGAACCCAGCAAGCAGGGCGGTGCCCCCGCAGCTGGACACCTGATTTGAAAATCTGTCACCAGCACCACCCTCCACGCATTAGGAAAATGTCTTCTGTAACTAAACTGAAAGCCTGAGGGGTTCTTAGGTTGTTGGAGGGACTGGACTGAGGGAGCTTATGGGATTCCATCGCTTTAACAGTGAAAACACAAACCAAAGCATTGCCAAGGAGCCAGGAGACAGACTGCACGGCCGTCTCCTCTAAACTTATGACGTGACGTAGGTGACACCAGCAGGTCCCGAACTAGGACGGCACTGAGGACAGTCTCAGTGCCTGCTGAACCGAACAGGGTGTTTACTGAAGAAACCCAGAGCAAGGCGGATGGGCAGTAGCTCAGACCGAGGCACACGCGCCCGGCCGCGCCCCTGCTCCCACCCGAGCACCGTACCCTTGATGGGGGTGGAGTGATGAGGCTGGCTCCCGAGACTGGAGTTCAAGGAGGATTTCATGTCTCCCTGTGACCCTCTGCCTCTCCTTTTGCTGCCGCTGCTGCTGCCCTCCTCCTCGCTGTCCAGCTCAGAGAGGAAAGTGTCCTCTCCCTCAGGCGGGAGGGACTCCTCCGGCACCGAGGCCAAGCTCACGGTGGTCAGCAGCTCGCTGCGCGCCTTCTCCCTTTCGTACTGCCGGCTCAGGTCGCTCTCCTCTGCAAACGCGCAGGAGATGTACTTGGTGGTCCGCTGCCGCCCCTCGTCTTCCATGAATCCCTGTGAAGGTGAGATGTGTTTAATTATGTTCAAAAGAGGGTGTTGTTCACACAGGCATTCAGGTGGCCCCTGGGCCTGCGGTGTCCATTTCCTTATCATGCCTGCGTTCGCCTGTGTCTCCTCCACCTCACTGCCCGGGCCCCAGTCGGGCCTATGGATGCTCCCCCACAGGTCTCCTGCCGCGGCAGCCTCAGCTCCTGCGTCCACAGGCCTGTCGGAGAGTTTTCTCAATCGCAATCCTGAATGTGTGTCTGCTCTGCGAGACATGCTTTGCTAGGGACCTGCAGGTAGTCCAGTTCATGCCAGGCCCTAACTTGGTCTTCCACGTGCCCCCAGTGGCTGGCTCAGGACTAGGCCATAAAGAAATGGTTAGTAAGCAGTGAGGGTTTGCTATGTACAATTCAATGGTTTAGACCTGTGACCACAGACTGGAGAGTCAGGGCCCGGAGGTCACAGCTCCATTCAGCCACTGCATGGGGACTGATATGAGGTCATCACCAATCCACACTCACTCTATCCTCTAGGACAGGGCAGAGGGGCTCTCCCAGGGCCCTAAATGTCAGGAAGAGCAGCATTTTTTATATTCCGACCACATGTCATGGACAGTGCCAAGGGCCCTACAATCATTAGCTTCATTCTAATACTGCCCTCCAGCAAAGTGGCCAAAAAATTCAGAAGAAGAGAGTGAGGCACAAAGGGCTGAGACAGCAGGTCTGAGTTCTGAAAGGAGAACTCCAGACATGCCTAGTTAGCCAGCTCAGGCCCCAGGAGCCAGACAAGTAGCATAAAAAAGAGGGGGCCAGGAGGGCCTGTGGAGCCCTGAAGGGCACCTGCTTTGTCTGCAGGGGCGGCCGGAGGCTCTGTCGCGGCAGCTGGTGCCCCACACGGAAGGGGGGTACTGCCACATGTCCTGCTGACTTTCCAATGCTGACAACTCCTTCAGTTTTTAAGAAGTAAAAACTAACAAAACCACAGTATGGGGCCCCGGGCAGCATTTGCCGCCTCGAGAGACGGCAGCCCGTCAGTTTTCTGACCTGCTGAGACACTCCTTCAAGATCACACCGTGTGCACACCCAGACAGTGAATGGCCCGGAGGACTCGCGATGTTACCTTGACAGCTTTGAATCTTTGGAGAAGACGACACAGCATTCTTGCTTCCAGCTTTCCCACATTCATGGCTACTCGGATTTCAGCCTGGGAAATTCCTTTTGTGCCTCTGCGCTCAACTGTGTGAAACAATACACTTGAACCCAACCTCTGCAAAGGAGCCATTCCGCACCAGTCACGTCAATTCCCACCCACCTTTAAAGCAGGCATTTCAGCTCAATGACACCAACAAACAGAAGAAAACAAATGCCTCCTCTCTCCCCTCCCAACACTCTGAATACCACCACTAAGGCCAGTTTTCTTTTTTAATATATTTTTAAATTGATTTCAGGGAGGAAGGGAGAGGGAGAGAGAGAGAGAGAGAAACATCAATGAGGAGAATCATCGACTGGCTGCCTTCTGATGACCCCACAAAGGATCAAGCCTGCAACCCGTGCATGTGCCCTTGACCAGAATCGAACCCAGGGCACTTCAGTCCACAGGCTGATGCTCTATCCACTGAGCCAAGCCGGCCAGGGCTAAGCACCAGTTTTTAAGTGCTCACCATCCAAATGGCAAGTGATCAGCTTCTGATCTACTAAGTTCCAGCAGCAGGAAGTTAGCTCTTTCCCATGAATGGACTTTAGATAAATTTAATGAATCCCTTTAAAAAGCATCCCAATACTGTTTAGCTAAGAACTTCAACGTTTTCCCAGCCTTTCTCAGTGGACACAGAGGCGATGTGGATCACTGTCCTGTCACAGCTGTCCACCAGCAGGACTCTGGAAGGGATCATGCTAGGTGGCCCCGTCTACATGGCCAGCAGGTGGCTGTGCCTTAGCACTGGCTCCATCTAGTCTGTGGGCTCCTGCTGCTACATGGCCACGCCCAGTGCCGTTACTGTATCACTAAGAAGCCCTTCTGAACGGGCTGGGCTACTGGAGGCTGGCAACCCTAGGAAGGAGCCTGGCAGGAGCCACATCACCTGTGTCCACGCGAACTGCAGGGCAGACTTCCTGGCACAGCTCTTTGCTCAGAAATATCTTCCCCTTTATTTCCTGACTCACACACACTTGAGGCTACCAGATAAAGCCAATCTGGATAAAGGAGGTTTGCTGTATTGTACATGTAGAAAAAGAAATGCCAGGATGAAAAGAGGTGACCAGAATGTGTTCCCAAACTGAACTAGTAACATGCTAATGGTGGGGTGGAGAAGGTCCAGGGTGACCTTTCCCAAACTGTGTTCTGAGGAACCCATTCTGAGAGATGGGAACAGCTGATAAAAGCTGCCACTCAGCCTGTCAAAAATGCTGTGCTGACTTGCCAGTGTGTCTTTGTCCTGCGGCCGAATCAGCTCTCCGGCAGCCACCTCACCTTCTACTCTGTTCCCTCCCTACAGGGACCGGCAGCCACACCTACTATAATGGGGCACTGCTGTCTTACATGGATTTTAGGGGATCCAGAGGAAAGCTAAAGAATGAGGGGAGACATACCTTCCCTCCCCGCCCCCCACTTGTCACTGGAATTCTCAGCCTGCAGTGACTCCAGATCAATTTTAGAAGATGGTAGGTGGCTCTCAAATCTTCGAGTAATAAACTAACAGCTAATATTTTTAGTGCTTTCTACATACCAGGCTCTTCACCAAATGTTTTAATCCTAGTCCTCATTACATGCCATCGTGGGTATTATCCCCATTTTGCAGATGAGGGAACTGAGGCTTGGAGAACTTGCTAAAGTCATAGAGCTAACAAGTGGCAGAGCAAGGATTCAAACTCAAATCTGATCCAAAAGCCTACACCCTTCAAGGACCCATGGTGCCTCCTGCTGTGCTACAGCCTCCAGAGCGAAGCCCTCTTGACACACGGGCAAACATTTCTGCCTCCAACACTCAGGAGCCGCCCGCAAGCAGGTGTGAGAACGGGGCTTACTGAGTTCGTAGGTTTGCGTGAGCATATCCCGCTCGTACACGATGTCCACCGGGGGCACCGCCTTGGAGATGACCTCCTCGTCCTCATCGTCGTCCTGGTCGTCCTCGATCTTCCGTCTAAATTCCTTCAGCAGCTTCAGGCAGCGCACCATGACGTCGGTCCCTGGGAACACAGGCACGGCCTCCAGCAATGAGTGAACAGTGTTGGGGGAGGGCACTTCAGCAGAGAGAGACCCAGAGAGAGGACCCGCACAGCATGGAGTTTGACACTTTTAAAACTGCACGTCTTGGGGTACAAGACCTGAAAATTTACTCCGTAAAACTGCTCTTTGTTTTGGACATAATTAGTGAACAAAGAAATGCAAATGAGAGGAGAAATGACGTGCCCTGTCAGTCCTACTAAGTAAACAGCAGCCTCTGCTTGAAACATGCTCCAGGCCTGTCTTTTCCCACCGTAGTCGCCCCACCCCCCAGAACACTGCCCGGAGCACAGCAGGCACGCAGGCAGTACTGCTGACAGGATGAAAACCATCCTGTTCTGAGTGTGCCGATACCCACTACCAATAAAGGGTGGGCATTTCAGGAAGCCTTTCACCCAGTGATTCTAAGTGCAGACATTTAGTTCAAAAGAATAGTCAAAATGAGGTGAAAGCTGCCACCATAACAGACCCACACAGCACTCTGTGCAGCAACAGCTTTTATGCATAAAATAAAAGAAGGACGACGGGGACCAAGTGGTGGTACCCAGAGAAGCTTCCTCACACTGGGCTGGCTTCAAACCATCACACCGCACCTACGGTGGAGGCACAACGTAGGAAAAATGACAGTGAGTGCCCACGGCTGGAGAAGACAAAGGCACGAGGAAAAGCAACAATGCCTGACGCTTTACATGTGCTAACTTATTGGATCCTGTCAACGCCAGAAGGCCCTTCGCAGATGAAGAAACTGAGGTACAGAGGGGCCAATTATCCAACAGCTCGCCAGCGACAGGGGCCTAGTTGCTCAGGCAGGATCGCAGGTCCCCAACCTGGGAGAAGCGATTCTGCACTGAGGGGTCCTATGATACATGAGTGTGGAGGCAGAACACTGCCCGTCCAGGATGTCCGTGCCCTAACTCCTAGGACCTATGAACAAGTTATCTTCCATGGCAAAAGGGACTTGCAGGCGCGATGAAGGCTTTTGTGGTGGTGGCGGTGCTGGATTATCTGATGGGCCCCATGTAATACCCTTGTCAGAGGGAGGCAGGAGAAGAGTGAGACTGGAGGTGCTACGCTTCGCTGGCTTTGAAGATGGAGGGAGGGAACCTGAGCCAAGGCATGCGGGTGGCTTCTAGGAACTGGCAGAGGCCAGGGAATGGCCTCTCCCAGAGCCTGTAGACAGCTCGATTTCAGCCCAGTGAGACCCATTTCAGACTCTGATCTCCGGATTGTGGAATAATAAATTCCTGTTTGGTCACTCAGCTTGTAGTCCTTGCTGCAGCAGGGACACGGACGGTTTCTCCACCAGCTTCAGCAGCATTCTGAGGTGCAGAGTCCTCAGCACCACCGCAAAGAGGGTGGCACTGGAGCTGGTCTGCGACCCAGCGCCTCCTGTGCAGGAGCTGTGGCCACGGAAATGCCCACAGCAGAGCGCCACTGAGCGTGGTCAGAGGAGCCTGGTGGAGACAGAGCACGTGGCTCACAGTGAAGTTCAAAAACAAGAAAGCATCTCAGGGCCCTGACCTCGTCAATCTTACTCTCAGAGAAAGGTCTGCTGAGGAAGTATGGGCAGCCTTGAGGGTTCTCAGGGCAGCCTGGTGCTGACTCCTCCCCCCCGCAACACACACACCTCAAAGTGACAGGAATCCCCCCAGTTCATGGCTTTTTAACAGGAGAAACCTGAAGCCACATCTTGGCACAGGCCTCCTTAAGCCCCAGCTCCCTGTGCCTGGCGGGTCTTCCCAGGCTCTCCTGCTTCCTGTGGCTTTGCCTTTGCTCTAGGTACCTGCCTTCTCCCTCCATTTCTCTTGCCTGGATGGGAGTCTTAAGCAACCAGGAGAAAAAAACCTGTGGACATGGGACTCCTGGGCCCATCTATACAGGTGAGAACTATTTGAAAGCCCAGGTGACCGGGATTGGGCCCTCCCTTGGGGCAGAGGCACCTGCTGCTAACACATGACCAGAACACTGTCCACCAAGCCACTCCCCACTGGGTCTTCCCTGCTGTCCTCTACTTGAGCTGCTCCCAACCCTGCACCCCCTCCTCTGGCTCCTAGGTGGTGCTCACAGAGCAATCTACTGCTCCTAATAGTAAAACGCCTACCATTTCTCGAGGAGAGCCGTGTCCTGGACCCTCATCTCCACATGTGTCACATGAGCCAGTCCTCACCACAGCCTTGGGATGGTGCTCCCACCTGTTCACACTGAGAGACTCCCACCGGTAGCAAGCGAGGAGCTGGGTTTTACCAGGCAGTCTGCCTGGGAGCTCAGGCCCTAAACCTTGGATGACAAATAGCCCCTAACTGACAGGCGCCCACGTGACCTGGGCCAGGGACAGTGGCGTCTGCGTGAGCGTGACCCGATGCAGCACCTAGCGTAGCAGACCGGCAGACTCAGCTACAGCCCAGCATTTCTTCTCCCACCGCTTTCAACTTCCTTACAGGGCTAATTAGCCAAGAAGATACACGGAACAGCCCTCCAACAGACACACGTGGAAGAGGGAAACATTGCCATACGCTCACGGACCCTGAGGGTGACCAAGAACCCTCCCTGCCTCCGAAGCCTCTGCTCCGCATCAAGGCGGCGACTTCCCACCCTCTGCTCCCACAGCATTGCCACCAATGTCAATCCCGAGCCTCTCCAAATGCACAGCTGCCTCCTCTGCTGACAGCCAGATGGATGGACGGCCAGGAGTGTGGGGGCAGACGGGCTTCAGGACCAAGAAAATGCGGGTCAATCTCAGCTCTACAATCTCTCATTTCTGTGACTTTGGGAAGTGACTTAGCAAAGATTTGTTTTCCACTCAGTAAAATGAGATGACAAGGTTCTCTGCTTCACAGGTTAGTGTTAGGATGACCCCAGATAACGTCTGTACAGAGACTGACACACAGTAATCATTCGGCCAGAACACCCAGCATTGCTGTTGGCCAGGCACTGTGTTTGGGCGTTACAAGAAGGAACCCAGAAAATCTCACAATCTGAGGCTGGTGGGCCCCTGTAAGCCCCCTTGTACAGATGTGAAAGCTGAGGCCCAGAGGTTAAGTGACCTGCTCAAAGTAATGGAGCTATGGAGTGGCAGAGCTAGTATCTGTAAAGATAGTTGGTGCCTTTCTGCCAGGTAGAAAAGCCCCAAGGCCTAAGGTGGTGGCCTGGCTCCTGAAGACAATGCGGAAACTCCTCCGGCTCTGGTCCTGCGCCTGGGGTTCAGGAAGGCCCGTGGACACGCAGGCTGCTGGCCGGGATGGGGGAGGTGACACACAAGGACTGAGCTGTTCCCAGCAATCACACTGGGCACTGGGAGTCGGAGGACTGTCAAGGAGCATGTGACTCGGGAGAGGTGAGTCTCTAGCACACCCTGAGTGGAGGGTGATCTCAAGCATCCCGCTGGGCCTTGGTGAGGTGGTAGTGCTTCCAGAAGGCCCAGCATGACTCGTCCAGATGGCTGCTGAGGTTTGGGCCCGAGGGTCTGCAGCCCTGCCTATCCCAGATCCCACGGATCATAGCTCTGCTGCGAGTCCCAACTGCACCACATTCTTCTGTAGCCACCAGACTAGGAGACCCAAGCTGAGTCTGTCTCTAGTCTTTCTCAACTTACTGTCCTTGGAGACACTTCACTTTCCCCATGCCCTCTCATATTCATCATACTTTGGAAAACCTTGTGTTAGAGAGGCAGCGTGCACAGTGGTTAAGAATCTGGACTTTTGCCCCAGCCAGTTTGGCTCGGTGGATAGAGTGTCAGCCTGTGGACCGAAGGGTTGCAGGTTTGATTCCAGTCAAGGGCACGTAACTCAATTGCAAGCTCGATCCAAGGCCCTGGTTGGGGCACGCGTGGGAGACAACCAATTGATGTATCTCTCTCACATCAGTGTTTCTCCCTCTGTCTCTCCCCCTCCCTCCACTCTCTCAAAATCAATGGAAAAATATCCTCAGGTGAGGATTAACAACAACAGAAGGATCTGGACTCTCCTGCCAGAGCTGGTGTGTGAACCTGGGCAGGCTGGTTGCCCTCCCTCAGCCTCAAGCGTCTTGCCTTAACGAGGGCTAATGAGTGTCCAGCCCGATGGGGTGGTGGTGAAGAGTCAGAGAGAAGGCAGGCAGGGGACGGACCAAGTGCAGTCTGTGCGTCATGTCCAGGCCACATGGAATCAGTTTCACTGGCGCTTATAGCTTTCCCACAGTTCCGGTTTTATCAGCCTCAGCATTTCAGTTTTCATGATCAAAATCCCTTCAGCTCATACTATCTTTTTAATGCAGCCTGGTCCAGACCACAAGTCAGCTAAAGCCGAAGCACGAAGGGCGAGAGCGAGACCCTGGCCAGCACACCCAGGCAAGGTGAGAACAGCCTCTCTCTCCATCTGGGTAACCAGCAATCCTTGGAAGAGTTGCTGCCTGTTAGTGGCAGCTCCTGACAACTGGGTGCAGGGCTTTCTTTCCAGGAACAAAAGGCAGGAGAGATACAACCAGGTCAGAGGCACAAACTTCCAAGCACAAGGAATTTTAGGCATTTAACAATGTGGTGCGCTAATTTCAGCAACTCAACACAAAGGAATCATGCAGTTCTATTGTGTCAAAGACCCAGGATCGGCTTGTGTTAGCCTGAAGGAAGGATGGCTTCACTCACATTTTAAAGACCCAGAAAAGAAGGGAAGGGGTGAATCTTTACTGAAGCCAGGTACTGTGTCAGGTGTTTTCAGAAGCTATTTTACTTAATTATCATGTGGATTCTGCTAGTTATTACTGCCATTTTAAGAGACAAGAAACTGAAGCTCAGAGGGGTCGAGTGATCTAACCTATGTCTTGGACCCAGCAAGTGGCCTTTTTCCACATTAGGCTACCTGGTGAGGCTAGAATTTCAAATTTTTATCAGAAAGCACTGTTTGTTTGGCGTAAAGGAAAACCCAGAGTGGCTGTGAAGTGGAACCAATAGCCTGTGTTTCTCACATTCCCAAAGAAAACTACCATCTGGCCTCCTAGCCAAATGGTACACATAGCTGTGCTCACCCCGAGAAGAACAAAGGCCAGATGGGAACAAGGAGCACCAGGACAGCCCTCCTCCTGAAGAGTCACCAGCCCGCGGAAGTCCCACTGGTGAGCCAGGCAGATACTAGGAAATTCAGTGTTACCCCCACCCCCCACCCCCCCGCAACACACACTCCTGAACAGGGTCCAGGTCCAGGCTGGTCAGTGCTAGGAAGTCATCTGGAGAGTCTGGACTCCGGAATGATAAGCAAGCCAAGGGGACAATGTGAGGTGGCTGCCATGGGTAACTGCAGAGAGGCCTGGGCAGGGGCTGGAAGAACAGACTTCAGGGCAACACCCAGAACGATGGAGGAGGGTGCTGCAGCCCCGCCCCAGGGTGATGGAATAGGTTAGAAGTACCTGCTCTGCCCTGGCAGTTGTGGTAAGAGCACCAACCCACACACCAAAGGGTTGTAGGCTCGATTCCAGTCAAGGGCACATACCTGTGTTGCAGGTTTGATCCCTGGCTCCAGACTGAGATGATGTGGAGGCAACCAATTAATGTGTTTCTCTCACATCAATGTTTCTGTTTCTCTCTGCCCTCCTCATCCCCTCCTTCCCATCCACCCTCTCTAAAAAGCAATAAAAAATATCCTCCGGTGAGGATTAACACAAAATCTACACTAATAAAAGAGAAACATGGTAATTAGCGTACGACCGCTACCCTTCCCATTGGCTAATCAGCATATCCTTATGCAAATTAACTGTCAGCCAGGATGGCAGCCGGCAGCCATGCACTGAAGCGAGCAGGGAGGCTTGCTTGCTTCAGTGACTGCGGACTGCAACGTTCCCCGCCTAACTTGCCGGCCTCTCAGCTGCAACTCTAAGCAACTATGTACTATGCTGCAAATAAGAAGCTAAACAAAACCCCAGAAACCACCCGAACTGAAAGCCAGCCGGACTGCAACATTGTATCGATGTTTTCAGCAGCGAGGCCTCAGAGCTAAAGCTGGCCCAGAATAAAAAAAGAAAAAAGAAAACAAGGAGCGGTTGGGAGCTTCAGTCACTCGCCAGCCGGAAAACAGCTCTCAGCCCCTCACCCAGACTGGCCAGGCACCCCAGTGGGGACCCCCACCCTGATCCAGGACACCCTTCAGGGCAAACCAGCCGGCCCCCACCCATGCACCAGGCCTCTATTCTATATAGTAAAAGGGTAATATGCCTCCCGGCACCGGGATCAGCGGAGCAGCGAGGCTCCCGGCACCAGGATCAGCGTGACAGGGGGCAGCGCCCAAACTCCCTAATCACCTTGTGGCTCTGTGTGTGACACGGGGCGGGGCCACAACCTCCCTATCCGCCCTGCTCTGTTCGTGACAGGGGAGGGTGCCCCAACCCCCTGATCAGCCCTGCTCTGTGCCTGATAGGGGGGAGCTCCCCAATCCCCTGATTGCCCTGCAGCTCTGTGTTTGACAGGGTGCAGCACGCCAACCCCCTGATCGGCCCTGCTCTGTGTGTGACAGGGTGCGGCGCCCCACCCCCCACCCCCCCACGGACCCTGCTCTGTGTGTGACAGGGTAGAGCCATAACCTCCCCATTGGCCCTGCCCTGAGTGTGACAGGGTGCAGCGCCCCAACCCCCTGATCCGCCCTGCTCTGTGTGTGACAGGGGGCGGTGCCCCTACTCCCCTATAGGCCCTACTCTGTGAGTGACAGGGGGGAGCTCCTCAACCCCCTGATTGGCCCTGCTCTGTGCGTGACGGGGGGAGCTCCCCAACCCCCTGATCGACCCTGCTCTGTGTGTGACAGGGTACGGAGCCCCAACCCCCCTGATGGGCCCTGCACTGTGTATGACAGGGGGCAGCGCCCCAACCCCCTGATCAGCCCTGCTCTGTGCATGACAGGGGGTGGTGCCGCAACCTCCCCATCGACCCTGCCTTGAGTGTGACAGGGGGCGGTGCCCCAACCCCCCAATCGGCCCTACCCTGAGCGTGACTGAGGGTGGCATCGCAACCTCCCAATCCGCCCTGCTCTGTGCATGACGGGGTGGCGCCCCAACTCCCCAATCGGCCCTGCTCTGAGCCTGACCAGGGGCTGCACCTAGGGATTGGACGTGCCCTCTGCCCCCCGGGAGCAGGCCTAAGCCAGCAGGTCGTTATCTCCCGAGGGGTCCCAGACTGCGAGAGGGCACAGGCCGGGCTGGGCGCCCCCCCCTCCCCCCCCCCCGCCAAGTGCACAAATTTTTGTGCACGGGGCCTCTAGTCTATAATAAAAGGGTAATATGCTAATTAGACCGGACATCATTCTGGATGTCATTCTGGACGTCCTTCCGGATGAAGCCGGGCCAGAGGGAAGCCCGGGTCCCGGGTGCCTGCTGGCGGCCGGGGGAAGGAAGGCCTACTCTTGCACCAATTTCGTGCTTTGGGCCTCTAGTAAATAAATAAAAGTATGGACTCTGGAGTCAGTCTGTCTGGTGTGGACCTGCCTCTGCCACTCACTAGTGGTATAACTGTGAAATGACCTCTCTAGGCCTCAGGGTACTCAGCTATAAAAGGGGAAAAGAATAGTATCTTTCTTAGAGTACTCAGGACAGCATCTGGCATACAAGTAATGTTCAATAAGCAGTGCTCGCCCTAACCGGTTTGGCTCGGTGGATAGAGCGTCGGCCTGCGGACTGAAGGTCACAGGTTCGATTCCGGTCAAGGGCATGTACCTTGGTTGTGGGCACATCCCCAGTAGGAGGTGTGCAGGAGGCAGTTGATCGATGTTTCTCTCTCATCGATGTTTCTAACTCTCTATCCCTCTCCCTTCCTCTCTGTAAAAAATCAATAAAAAATATTTAACAACAACAACAACAACAACAACAACAACAAAAAAGCAGTGCTTGATTCTTTTACCATTGCTATTATAATTATTACAACCTTAGAAAAACACAGCTTTTGAGGACCAAGAGTCATATCTAATCACCCAGGCTGAAATGTCAGGAGATCGTGTGAGGCCTTTAATTCAGTTTCACATCATTTACTTTGTGTTGGGCCCAGAACATACAGAGATAAATGAGATAGGGTCCCTGCCCCTGCAAAGGGCTGCATCTGAGTCAGAGGCCGGTGAGCGCAGGTCAGTGGGTTGAGTTCTGGTTCTATCCTGGGTAAGCTGCTAACGTCTCTGAGCCTCAGGTTCCTCATCTATACAGTGGGGATAATTCTAACAGCAGGCTTAGACTGACCTGGGGTAAGGACTGTGTGGTAAATGCGTGGAAGTGCTGAGCATGTGAGCTGGCCCTGTGACCACTGAGAAACAAGCTGCAGAGTGCTCAGGGCTTTACTGCCAGCATGCACTGGCCTGGCAAACGAGAAAGAGGCAGGATGGGGCTGGCAGGGGCAGGAGAGAGGCTGACATTTGTGTGGGATATTAAAGGATACCAGAGAATTGTCTAGGCAGAAGACAGGCATTCCAGGCAGAAGGAAAGACACCAGCAAAGGCACAGAGGTGGGAAAGACAGGCCTATTTGGGAAAGTGGTGGTTTTTTTAAGTCTTATTATACTAGTGGCCTGGTGCATGGATTCGTGCACATTGAAAGGAAATGAATTAGAAGAAATATTTTAATATCACTGTTCGCACTTTCTCTATAAGTGTCAGAGATGAAAGAAAATTAGTAAAATGTATATGAAAAGAATATATAAGTTGATTAATAAATAAACAATAACAACATGGTATAACAACAACACAGACATGATGTAAAAAGAACAAAAACATGATATAAAAACAACATTGGTAAAAACAATGACTGATACATTGATTAAACTTACTCTAGTATCTCCCGGTATACCACATTAAGAGTAAAAACACTTTGAGTACTTGACTAATTTCCCTTGTGATGAAGTATATACAACTTCAAGGTCACACACTCTTCGAACTCAAGAGAAAGCAACATATAATTGACCATGTCTGAAAACAGGTTCAGGTAGGAATATTTCTACACTGTTAAGACTGGCGCCAGCAAGAGCTTTATATGTATCGCGCATGCATGAGTCAACGTTTATTTTTAAATTGCCAGTGCGCGACATATGTACCAGTTGGTTGGTCGGTCAGTCAATTAGCCTTCTATATATATATAATTTATCTTAATTATTAATGACTAGTAGCCCGGTGCATGAAATTATGAAATTTGTGCACATTAAAAGGGAATTAATTGCCCTAACCGGTTTGGCTCAGTGGATAGAGCATCGGCCTGCGGACTCAAGGGTCCCAGGTTGATTCTGGTCAAGGGCATGTACCTTGGTTGTGGGAACATCCCCAGTGGGGAGTGTGCAGAAGGCAGGTGATCGATGTTTCTCTCTCACGGATGTTTCTAACTCTCTATCTCTCTCCCTTCCTCTCTGTAAAAAAATCAATAAAATATATTTTTTTTTAAAAAAGGAATTAATTAGCAGAGATATTTTAATATTGCTATTTGCCCTTTCTCTCTAATAGAAGTGTGAGAGATGAAAGGAAATTAGTAAAATGTATATAAAAATCATGTATAAATTTATTAATAAATAAACAGTAACAAAAGGATATAACAATAGAGGCATGATATAAAAACGACAAAAACATGAAAACAACAAAAACATGATATGAAAACAACAAAAATATGATATAAAAACAACAGTGATGCAAACAATGACTGATAAAGTGATTAAACTTATTCTAATATCTCCCTGTACACCACATTAAAAGTGAAAACACTTTCAGAGTGCTTGACTAATTTCCCTTGTGATGAAGTACTTAGAACTTTAACTGTAACATCACATGCTCTTCAAACTTGAGAGAAAGCAACATATAACTGACCATGTGCAAAAACGGGTTCAGGTAGGAATATGCCTACTCTGTCTAGAATTTGTCCTTGTGATTTATTAATAGTCATCACAAATGCTGGCATCACGGGAAACCGTCGTCAAATCAATTTAAATGGGAGGCCAGTGTCAGATGGGGACAAATTAATTCTTGGAATCAGAACAGCCTCTCCCTCTGCAGATCCTGTTTAGTAATTCAGCTTCGATAATGTTAGGTCATAATCTTTTGATAACAAATCTGGTACCATTACAAAGACCCCATTTACTATTGAGATTTCTCAATAGCATGATGGTTGCACCCACTTTCAATTTTAATTTATGACACAGCATTCCCGAAGGAGTAAAACTATTAAGAAATTCGATGGGAAAATTTTCCTTTTTTCGTTTAGATATATTTTTAATATTATCTATAGCAGTCGTTCTCAACCTTGGCTGCACATTTAGAATCACCTGGGAATCTTTTTAAAATCCTGATTCCTGGGCCTCATCCTCCAGAAATTGTTTCTTTGTTATGGGGTGGGGCCACAACATTAGTAACAAAGAAACAGAATTAAAACTTTATTGTGGGGAGCCACTACAGTGTTTTGGACAGGTTCAAGCCTTGGACTGATGAGAGGGCACAGTCCTCTCATTGCCACGTGCAAGTCCCAGCTTGGAGGGCAGGGCCCATCCAGCACAATTATAGCCAACAGCTGTAGTTGTAAGCTTGAATCTATGGTCTGAACACATGGCCCCACATGCCTGAGTGATTGATGTAGGCTTGATAGAGTTCAGGTGCATGTAGTTGAGTAGGATTGAAACCCAGGAGAATGCTGTAAACATCTTGGTCACGCCCTTACTTTGCCTCGTAGCATCTGCTATAAAATAAAGGCATGGCTGTGGGTGTGGTCGCTGTGTCTCAGAGAAGCGGTGTCCCACCGAGACCCGGCTTTCATTCTCTTGTCTGTCTTTTCTAAGCCTTTCAGCTGCCCCCCACTCAGGTTCACCCCTGGCCGTGCTAACGCGCGGCACACTTTAGAAAGATCTGCCTCCATGCTCCGCGGGCGGGTTCCTGCCTCAAACCCTACCCTCACCGGAAACAGCTCCGGGAAACAGAGCTTGTATGCCAGATGCTGTCCTGAGTACTCTGAGGGCGCAGCCGTTGCCAAGACAACCCCTGTAGGACTGACTTCCTTGCGGTTGGTTGAGGCTGTTCTTCTGGATGTGATGAACTCCACCCATGGTTTTTATATAAGTAGATAGGAGTTACTAATTTTTTAGCCAGTGTCCTTTAATCAACTTTTTCACTTTTAATTAAAGATTTCATGCTACTTTTAACTGTTTTCCCCCAGCACCATTAATATTCTAGGCTTTAAATTTTCCTCCAATCTTTTTCTATTCTTTCTGTTTATCATTTTGTGTTTCTAACCTTCATTTTTTTAAATTCTAGATTTCTGGTTTCAAAGCTCTTTTAAACATTCATATTTATTTTATTGCATTTTAATCCTTAATATGGCTCATTCCTCTTTTCTTAGCTTGTATACTTTAACTATAATATTTTAAATGTCTCCTTTTTAATTAATTTAATTTGCTGTACCCTATTACATGTTTCTTGGTTTTGTTTTGAATTTTAATAGCTATATCAAGATATAATTCATATACCATACAATTTACCTATTATTTAAAATTAAGTTTGTTGGGGTGACATTGGTTAATAAGATCATATAGGTTTTGAGTATGTAACTCACCCATTTAAAGTATACAAGTTAATGGTTACTTAGTATGTTCACAAGTATGTGCACCTGTTACCAGGCAATTTTAGAGCATCTTCATCACCTCAAACCCTTTAGCTACTGCCCTAATCTTTAAGTACTAAGTACCTACTAATCTATTTCTCGATTCCCTATACTGCACTTTCCCATAAAGGGAATCATATAGTAATGGCTGGTTGTGAATGGCTTTTCTCCATCCAATGGTCTTGGCACTCTTCTTGAAAATTAGTTGATGACGGAGGTGTGGGCTTATTTCTGGATTCTCAATTCTATTCCATTGATCTCTGTATATCCTTGTGTCAATACTACGCTGTCTTGATTGCTGTTGCTTTATATACATTTTGAAATTGGGAAGTGTGGGTCCTCCTACTTGAGTCTTCTTTTCCAGAATTGTGTTAGCTATCTGGGTCCCTTGCAATTCTACAATAATTTTTGAATTAGCTTGTCCATTTCTATAAAGAAATCAGCTGGATTCTTACAGGAACTGCACTGAATCTTGTGGATGAAAAAGGGGCCATATATTAAACTTGACAAGATCAGGGGACGCCTGCATGATGGCCTTACAAACTCAGAGACCTGAAGTAACCATATAGAATGGTCTGAAATTAAAACTAAAACATAGCGGGTAGTCATGACTTAGGCTAGTACTTTCCCCTAACAAAAGTCTATTTTGCCCTGGCTGGTTTGGCTCAGGGGATAGAGTGTCGGTCTGGGGACTTAAGGGTCCCAGGTTCAATTCCAGTCAAGGGCACATGCTGGGTTGTGGGCTTGATCCCCAGTAGGGGGCGTGCAGGAAGCAGTCAATCAATGATTCTCTCTCATCATTGATGTTTCTATCTCTCTCTTCCCCTCTCTCCCTTCCTCTCTGAAATCAATAAAAATATATTTTTTTAAAAAAGTCAATCTTTACCTTAACTGGGCCTATAGTCTTTTTTTGCTAACATACCTGATAACATGCCTTGGAATATCAAAGTAATTTCCTTTTTTCTGGACTTCTCAAAGCACAACCACTGCATCAGGGCAGAGACCACAAATTCCCTCATTGTTATCATGTTAACTATCCTGTACCCACCTATGTAAAAGAAGTATGTGTCTATTCCTTTTACTATTTTTTTCCTTATTCCTTTTACTTTTTATTTACTCCCAGAGATTTCCCACTTTGCTTTCTCCAGGCTCCCTAATCTATCATCAGTGAATTTCATGTAACCTCCTTACGCCTTCTCCTTTGATTGTAATCCTATATAATAAAACCCTAATATGCAAATTGACTGAAAGGTGGAACAACCAGTTGCTGTGACGCACACTGACCACCAGGGGGCAGACGCTCAATGCAGGAGCTTCCCCCTAGTGGTTAGTGCGCTCCCACAGGGGGAGCACCGCTCAGCCAGTAGTTTGGCTCATGGCTGGTGAGCTCAGCAGTGGCAGCAGTGGCAGCAGCAGCGCTAAGGACCCCTCGGGCTCGGGGGATGTCCGCTGAGGGGTCCCGTACTGTGAGAGGGTGCAGGCCAGGCTGAGGGACCCCCCCGCCGGCCCAGTGCATGAATGTCGTGCACCGGGCCTCTAGTGTATAAAATAAGGTGCAAAACTGCCATTTTCTGGAGCATTATCTCAATCCGTTGAGATTTTGCTTCCCAGCAATTGTTGACAGTTTGGCTCAAATAAACTGGCAAAAATTGTCTACAGGTCTGAGTGTTTCTTACGTGGACACCTTGAGATTTTGCTTCTCAGCAACTATTGTCAGTTTGGCTCAAATAAACGCATAAAAATTCTTACAGGTTTGGACATTTACTTTGACAATCTTCAGACCAGTTTGGGGAGTACTGCCATCTCAATGTTGTTTTCTAATCCATGAATATGGAATGTTATTAAGATCTTACTTAGATCTTAAATTTCCATCAGCAATGTTTAATAGCTTTTATTTTGTACTTCTTTTGTTAAATGTGTTCTTCAGTATTTTATTCTTTGTAATGCTACTGTTTTCTTAATTTCATTTCTGGGTTGTTCATTTACCAGTGCAGAGAAATACTACTAATTTTTTATATTCATCTTGTTTTCTGAAAATCTTATTGAACTTGATTATTATTCTTTTAAGAATCTCGGGGTACAGCTGTGGGAAAAGTCCACATCATAAGCAGACCCACCCTCACCCTCTGCGAAGCTCACTGCCTTGTCACAGAACCTGGAAAACCTGCTCCAAGGACTGCCTCAGGCATCAGCCCCAGGCAGCTCCACTTCCAACTGCTTCCAACTGGGACCCTTTGCTGAGGGATTGCCAAGTTAACTTCTATTTCTCTTCCCTCCTTTTCTCAGCACGATTTAATAAACACAGAATAACTGGTAAACACTTGAAGGAAAGAATCCAAATTTACAAAACAGATCAGTTCTGGTTGACTGTTTTCATTACCAAGGTTTTTTGCAAAAACAGATCACTGTAGCTTTCTGCAATGCATTTGAAATATGCCCAAATTCAAGCTCTTTGTTTATGGGCTTTTCGAAACAACTCAGATAGATCTAGGCACACCTGTGAATTTACATGAAGTAATACATCATCTTTCTTTATTATTTAAGTCTTGTCTACTCCATAATGCCTTAGAGGGAAAGTTTTATGTTAATTTTGCCAACTGGGAAGGCAGAGAAAAACTAACACTGCATTCATCCCTTGTCTCCTGCACAGGAAAGTAACTGAAGTGGCACCTAATTAAAAAAATTAGCTAAACATTACTTGGCACCTAATCTGTTCCAAGCAGACACTGCACAGGCATTAAGGACAGGAAGTATGGGAGGCGTGGCCACCACCCTCAAGGAGCTCACCACCTAGTGTGAGGGGACCCCTGACGGTGAGCCCAAGCAGCAGAGGCGGGGGGGTGACAAAACTCCCATGGGAATGAGACGAGCCTCCTGAGTAGCCCGGATGGACTCACTGTGCCTGTGTGACAATCTGAAAATTCTGAATGTCGCTGTCTTGGGTGCCTGTCCCCTTAATCCTGAGTAAAGAGCTGATGCCACCACCCTCCTTGGTACTCAGGCGGTGCTGAGCCATGCTGACCCTCCTGCTCAGAGGGCTCATCTTCCCAGCACTAGGTAACAAGGACCCTCACTGTGCGACAGGCCCTGAGCATGGACATACCTTCAAGGTCAGGCGCGTGACATACAAGAATGAAGACAGTTGTGGGTTCCGTAGCGGAAAGCAGGGTGCCTTTGCTGAATGGGAGAGGTGGCCCCAGAGAAAGGGGGCAGCACCTCTCTGCCTTGCCAACTGCCTTTAAAGGAATGCAGTTCAATGTGGCCTAATTTTATTTTTACAGAGAAGTTGAAAGGCTGATTTTTAGGTGAAATTCCTGATTTTTCATGCCAGAAACTAATTCAATTAAAATAAACACTGTGAGCCCAACAGAATACATTGCTGGACATGGTCCACAGGCCACCAGCTGTGGCTCCTGCTCTGTGTACACTGTCTCCTGGAAGGCCCACAGCATTCTGGGAAGCTATATTATTGTCCCCAGATAATCCTGAGGAGAAAACTGAGATGTAGAGAGGCCACTGCCCCAACAGGAAAGGCTGGAACAAGAATTCTAGCCGAGGGACCTTTAGCCTGGAAGAAACTTTGCTTTGCTCCATGGCTGCCTGCACAGCAAGAAAGGTTCTTTAACAGTATTTCCTTCTGAGTTTCTATTTACATTAAAAATAAAATTTCTTGTGTTTATTTTCAATGCCTTTCTTGCAACAGGCCAGAAAGTAAAAATGATGGACTATTTTAAGCATTCAGATAATCATACCTACAAGTCAAATGCTGGGGGCTCCTCTAACAGTTAAGTCCCAGCATCCCTTTCGGTTCTTGGAGTCTTTTCTGCCCTGCCACGGGGCCCAGCAGTATCCCCCAGTTTCCTGCCGATGCCGCACACTCCCAAGGAATTCTAGTCATTCAACCAGTCTCACGTTTCCTCAGCACTGAGGTCTGCTCTAGAGGGGCTTCCCTACCTCCCAGGCGGCCTTCCTGCTTATACACCTGCTGTATGGAAACATCTCTGTGCTACCACCTCCTCCACAAGACTTTTCTCAGACACAGGGACGCCAGAAAGGGTGGGCAGTGATTCCACCAATTAAGCGAGGAAAGGAAGAGACAGAGTTCCCTCCGACTGGTATTCACAGTCACTCAACAAATACGAATGCCTACCTCCCGCAGGCAGAGCTAAGTGCCCGTCCTCATTGAGAGCACATCTCCTGAGCAGTGGTTACAAAGCCAGTCTCCCTCCACGGGGCACTTCCTGTGCTGACAAAGGCAAGCACACAGGCCCTAAGCTTTTTGTTCTTATTTATCTTTTGGTTTTCCTTGGGATTAATAACTTTTCCCCCCATTCACTTGGTTTTCTATGTACCTACCATTAAATTCATGCTCAGACTCCGACAAAGTACAACTTCCACGAGACACATTCACACGCACGAGGCATGGACTTTGCATGACTGCCACCTCCTCCTGGGACCACCTGCACAGGCTGCTCTCAGAGCCTGTCTGGGTGACTTCCCTTCGCCACCTCCTGGACCCATGTTTTCCTGCCTCTTGGCTTAGCCCATCACCTGATGTACATCCTCCTGAAGCTTCCTGAGGACACGGGGGATGGGAGACGCAGTGTTTCAGATCTGCATCATGAAAATGCCCTTATTCACACACCTGGTTAATGGCAAAGCTGAACAATAAACTGCAGATTGAACTCTGTTTCCTTCAGAATGTTGATGGCCTTGCTCCAAGGCCTTCCAGCGTCAGTTACTATTGGGCAGTGGGATCTCTCCTCCCTGAAGGCTGTTTATCCCAGTTTCCGAAGCTTGGGGACTGGGTCTTGGTGCAGGCTCTTTCCGCTCATTATGCTACGTACCGGGTAGGTCTTTTGATCTAGAACCTTTGTCCTTTAGATCTGGAAGAATTTCTAGTGTCATTTCTCATCCTCTCCTCTGCTCTAGTCCCCTGCATATACTCCCTCCCCCTCTCTCTGGCACCCCTGAAGTGTGGATGTTAATGAATTAAACCTTTTAGACTCAGCCTCTTATTTTCAACTTAGCTCTCCTATTTCCCAGTTGAGTTTCTGTTCTTTCTGGAATATTTTTTTCAATTTAATCTTACTATCTTCCCTTCCACTAACTCTTTTATTGCAACAGTCATATTTCTGTTACTTCCAAGAGCTCTTTTTTATTTTCTGCAGGTCGCTTCTCTATAGCCTCTTGCTATGGTTTCATGGATGCGATCTCCTCTCTTCTCTCTCTGAGAATTCTTTCTAAAAAAGTTTTCTTTTGCTCCTCACTTTGTTTCTATTTCCTAAGTTTGTTTCTCTTACATTCACTAGAGCAGTGGTTCTCAACCTTGGCTGCACATTAGAATCACCTGGGAATCTTTTTAAAATCCTGATTTCTGGGCCTCAAAAAGATTCCCAGGTGATTCTAATGTGCAGCCAAGGTTGAGAACCACTGCACTAGAGCTTTCCTCAAATGTTGGGCAAAGCATTAAAATGCTGCCCCAAAGCCCTGGTTTGAGGTGTTTGGAGGGCGGGGAGAAGAGGCTGTCACTGTGTGGGCTTCTGTGAAAGGTGAGCAGGCAGGGGCCAGCTATTTGATGGGAAACCTCCAAACTTCATTCTCTAGATGACTTTTCTCTTGGACGGGTCAGTTTCTACGGAAAAGCCTCTGGCCTTTAGTGTACAGAGACTGTCACTTATCGCCTAAACCGCTTTCAGCACAGCACCCTGTCCCCCGCGTCTGTGAGGATAGAATCCTTCTGGTGCATCTTCTCTCAGGAGAAGCCAGACTTGTGTCCCTATGGGAAAGGGCTCCTCCTTGGCTGTGCACAGGGGGGCAGGGGGCGCAGGGTACATACGGCTTTTCACATAGACTACTGACCAATCCTCCTGTGTCCAGTTCCATCCACTTCTGCGCTTTCAAAGGTACCAGAATCTCGAAATTTTC
Source organism: Myotis yumanensis (assembly GCF_028538775.1). Classification (NCBI taxonomy): domain Eukaryota; kingdom Metazoa; phylum Chordata; class Mammalia; order Chiroptera; family Vespertilionidae; genus Myotis; species Myotis yumanensis. Next base: position 104,453,663 of record NW_027223755.1, read on the forward strand.
AGTTGATTTCAGGTTTTGAGGTGTCAATTCCTGGCTATTGCCCTTCGCAAGCGTTTAGCTCTCCCACTCAGCTCAGTCAGTTACCATTTGTCCATCTGCCCTTGGGCACCAAAATGTTGTTGACGGCTCTCTCTGTCATATCCTGTCCTCTTCTCTTTGTACTTGTGGGTTTACTCCTTTTATATCCCATATCATCCCTAGGGTGGAATTTGGGAAGAATCTACCATCTTTGACTGAAAGCTCTGACCCTCAGCTTTTTCCATGACTTTGGTTAATGAGAGGTAAACGGCACCGGTTAAAAATCAGGAATAGGGAAAAATAAAGGACTAAGGACGGTTTTAAAGTTTTATAGGCCACTGTCCTTAGTTTAACTTTTTTAGAAAGTCTAAGTCCTACCTCTCCTGCTTACAGCTTGCTCAACCTTATGTAAGTTACTCAGCATCTCTCACTTTAATTGTCTTCTCTGTAAAATGGTGGTACTGCCTAGATAACGGGACCATGCAGCACGGTGCACCGACTAGCAGTGTGAATGGACAAGGTGAACTGGTTCTTTGTACACCAGGAATCTGAGATGTTGGAGGGACAGCCGCATAGAGGTGTTTGCCAGAAGTAAGAAACTTTCCTTTGGCAAACATTTCCTGAACAGTTTTTATACAGAAGATCCTAACCAGGCACAGAGGGATAGAGCTGGGAAATACGTGAAATCATCCCACAGCAGGCAGACGTGAGGAGAGAGACGGGCTGGAGCTTAGAAGGGAGGAGTGAGAGCCGTTCATGAAGCCCAGAGAAGAGAGCTGAGACTGCCTTTACCTTTCTTTGTCTTAAAAGGTCCACATTCAGGGTGAATCTCTTGTAAGGGAAGAGACACCACCTTCGCCAGACCAGCACTCAGCATGTATTGGTACAGACGCTTAAATGTCCTTTCGCACAGCCCCTGCCAAAACAAAATTTAAAGCTACTGTTAGGTACAAGCAAGGTGTTGACAACTATTAAAAAAGCATGTAGCCTAGCTGGTGTGGCTCAGTGGTTGAGCATGGACCTAAAAATCAGGAGGTCATGGTTTGATTCCAGGTCAGGGCACATGCCTGGGTTGTGGGCTCGGTCCCCAGTGGCGGGGTGTGCAGGAGGCAGCCAATCGATGATGTTTCTCTTTGATGTTTCTACTTCTCTATCCCTCTTCCTTCCTCTCTCTCTAAAATCAATAAAAACATATTTATAAATGAAAAGTAAAGAATCATGTAAATGAGCACAAGTTCGAGACCTGAGTTAATTGGCCATCTTGAATGAGAGCACACTGGCGGGTATTACTGAGGAAAGACTGCTAAGCTACATTGTCAAGGGCCCAAAACGGTCCAGAGCAATATACTAACAGTTCTACCTTTTGATTACAAGAGGGGGAAAGGGATTTTCTTAGAGATCCTGGAAGGATATACAGGGGTGAGAATGAGGCAGAGGGAGGTACAGAATGGAGACTTTTCACTGTATACCTTTCATACTATTTTGATTTTAATCAAATAAGTGTATTAATTATTAATACATACACACACCTCCCATAGGCAGTGGAACAAATAGAAAAAATATTAAAACCATTCTTTAGATTTTAGTCTATCATTTGTCCCTTAGTCACATTTCTGCAAGGTGATAAACCTCAGTGACCGGACGTGCACCTGAACTGCAGCGGTTACCTGCAACCAGCCTCTGTCCTGGCCATGCCTTTCCACATAAAAGTAAATTACATGCCAACACTGAAAAGTGAGAGATTTCATATAAAAATCCACATTCTGGCTTCTCTTGAAAAACAAGATCTGGCAATAAATCCTAGGACTGTTCACGACAGCCGCCAGCGGAAGCCAAGGACAGCTGCTCCCTCCAGAGAGGCCCCGGTCTCCATGGTACCAGCGCCTTCACGCTCCCTCTCGGCCCTTGCACAGTGAGGCTGAAGGTCAGTTTCCATTTATCACCATTTTTGTGCTGCTTTTCTTTTATGACAGTTAAGAAGAAAATGAACTATTTCTTGAATCCATACTAGTATCAATCCATACTTCTCCACTTCTACGCCTAACCTGTCTGACGCACGTACGCGCTCTCCCCGGCCGCTGCTGCCCTTTGACTTTGCAACCCTGGAAGAGTGAGGCAAGTCACCACTGCTGTAAGTTAGGGACTGGACAGCAGGAGGCACTCAGGACTAAGAGTTGTTAGCTGGGTCATACAGGTTTCTTCTTACACCCCGGGAGAAAGAGAGGGTGCAAATGTCTGTGGGCTGCTGCTGCCGCAAATGTGAAATCAGCTCCCAGACTAGCCAGCACTCTAGCTGTTGGGCGGCAGAACATATGGCTATCAAAGAAATACAGATGACTCACATATGGCTCATTCAAACCCACTTGCTTGGAAATGGCATCTATCGTTAATCTAGCTGTGCCCCCAGCATCGTGGAAAGACCCTTTGGAAACTCATCCATCAAACCCCAGCCCTCGACATATGGTCCTGAGCCCTGGCCCATACTAAGCAGGGAGGATGATGTAGTCCTGCCTTCTGGGGGCTGCCATCCAGGACTCACAGTCTGCTCAGCGAAAAGAGAAAGAATAGGAGCCTCCTCCACAATCTTCCCCCTAAAGTTAGCATCTATATTCATGTCATCAACCTCATCTACAGGCTAAGTATTCATCCTGCCAAGGTCACCCTGACCTCATTTCCAGCTGATCTTCAGACTCAATAATCCTCAGACTCAGTAAGCCCTAAAATCAAATTTGTCGTCTATCTCATCATCACCCAAACTCGTTTTCTTTCTGTACTTGACTTTTTCATACATTCATTCACAACTATTTACTGAGCCTTTACTGTGGCCCAGGCACTCTCCTCCTGGTGGGGGTCAGCATTGAAGGCACAGTCCCTGGTCTCCTGAGCTGGCCCTCAAGTTCCAGTCTACTTCTCTGAGCGGTGCTCATGCTCACCAGACATGACTCCTCCGTTCAGCTCTACATCCTGGCTTTGGTCACTCACCAAGACCTGCTAGTGTCACCTCCAAAATGGCTCCCAAACATTTCCAGCCAGTCGCCCACCGGGCCTGAGGCAAGAGCAGCGACCTCACTGTCCACTTCCCATCTCTCTTCAGTCCAATTTCCTCAACACCCTTCACATTTCCTGAACAGCCCTTCAGGCTAAAGGCTAAAGTCCCAACTCCCCCACCTGGTACTCAAGGCCTTTCAATGTGGCCCCAACTTTCCCTCTTAGTGGACCTCTAACAGTCCCACAGCCCCCACAGCTCCACATTTGCTGGAGCCAGTCTCCCTCACCCAAAACGCCATTTCTCCCGTCTGCTTTGGGAGCACTCACTTTCAAAGCCCGGCTCTGGACTTGCTCTATAGCTCTCCCAGCTCTGCAGACAGCTCTCCCGCCGTTCGCGGGCTTAGACATATCTTTCTAGGTAGCACTCTAGCCTCAGTGAGTGCTCACTGCCGTCCCTCCAGTCAGACTGCTCCATGACAGCGTGAGACTGTCGTTCTCATTCACTGTCATCTTAGCGTGGAACATGGTTCTGACTCAAAGTAAACACTTACCAAAGCTTTTGTTGAAGGAATAAATGGAACAATGTCCTGATAGTCCACAGTGCTGACCTGAGAGCAGACTAGCCCAGTTTCCTTTTCTCCCACCCCCCAAGTGACTCAGCAGGCAAAGGGTTTCAGTCTCCAGTGTCTGCATGGGCAGGACAAGAAATATAAAGAACAAAGTGGGATGATATTCATTCATTAAGCATGCAGGGATCTTCTTCATTTCTATTAGGGTCTCTTAAGAGACCAGTCTGTCTTTTATTTTTCTACTGTGGATAGAGACTCTGATAGAAAAATATTTCTCTCCTACCACAAACAACAGTGCACGCGTAAGGACAAATCACACTGACTCTCTACCTCGGTGTCTGAAAGGTGACAGGGTGGGGGGCCTGCGGGGAGCTGGCCAATGCACAGCTAGCTCCAGCCACCTTTTGTCGTGAGAGACTGAAGGCCCAGGCTTGTCAGAGCTTCTGATATTTCAAGGGAAGCTGGAAACCTAGATTTTTTTTTAGATGAAATCTCAAAAAAAAAAAAAAAAAAAAAGCTAGGTCAAGTTTATTTTTAACAATGTACAGGCCAAATGTGACCCACACGCCTGCTTGTAAGCTCTGCTTTAGACACGTGGGCGTGCAATGAACCCAGCAGGAGGGAGCAGATCCTCCTCTCTGAACAGCGAGAGCAGAGACGAGAGCCCCACTGAGGCAGCATTGGTGAGCAGGACTTCCTGCAGTCTATGGTCAGACTCGGCCTGCTCCTTTCGGACTGAGTCCTGTTATTCAAATATCCTGACATTAAATTTCAAGTTTCAAGTTCTATTAACCTACAGGGCAATTTTGCTTTTCTCCCATTTCTAATTTGGCTTTTTCTTAACTGTTCAAATCCGACTGGAAGCAGCACCACCTCCGTGCTTTCTGCCTCTCGTTCTCCCTTCATCACTGCCTCTATTCTGGGGCCCAAAGACGAAGCAGGTCAGTGAGTGCGTTTCTCCCCATGTCATCTCACCTCCTTCTTGGTAAAGTCACTGTTATGGCACCATAAAACCACTGGGAGCAAAATCACAAGCTTAATTATGAAAGTAAATCCACAGGCCCAGGTTTACCACCCCAGCTGAACTTTTACAGCAGGTCTCAGGGCAACAACCCCAGCGGGAAATGGAAGTCAGTCAAGAGCAAGAAGGATGCAAGTTAGGGACTGAGCAATTTTCTGTTTTATAAAACAAAGGAAAGCCCCACTTATTTCATGGTTAGGGATGCACGTCCATAGCAGGGCTTTCAATGCAATTCATTCGATCTACACTTAAACACCTCCGCGCCCGTGGTGTAGGGAAAGCCCAGCCCAGCCCCTGGGAGCTCCAGCAGCTCACCAGCTCCTCCCGCAGCTTTCCGAGTGTCTCGATCTGGTTGCTCCGCATGCTCAGCATCACCGAAAGCTTCTCCATGAGGATGTTGTATTTGCTCCTCCTGTGAAAAACACAAAACGGTTCAACTTTTCAAACCTGCTACTAAAGACCACCTAATTTCAAGGCTGGGCTCCGAGTGGTTTGGTATCATGGCCAAGGGCACCTAACTAGGGCAGACACTACACTAAAACCACTGAAATGGTTCTTTGAAATGCATTACATTTTGATAATACCTCCAAGTTTAAATTGTTATTTCCTTGTCAATCACTTGATGGAGAAGGTCAGGTTACTCTAGAGTGTGAACCTAGGCCGCCTCCCTCCAATCCAGTGCTCTCCTCACTAGATCACAACACCACACGGATTCTGAAGCCCAGGTTTCCACTCCTGACTTCACTGGAGTGACAGATCCCTCCTTCGGTTGCATTTTTACTATGAAGTGGATGTCACAAAAAATCCTTCCAAGCTAAAGGCCACCAAAGGAAGCTACTATTTAAGAGGGTAGGGCTCCTCATGATGTTCCTGGGGGAGCGGGGGCGGGGGAGGTGCAGAAAGGAGCCTGTGGCCAGTGCAGCAGGGGAAGGAGAGCTGGGCTTTAACTGCCTACAGGCTGAGGGCAGGGAGGGCTTCTGTATGGGATGCGGAGACCACAGCCACTTCTCCATTTTTACTGCCCCTCAAGGAATGAAGGAATAAATGAAGACACAGAATTACTGCACAGGAACTAGTACCGAGCACCATGTCATGGCCATCATACAGAACTCAAACAGTGGTCCAGAGAAGCCAGGTGGCTGCCTAAGTCAGGGGCAAAGATTTACTTATTTTTTAAAATAGATTTTTATTGATTTCAGAGAGGAAGGGAGAGGGAGTGAGAGATAGAAATATCAATGATAAGAGAGAATCCTTGATCAGCTGCCTCCTGCATATCCCACCCTGGGGATTGAGCCAGCAACCCACCAGGAATCGAACTGTGACCTCCTAGTTCATGGGTCAGCGCTCAACAACTGAGCCGAGCCAGCCGGGCCAGGGGCAAAGATTTCAATACGGATCTGACTTAGTCCATTGTTCTCTCTTCTACCTATAGCTGTCACCCTATGTTCCTCGTGGATCACAGGCTACACACCAGTTATGAGTTCCGAGATAAAGATATTTAACCAGTGGATGTTATGACTAAATAATTAAAATGTGAATTATCAAAGTATAATTCTCTCTAATGTATTTTTTCTTTTCTTTTTTTCATTTTTTAATCCTCACCCAAGGATATTTTCTCATTGACTTTTAGAGAGAGTGGAAGAGAGAGGGAAAGACAGAGAGAAATATCGATGTGAGAGACACATATCAATTGGCTGCCTCCTGCACATGCCCTGACCAGGGCCCTGGCCGGGGAGGAGCCTGCAACCGAGGTATGTGCCCTTGACTAGAATTGAAGCCGGGACCCTTTGGTCCACTGTCTGACTGTCTATCCATTGAACCAAACCGGCTAGGGCTCTAATGTATTATTTCTCAGACATGGATTTGAAGACAAACTCAGAGTGACATTTCCACTCCTGGAAATCCTGAGTCAATAGTTAGTCTACACATGCATATCGAGCACTTCCTTTGGGCCCATCCCTGTGCTATGCAGTGGGTACTGCAAACTTTAAAACTTATACTTAATCTGGAGTGTTTACCCTTCCTCCCTTTGGAGGGGACACCTGGCCACTGGGTAGACGGTAAGACCTCTGTCATTTGGGGATAGGAGAATCACAGCCAGTCCCTGTGGTCCAGGAAAGGGTCTGCCCACTGCCCCCCAACTCTCCCTTGACACTGTCCACCTCCAGCATGGAGGATTGATGGCCAGGCACGGGGCTCGCGCTCACTCACCCAAGGGCACTCATTCCAGCCCTGCACCAGCTTAACCCTTCCCCACCCTGGTCTCTGCCCCTCCCACAAAGGACGGCATGGGGTGGTGAAGTGCAGGGTGAGACCGCTCTGCTGGGTGGCGGAACATTTCTTCCCCCCATTTCGATACCCCAACAGGGAGGATTAAAGAGTCCAAGACCCACTCCCAGACTCCCCGGCTCTCAGAGGGACTATTTTATCAGCTTGCTGTATTGCCTGACTATGACACACAGCTAAATGGCAACATAGTGATCACTGAGGAGAACTTCACCATCTCATCTACAGGTTCAGATGGTTGCATGTTGCAAAAACATGACAATTTTAAATTGATACAATTCAACCTCAACTCTGTCACCATAACAAATCAAATTTGATTTATTTACTTTTAATTTCACATTCCCCCGAAACTTCACCAAAATATTAACAGTCCCTATTGCTAAGCTGTGGGGTTACAGGCCTTTTTAACCTTCTTTTCTGTATAATTTCCAGGTTTTGTGAATAAGCATGACTTATTTTTCATAATCAGAAACACACAGTAGCCCTAACTGGTTTGGTCTAATGCAGGGGTGGGCAAACTTTTTGATTCGAGGGCCACAATGGGTTCTTAAACTGGACCGGAGGGCCGGAACAAAAGCATGGATGGAGTGTTTGTGTGAACTAATATAAATTCAAAGTAAACATCATTACATAAAAGGGTACGGTCTTTTTTTTTTAGTTTTATTCATTTCAAACGGGCCGGATCCCCACGGCTGGTCTAATGGATGGAGCGTCGGCCTGCGGACTGAAGGGTCCCAGGTTTGATTCCAGTCAAGGGCATGTACCTTGGTTGTGGGCACATCCCCAGTAGGGGGTGTGCAGTAGGCAGCTGATCCATGTTTCTCTCTCATCGCTGTTTCTAACTCTCTATCCCTCTCCCTTCCTCTCTGTAAAAAATCAATAAAATATATTTAAAAAAAAAAAGAAAAAAAAGAAACACACAGTAAATATCTTTTTAGAAAGCTAAAGCAGTGTTCTTATTTGGCCTCTGACTTTTAAAGACATAATATACTTGGCTGCAATAGAGATGTAACAGTGTTCTGGTCTCATAACACTTACCTGTCCACATGGAACCGGTTCAGGAGGAGCAGGATTGAGTGCTGCTGGGCTCCGCTGGGTAATCGGATCACATGGGACTGCATTGTAATGAGCCCATTTTTGTTCAGAATTTTCCTATGATAATGGAGCTTCCCAGCATCGACCCTGGAGGAGAAGATGAGTGTCATTTCGGTGGTTGCTTTCCCCCATCAATGTAGAGAGCCTCTCACCGGGACCTAAGTGCCAGAGGTACACACCTGCTATCCTGCTAGCCTGAGAGAACAGCCATCATGAGACAATGGCGTTGGAAGAACCTCAGCCTAGGTGCAGGACCAGACCTCCAGGAGAGGTAGGTGGGGAGGTGGAGGCAGAGGACAGGGCAAATAGAGAGGGAAGGGATGGCTGGGGTGGGAGACAATAGGAGGTGATCAAATAGGAGGAGAGAACCAAACGTGGACCTCTAATCCTGTAATGGCCAATAACCAAGGTGACCACACATCCTGGTTTGCCAGAGGGTCCTAATGTACATCCATTTCCTTAGCGCCACCTTCTGGTCAGCTCCACCTGCCATTCTCAATGTCTGGTTTGGACAATAGTTATATGGTCACCCCAGGATCTCTTCAAAAAGAAAGCATTGTGCTCCCAATCACCATAGATTGGGGACTGCCGAGACGACCAGGATAAGAGGAAAAGGGAAGACAAGTCTGCAGGCTCCAGTTTAGACACAGGGCATAATGACCAGTGAGCCCTATCGTTTAAAGCAGAGAAGCAAAGCATCCCCTCCCTTCAGTGATTTTCAGCCTTTTTCATCTCATGGCACACACAAATGTCTAAAATTCTGCGGCACACTATTTTTTGCCCCTGACAAAAACATAAAAACCAAAAAAACCCCCCAAAAAGGTGTAATTTTGATTCCTCCCCACAGGATGACTACTGTGTTGGCTGTTGTCCTTGTTTTATTTGACACTCTAAGGGAAAAGAGGTCAGTGCCCCTAACTCAACAGTCAGGTATTGCATGTTTTAAGACTTGCTGCAGCACACCAGTTGAAAATCGCTGCCTTACTTGAACGCAGCACTGTGGAGGTCTCGCTGGAGCTCCCCCTGCCATCGGGACCGGCCTAATCGCTCCAAAATGCAGTAGGAGAAGTCGGGGAGTTTCAGGTCAGGGTCACCCTCCAAGCCTATCAAGGCCCTGTAACGCATGTCCTGGGAGGCTACGATGATCAGCTTCTTCCCCCACCTGCAAATCAGAAACAACCACAGGAAGAAATAACTTCGATTTTAGGAAAATAGAAACATGAAAAAGCAGAAGCTTGGAGAATCATCATTTTCTGTGAGGTTCAGAATCCCCCAATGAAGCCAGTTTCAGTCCTGGTACTACTGCATCGTGTTCAGGGTGAGCAGAGCCAATGCCATCATTCCTTGTTAAAGCCCTCCCAGGCCTGGCCAGGCACTCAGACCAAAACCCCAGCTCCCCACCAGGGACTGGACTGCCCTACACACCTTCCGTGGCTCTGCCCGAGCACAGTGACCCTGCCCGTCCGGAAACAAGCTGTTTCCTCTTCCCGGCTGCTCTTCCCCAACATCTTTAAGTGACTGTTCCTTCTCCTCCTTCAGGTCACTGCTCAGATGTCAACTCCTCAGCCTTCCCCCAATGGTAACCAGAGTCCATTCCCCACCTCTGACCATTATTTCCACATTCTTCATGGCACCAAGCACTCGGAAATGGTGATATGTAACGTTTAAGAGAGACCTGTCTGTCTCCCCCTCTTCAGATAAGAAGCTCTGTAAGAGGGGCACATTGTCGACTTGTCCACCAGGACATACCCAGAGCTTAGAATGAATGTGGCTCACGGTAGGAGCTCGGTGAGTATTTGTTACGTGAATGAACTAGCTTACTGGACTAGACAGATAAAGCAAACTTCAGAGTCAAAACCACTGGACTGTGTAATCACTGGACCTGTATGTAGTCTGTTAAAGATCAGACCTTGGACAAATCATTAGTTTCTCCCACTGACTTGGTAAATGAGAAATGCCCGAAAAAGTGGCCAACAACACTTCCAGCAAGGCCCTGGATACCCTGGCCGAGAATACTGACTTCTCTGCTGACGCCTCATAGGCCCCACCACTGTGCCTTGTCTGTTAACTTAAATGCATGTTTTGAGCAGATTGGCCCATTCCACTCATGCACTCTTGGGGTCCAAGCTCTGCGGCAGAGATCACACGAGGTGTGCGGCCAAAGAACCCCCCCACTTACTCACTCCTGAGCATCAAGATACACCCCATCGAAGGAGCTCCCTTTCCTGGATGAGTTACCAAGAGGCCACATGTGAGGGCCCATGGGCTTGAGCCAGCGTCTACTCATCACAGCCTGTGACCCGACCACAATGTCTGCCTGCAGTCACATCACACATCTTCCTCCCACCCACGCAGATGCCTCCACCCAGGCAACAAGAAAAAAGAAGAGGTTGTCTTCATTTTAACTTAACTGCAGCTTCCTTCACTTTGTAATCTATAATTAATCTTCTGCAGAGCTGCAGAAATCTGCAGTCCATCTTCAAAAGGATGTGGCTGTGAACATATGTGAGAGTCTGCATGTCACAAACTTAGGACCTGTGCTCTCTCATCTCAAAGCAGGCTCATTAAGTTAAATTGGAAGAAGTCAGTTAGGAAATGAAAGTTTGAAAACTAAGGAACTAATTTTCTGCTTTAAAATTACTCAGGCCCTGGCCTGGTGGCTCAGTTGGTTGGAGCATTGTCCTGTACACTAAAAAGGCTGCGGGTTCGATCCCTTATCAGGATGCATACGGGAGGCAACTGATGTTTCTTTTTCACATCAATGTTTCCCTCCCTCCCTCCCGTCCTCCCTCCCTCCCGTCCTCCCTCCCTCCCTCCTCCTCTCTCTAAAATCAATAAATATATCCTCAGGTGAGGGTTAAAGACAATTTTTAAAAAAGGTAATTAGATTAGTTTACTGCCCTGTATTAGCAAAGTCCACTGATTTCAATTAGCTGATGCAATGACTCCTGGTAAGTTCAAATACCGATAAGCACCATGCAAAGTACCAGAGATACCAAGATAAATAAAGTCCTTCAGTAGCTACCTTCAGGGAGCCCAGGCTACTGAAAGACAGACAGGAAAATGACTCAGTGACTAATGTGATAACTGCTCTGGGAAGCAGCTCTGGTGGCCAAGGCTATTAAATGACATACATGAGGGGCCCCAATTCAAGCCGATGTGTGTGACTAGAGCGTGTGCATAGTCATCAGGGAAAACTCACAGGAGGTGATTCCTGAGTTAGCAGTAAGCTGGGCGGGCGGATGTTAAGGAAGCAGATGCTGCAGGTACGGAGGAGCTTGCCTATTCAGGGAGGCAAGTGGTGTAGTATATTCTAGAGGCTAAGGTGTGGTGTAAGCTAGAAAGCAGAAGGAAGGAAAACTGGAGGCCAGCTGGAGTCCACATCCTGAAAGGCCTTTCAATGCCCTGCTGGGAATTTAGATTCCATGACACAGGCCCAGGGTTGCAACTTCAACCCCAACAGGCAATCCATCAGTCAACATGCATTTTTAGGAGCCAACTTTGTGCCAGGTACATTCTAGCTCAGGGGTGGGCAAACTTTTTGACTCGAGGGCCACAATGGGTTCTTAAACTGGACCGGAGGGCCGGAACAAAAGCATGGATGGAGTGTTTGTGTGAACTAATATAAATTCAAAGTAAACATCATTACATAAAAGGGTACGGTCTTTTTTTTTTTTTTTTTTTTTTTTTAGTTTTATTCATTTCAAACGGCCGAATCTGGCCTGCGGGCCGTCGTTTGCCCATGGCTGTTCTAGATCCTAGAGATACATCTATGAACGAGATGGACACACTTCCTGCCCTCAAGAATTTATAATCTGGTGAGGAAAGTGACATAAAAAATCCCTAAGCCCTCGCTGGTTTGGCTCAGTGGATAGAGCATCGGCCTGCGGACTGAAGGGTCCCGGGTTCGATTCCAGTCAAGGGCAGGCACCTCAGTTGCAGGCTCGATCCCCAGCCCTGGTCGGGGAGCATGCGGAAGGCAACCAATCATTCTGTCTCTCTCACATCAATGTTTCTCTCTCATTGCCCAACTTGGCAATGACCACAGTGCCTCTTCAAATAGAAGTTCTGTAGCTAACTGGAAGAGGAGGTGGCAATGTGAAGATCTGACAGTGTAGACTAAGGCCTTTAAAGCCTGGTCTAACAGTATCCCAGGCTGTTTCACAGGGATCTGAGGATAAGATTTTGGTGAAGTGGTAAAGGCAAAAATAGACCACCATGGGCAGAGGGTTGGAGGGGAGGTGAAGTGGGGAAAGAGTGAAGTGAGTACAGCTACTTCTTCCAAAAACTATGGCTGTAGCCTCAGATAGAGAGAAAGCTACAGTTACAGGGAATGTGAGGTAAAGAGAAAGTCCTGTTGTAAGGGGGGCGAGTCACATTCATGTGCTGAGAAGAGAGCACCAGCAGACGAGCAGAACTGAAAATAAAGGAGAAAGAGGAGCTAGCTGGCAGAGGCAGGAAAGAGCATGAGCTCGAGGAGGGGGAGCTGGGCCAGGGAGGAGGGGAGGAAAGGGGGAAGGACTGCGTCCCATTACACGGCCAGTTTTTCATCTCCTCTGAGATGAGGGATGGGGAAAGAAATGTGGCAAAGTCTGCAAGTTGAGGAAGAAGGTGAAAGTTAGGTGACCTCACACTGGTAGCTTCTCCATGTTCAGTCAAGTAGAAAGGAAGATGGGGATGGGGTCAGGCTGACAAGATGACAACTTGGATTAGTCACTCTCGGAAACCGGGGCCCTGAATGAAGACTCACAAAAGGACTGATGGGCAGCACAGGGCCCAGCTTGGACAGAGAATGATAGGTACCAATCTGCCCGGCCAGTGGGGTTCGGTAGTTGAGCATCAACCTATGAACCAGGAGGTTACGGTTCGATTCCCAGTCAGGGCACAGGGCCAGGTTGTGGACTCGGTCCCCAGTGTCGGATGTGCAGGAGGCAGCCGATCAATGATTCTCTCTCATCGCTGATGTCTCTCTCTCCTCTCTCTCTCTCCCTCCCTCCTTCCCTCCCTCTCTAAAATTAATAAAATATATTAAAAAAAGAAAGGCACCAATCCAAAGGACAGCTGCCTGCTCCGCCCACCTGTGCTAGGGCTATGGCCACAAATGGAAAGAACGGCAGGTCCCCTGAGCAAAGTCAGCCCAAACAGGAGCAGAGTGAAGAAGGTAGAGGACTGGCTCAGTGTGGGGATGATGCCCTCTGAGCAACACTGAGGCCGCAGACCAATCCTGGCGCTCTGACTATCCCTCAGACTTCAAAGCAGGAAGAGTCCTGTGAGTTTCTGACGGTGCAAGTTAGTTACCTGTCAAAGGCTTCCACCATTGTACAAAGGGGCTGCAAAGACTTAGTCCTGATGTCATTGGTAATGTTTTTCCTCTCCTTAAAGTACCGGCATGAGCCCTGGATGCCATCCTTATTCTCTAAGATCATATGAATGGGGTAGACATCCTCCAAAGGGTCCGGGTCCCTCTTGGACTCCAAAATTCCAGTTTCCAAATCGATTTCTTCATACCTAAGGAGGAAAGCACAAATATCAAGCCATAGCTCAGCTTCAGAAATAATACATGCTGAGAACCACCTGAAGAGATCAGAGAGAGGGAGTGAGACCCCTCTGTCTTCCTGAAATGCAGATCATCTTGACAAACAATATTCTTTGCCCCAGGAAACAAGGACCTTTCTAGGACTCCCAAAGCCACTCCAGAGGCTGAATGCTGGAACCAGAATCACCATAGTGGCCCAAGTCATAGCCTTTTGGTTTCCCTACAAATCTGGTGCCTAGTCTCCAAACCAGCAGGTTTGGACTTAATGATTCAAGGTTTTCCTCCTAGAAGATGCCATCTTTCCATCTCTTTTTAATGATCTCTCTAGAACCTTCATCCATTTTTATGGTTTCAACTAGAGGCCTGGTGCCGAAATTCACGCACTTGGTGGTGTCCCTCAGCCCAGCCTCCACCCTCTTGCAGTCCTGGAGCCCCCGGGGAATGTCTGACTGATGGCTTAGGCCCACTCCTCCCGGGTAGTGGGCCTAAGCCAGCAGTCAGACATCCTTAGCACTGCCGCGGAGGCATGAGCCTGGCTTCTGGCTGAGCAATGCTCCCCCTGTGGGAGCACACTGACCACCAGGGGGCAACTCCTGCATTGAGCATCTGCCCCCTGGTGGTCAGTGTGCGTCATAATGACCGGTCATCCCGCCGTTGGGCCGAAACCGGCTCTCTGATATCCCCCTAGGGATCCCAGATTGCAAGAAGGCACAGGCCAGGCCAAGGAACCACACTGGTGCACAATCTGGGCCAGGGAGGGACGTGGCAGGTTTGTCAGCCAGGGAGGGACTGCAGGAGGGCTCCAGGGCATGTCCGGCCCATTTCGCTGAGTCCCTATTGGCTGGACCCCAGCAGCAAGCAAACCTACCCATTGAAGCATCTGCCCCCTGGTAGTCAGTGCATGTCATAGCAACTGGTCGACCAGTCGACTGTCTGCCCCCTGGTGGTCAGTGCACATCATAGCAAGCCGTTGAGCGGCCTTAGAATATCATTAGCATACTAGAGGCCTGGTACACGAAATTCATGTACCCTCTCCAATCTGGGACCCCTCTGGGGATGTCCGACTGGCAGTAGGACATCCCTCTCACAATCCAAGACTGCTGGCTCCTAACAACTCACCTGCCTGCCTGCCCCTAACCGCTTCTGCCTGCCAGCCTGATCACCCCCTAACTGCTCCCCTGCCGGCCTGATTGACACCTAACTGCTTCCCTACTGGCTCGATTGCCCCCTAACTGCTCCCCTACTGGCTCGATTGCCCCCAACTGCCCTCCCCTGCCGGCCTGATCGCCCCCAAATGCCCTCCCCTGCAGATCTGGTCCCCCCCAACTGCCCTCCCCTGCAGGCCTGGTCACCCCCAACTGCCCTCCCCTGCCGGCCATCTTGTGACAACGTAGGGACAGCCATCTTGTGGCAGCCATCTTGTGAGGGTACAAGGGTCAATTTGCATATCACCTCTTTAATATATAGGATTATGCTTTGATTGGTTGAATGGCCAACTGGATGACAGGACACTTAGCATGTTAGGCTTTTATTATATAGGATTATCACCTGCATGTTAACAATTTCTACCATTAAATCCTCAATACTATTTTTTCCTCCCAAACGTCAGTCCCGTCTTCAATTATCTACTACACACCTCAAATTCAATGAAATTAAAACCAAAATTATGACTGCCTCTCCCTACCTCCAACAAGTCCCTCCTTGACCTCCCTGGTATCACATTCTTCCAGCTGCCTCTTATAAACAACAGAGAGACATCTTTGACTTGTGGATTTTTCTTTTATCCAGGCAGCCAAGTTTGTCAAGTTCTCCTTAGAAATCTTGATCACATCCTACATTAGTTGAAGCTAAATCCCCTTTACACTTTTCTTAAAATATATTTTTATTGATTTCAGAAAGGAAGAGAAAGAGAGAGAGAGATAGAAACATCAATGATGAGAGAGAATCATTGATCAGCAGCCTCTTGCACACCCCTACTAGGAATCGAGTCTGCAACTGAGGCATATGCCCTGACCTGGAATCAAACCATGACCTCCTGGTTCATAGTTCGATGCTCAACCACTGAGCCAAACTGGCTGGGCCCATCTATACTTTTCAACCCTTTCTTCCTTGCTCTCTCTGTGACCCCTGCATTATTTACACCTCCATTCTCAAATCACATCTTCCCCAGCTTCCAGGACACCATTCTGGGCTGCTGCTGCTCTCTCTCTTCAGGCACATCTTCCCAGTCTTCTTTTGAAGGTTCATAGTTGTCCATCCAGCCTTTAAAGGTAGGTGCACCTTAGAATATACATTCTTCTCAAGTGCACATGGATCATTCACATGTTAGAACACGAACCAAGTCTCTACAAGTTCAAGAAGACTGAAATCATATGAAGCATCTTTTCAGATCACAGTGGAATGAAATTAGGAATCAACTACAGTAAAAACACTCAAAAACAATCAAACAAATGGAGACTAAATAGCATGTTATTAAACAATGAATGGGTTATCAAAGAGATCAAGAAAGAAATCAAAAAATTCCTAGAAACAAATGAAAATGAACACACAACAATCCAAAATCTCTGGGACACAGCAAAAGCAGTCCTGAGAGGGAAGTTCATAGCACTACAGGTCTATCTCAAAAATAAAAAAAATCAACAATAAACTATTTAACCCTACAACTTAAAGAACTAGAAAGAGAACAACAAGAAAGCCCTAAGTAAGGAGAAGGAGGGAAATAATAAAGATTAGAGTAGAAGTAAATGACATAGAGACTAAACAAAGAAACACACACATACACACACATCAATGAAACCAAGAGCTGGTTCTTTGAAAGGATAAAATTGATGAACCATTAGCCAGACTCATCAAAAAACAGAGAGAACCCAAATAAATAAAATCATAAACAAAAGCAGTGAATTAACCACTGTTACCACAGAAATACAAGGGATTGTAAGGAAATACTATGAAGAACTATATGCCAATAAGCTGGACAATGTAGATGAAATGGACAAAGTCCTAGAAAAATACAACCTCCCAAAACTGAATCAGGAAAATCAGAAAACCTGAATAGGCCAATAAGAACTGATGAAATAGAAGCAGTAATAAAAAAATCTCTCAGCAAACAAAAACCCAGGTCTGGACGGCTTCACAGGGGAGTTTTACCAAACGTTCAAACAAGAACTAACACCTATACTCTTCAAACTATTCCAAAAAATCCAAGAGGAAGGAATACTTCCAAACTCTTTTTATGAGGCCAGCATTACCCCAATTCCAAAACCAGATAAAGACACTACAAAGAAAGAGAATTAAAAGCCAATATCCCTGATGAACATAGATGCTAAAATCCTCAACAGAATATTAGCAAATCAGATCCAAATGGGATTTAAAAGATCATACACCATGACCAAGTGGGATTTATTCCAGGGAGGCAAGGCTGGTATAATATTCATCCTATCTAATAATAGACAAACATGGTAATTAACCATTGGCTAATCAGCAGGATATGCAAATTATCTGCCAACAAAGATGGCGGCCGGCAGCCACGCAGCTGAAGCGAACAGGAGGCTTGCTCGCTCCAGTGATAGAGGAAGCCAAGGTTCCCCGCCTGCGGCGGCCCAGCTCTGAACTCCGGATGCAACAATGTTGCAATTATAGAAGCTAAACAAACCCCAGGTACCTGCTTTCAGCCGCCAGCGGGCTCAGAGCTTAGAGCACCAGTGATGGCAACAGAGTTTCAATTATAGAAGCTAAACAAACCCAGATACCTGCTTTTAGCCGGCCACGGCCTCAGAGCTGGAGCCGGGCCTCATCTCCAGTGACAGCTATAGAACGTAAATAAATCCCAGAATTAAAAAAAAAAAAAAAAAAAAGAAAAAGAGGCTGGGAGCTTCAGTCGCCCGCCAGCCTGAAAACGGCCCTCAGCCCCTCACCTAGGCTGGCCAGGCACCCCAGTGGGGACCCCCACCCTGAAGGAGGTGTGACCAGCTGCAAACATCCATCAGCCTGTCATCCATGCTGGCCAGGCACCCGAGCGGGACCCCCACCCTGATCCGGATCACCCTTCGGGGCAAACCAGCCAGCCCCACCTGTGCACCAGGCCTCTATCCTATATAGTAAAAGGATAATATGCAAACTGACCCTAACAGCAGAACGACTGGGAATGACTGGTCATTATGACACACACTGACCACCAGGGGGCAGATGCTCAATGCAGGAGCTGCCCCCTGGTGGTCAGTGCACTCTCACATGGGGAGCTCTGCTCAGCCACAAGCCAGGCTGATGGCTGCCAGCACAGCGGTGGTGGTGGGAGCCTCTCCCGCCTCCTCAGCAGCACTAAGGATGTCTGACTGCAGCTTAGGCCTGCTCCCTGCTGGCAAGTGGACATCCCCCGAGGGCTCCCGGGCTGCCAGAGGGATGTCCGATTGCCATCTTAAGCCCAATCCTCTGGGGAGCAGGCCTAAGCCAGCAAGTGGTCACCCCCGAGGGGTCCCAGACTGCGAGAGGGCATAGGCTGGGCTGAGGGACCCTCCCTCCCCCCCTGAGTGCACAAATTTTTGTGCACCGGGCCTCTAGTAAATCAATAAACATGATACACCACATAAACGAACTGAAAAAAAAAATCACATGATCATATCAATGGACTCAGAAAAAGCATTCTACCAAATCCAACACCCATTTTTGATTAAAAACTCTCAGCAAAGTAGGAATAGAGAGAGCATATTTGAACATGATAAAGGCCACATATGACAAACCTACAGCCAACTTCATACTCAATGGGCAAAAACTGAAACCATTTCCCCTAAGAACAGGAATAAGTCAGGGATGTCCACTTTCACCACTATTATTCAACATAGTACTGGGAGTTTAGACCAGTGATCAGACAAGAAGAAGAAATAAAAGGCATCCAAATTGGAAAGGAGGGATGGGAAACAAAGATGGCGGCATAGGTTAATGCGGGAGTTTGCTGCCTCGAACAACCACTTCAAAAATACAACTAAAAGACAGAACGGACATCATCCAGAACCACAGGAAGGCTGGCTGAATGGAAGTTCTACAACTAGGAGGAACCGAGAATCAGAGGAGGCGCAGTGCTGAAGTAAAATACTAAGGTGCAGAGTGCGCGCTGCGCCGGCTGGTGGCTGAGGGCGCGGTTGATTGTTTCAATCCGGAGGGAGCCTCAGACTCTGAGCTCCAGATCCGGGTGAGTCTCTAGGGAACCAGACTCAAACAGGAGAAGCGGGACTGTCTGGCTTCGGTCCCTCCAAGGTTCACAGCGGTTGCTGGGACAGAGAGGCAGAGCCCCTGGGGACGGACTGAGAGCAACCATAACGGCTCCCTCCTCCGCCCTGTTGATCCTGTGGGACCTGCCCTGCCCAAGCCCTGCACAGAGCCATTTGCCGGATAGCCTCAGGCAAAGGCTAGATTAGCACCTCCCTAGAGGACAGAAGTTCTCCCACTGCAAACACAGCTGATTCTCACAGCCAGTTGGCCTGGAAGTCAAGTGGTAATTACCTACAACAATCAAGGCTTGACTACAACAAGACTGCTCACAGAGACCACAAGGGGGTGCACCAAGAGTGTCTACCTCAGGTAATTGGGACACTTAACATGGAAAGCCACTCCATCGACATAGCGAAGCATAAAAAAATGCCAAGACAAAGAAACAGGCCACAAAGGTCAGAACCGGAGGAAAGCAGGCTACTGGATAAAGAATTCAAAACCACACTTTTGAGGTCTCTCAAAAGGCTTCTAGAGGTTGTCGATAAACTTGATGAGATGTACAGGAAATCTAATGAGACCCTCGATGGTGTGATAAAGGACCAACTAGAAAGTAAGCATACACTGACTGAAATAAAGAATATTATACAGACTCCCAACAGCAGACCAGAGGGTCGCAAGGATCAAGTCAAAGATTTGAAATGCGAAGAAGCAAAAAACACCCAACTGGAAAAGCAAAATGAAAAAAGAATCCAAAAATACGAAGATAGTGTAAGGAGCCTCTCGGACAGCTTCAAGCGTACCAACATCAGAATAATAGGGGTGCCAGAAGATGAGAGACAGCAAGATATTGAAAACCTATTTGAAGAAATAATGACAGAAACTTCCCCTACTTGGTGAAAGAAATAGATTTACAAGTCCAGGAAGCACAGAGAACCCCAAACAAAAGGAATCCAAAGAGGACCACACCAAGACACATCATAATTAAAATGCCGAGAGCAAAAGACAAAGAGAGAATCTTAAAAGCAGCAAAAGAAAGAAAGTCAGTTACCTACAAGGGAGTACCCATACGACTGTCAGCTGATTTCTCAACAGAAACTTTGCAGGCCAGAAGGGAGTGGCAAGAAATATTCAAAGTGATGAATACCAAGAACCTACAACCAAGAGTACTTTATCCAGCAAAGCTATCATTCAGAATTGAAGGTCAGATAAAGAGCTTCACAGATAAGGAAAAGCTAAAGGAGTTCATCACCACCAAACCAGTATTATATGAAATGCTGAAAGGTATCCTTTAAGAAGAGGAAGAAGAAGAAAAAGGTAAAGATACAAATTATGAACAACAAATACACATCTATCAACAAGTGAATCTAAGAATCAAGTGAATAAATAATCTGATGAACAGAATGAACTGGTGATTATAATAGAATCAGGGACATAGAAAGGGAATGGACTGACTATGCTTGGGGGGGAAGGGGTGTGGGAAATGTGGGAAGAGACTGGACAAAAATCATGCACCTATGGATGAGGACAGTGGGTGGGGAGTGAGGGCGGAGGGATGGGGGGGGAACTGGGAGGAGGGGAGTTTTGGGGGGAAAAAAGAGGAACAAATGTAATAATCTGAACAATAAAGATTTAATTATTAACAAAAAATTGGAAAGGAGAAAGTAAAACTCTCATTATTCACTGATGACATGATAGTACACATAGAAAACCCTAAAGACTCCAACAAAAAACTACTAGATTAAAAAAATGAGTTTGGCAATGTAGCAGAATACAAAATCAACACCCCAAAATCAGTGGCTTTTTTATACACCAATAATGAATTCTCAAAAAGAGAATTCATTATTGGTGTATAAACAAGCAATCCCATTTACCATTCCAAAAAATTTTTTTTTAATACTTAGGAATAAACTTAACCAAGGAGGCAAAAGACTTGTATTCAGAAAACTACAGGATGTTGAAAAAAGAGATAGAAGAAGATATAAACAAGTGGAAAAATATACTACGTTCATAGATTGGTAGAATCAACATCATTAAAATGTCTATACTACCCGAGGCAATCTACAGAATCAATGCAATCCCTATTAAAATACCAACAGCATATTTCACAGATCTAGAACAAATACTCCAAAAATTTATAAGGAACCAAAAAAACCTCTAATAGCCACAGCAATCTTGAGAAAGAACAAAGTTGGAGGAATCACAATACCAGATATCAAGCTATACTACAAAGCCACCATAATCAAAACAACCTGGTACTGGCACAAGAACAGGCATAAAGATCAATGGAACAGAACAGAGACCCCAGAAATCGACTCAAGCCATTATGCTCAATTAATATTTGACAAAGGAGGCAAAAGCATACAATGGAGTCAAGACAGTCTCTCCAATAAATGGTGTTGGGAAAATTGGACAGATATATGCAAAAAATGAAATTAGGCCACAAACTTACACCATACACAAGAATAAACTCAAAATAGATAAAAGACTTAAATGTAAGTTGTGAAACTATAAAAATCCTAGAAGAAACCATAGGCAGCAAAATCTCAGACATCTCTCGTAGCAACATGTTTATGGATATATCTCTTAGGCCAAAGAAAACTAAGGAGAAAATAAACAAATGGGACTACATCCAAATAAAAAGCTTCTGCACAGCAAAAGAAACCATCAACAAAACGAAAAGGGAGCCCACTATATGGGAACATATTTGGCAAGGATACATCTGATAAAGGGTTAATATCCAAAATATATAAGGAACTCACACAACTTAACAGAAGGAAGACAAACAATCCAATTAAAAAATGGGCAAAGGACCTAAATAGACACTTCTCCAAAGAGGACATAGAGATGGCCAAAAGACATATGAAAAAATGCTCAAAGTCATGGATCATCAGAGAGATGCAAATTAAAATGCCAATGAGGCATCACCTCACACCTGTCAGAATGGCTACCATCAACAAATCAAAAAATGACAAGTGCTTGTGAGGATATGGAGAAAAGGGAACCCTAGGATACTGCTGGTGGGAATGCAGACTGGTGTAGCCATTATGGAAAACAGTACGGAGTTTCCTCAAAAAATTAAATATGAAACTGTCATTTGACCCAATGATCCCACTTCTAGGAATCTATCCTAAGAAACCCAAAATACCAATCAGAAAGAATGTATGCACCCCTATGTTCACAGTAACACAACTTACAATAGCTAAGATCTGGAAACAGCCCAAGTGCCCATCAGTAGATGAGTGTATAAAAAAGCTGTGGTACATTTACACAATGGAATACTATGCAGCAGTAAAAAAAAGGATCTCTTACCCTTTGAGACAGCCTGGAGGGACCTGAAGAGTATCATGCTAAGTGAGATAAGTCAGTCAGAGAAAGACAAGGATCACATGATCTCACTCATATGTGGAATCTAAGTAACAAAATAAACTGATGAACAGAGTGGATCGAGAGACATGGAAGCATGGAACAGAGTGTGGAATCTCAGAGGGAAGCAGGGCTGGTGGGTGGTTGGGAGGTAATCAACCAAAGACCTTGCATGCATATATGCATGGCAAATGGACACAGACAATGGGGCAGTGAGGGCCTGGGGTGGGGAGTGGGGGCAGGCTGGAGGGGGGTAGTGGGGGGAAAAAGGGGGACATATGTAATACTTTCAACAATAAAGATTTAAAAAATAATAAACTTGCTATTTACTACTTGATTAGATCCCAGACACCATAAAGTTACACATTAACTTACAGATTTCTCTCTCGTAGACAAGATAACATCAAAAGTTATGGTTTTATTACCCTGTATGCCAGAAAAATAAATAAATAAATAATTAATTAATTAAATGTAGGTGTGCCCAAGGGCCATGTTTTAAGGCTTCTAATCCCACTACACTCTCTCTTATGGATGATCCTAGCCAACAGCTTTAATTACCAGCCATATGGGATGACTCCGTATGTCTAGCTTAGTCCCTCCCCCTCTGACCTGCTTTCACTCCTCTTGAAGCCAGGTGTTGACTAAACAGAATCTCCACTTGCACAACCCAAAGGAATCTCAACCACAATGTGTCTCAGAGTACATTCAGGCCCCCCCACCCCCAACTCAACCACTGTGCTGCTCTTCTGAGCTCCCTACCACAGTGAGGGGGGCATCAGTACTCACCCAGGTGCCCACACACCAGGAACAGGAGGTTCCTCATCCTTGATTCCCACTTTTCCTTGTACCCCACATCCAATCAGCCATTAAATGCTCTTGATTCTTCTGCCTCATCTCTTCATTCTCAACCGCACTATGGTAAACTAAACCATAACTGGTTGTTCACGATTGGATTACTAAAAACCTCTCAACTTCCCTCGTTGCCCCTCATCTAATCCTCCCTTCAGGGGCTTACAACTGTCCTTTGGTAAAGGATCAACTCTTTAAGTGGATGAAAAGACCTTTGATTACTTCTCCAGTCCAACTTGGTTAATAAGGACAGAGTATTTTTTGTACCCAGGCTTCTTGGGATCACATTCTGAGTTGTGCCCTCACTAGTTGATGACCTTGAACAAGTCCCTTCACCTCTTTGATACCTCCATTTTCTCTTCAGGAAGATAAGGATAATAGCACCTACCTCTTAAGGTTGCTGTAAAAATTAACTTGCTAGATGTCAGGGTCTTAGAACAGTCCCAGCTCACAATAAGCATACGTTTAAGTGTCAACTGCTATTCTCCACTCCCTACCTCCAGTGCTACACTTCCAACCAAACAGCTCATTTCTCTTCCTTCAGGCTTTCACACTTGCTGTTCTCTGTTCAGAATACTCTGCCAACTGGGCAACTAAACCCAAGTCTTGTTTTGGACAGTATTGCCTCTCGCAACCTCTCCTCTTCCTCACAATATGGTTTAAGAGCAAAGACTCTGAAGACAGACGGCCAGAGTCCAAATCGACACATAGTCACTTATAATCTCCCTAACTGGACAGGTTATTCACTTATTTTCTCTCCACGACTCTTCTGCAAAATGGGGAAGATAACAGCAACCAGCTCATGGTCACCAAGCTCCCAGAACATGGTCTTAGAATAGTGCCAGGCCAATAATAAGCACTCAATAAATGCTAGCTATTATTATTATTATTGCTAAGCTTGTTATACAGATCTCATTCCTCCTTACCCAGTGTTTTAAAAAATGTATTGACTTTAGAAAGAAAGGGAGGGAGGGAGGGAGGGTGAGTGAGTTGTTGTTCCACTTACTTACGCATTGGCATGCATTGTTGATTCCTGTATGTGCCCTGGCGGGGGCATATGGGGACGACGCTTTATCCCACTGAGCTACCCGCCAGGACTTGCCTCTAGTCTTGGCCTGAACCGCTTTCCCACGCCAATCCTACCCTCCACTCTAGAGGAAATACTCTCTGAAGCTTGAATAATATCCCCCCAGTCCTGCTCACCATCACCCCAAACTTACACACGGATATAATGGGACATCAGCAGGCGACTCCCACATCCATCAGACCATGCCCCCCAACCCCATCAGTCACCCGGGCCCTGCCAGGCTTGAGGGACCCCAAATCAGCTTCACACAGAGCTCCCACCCCCATTTGACCCCCGGGTCTCCAACGGCTCCACTGCTTTCTCCACCTTCCTTCCATCACAACCTGGTCCCCTCTGGCTCCATAGGACCCCGGCTCTGGGCCTGCCCGCCCGCCCGCGCCCGCCAGGTCGAGCCGCTGACCGGTCCTGCAGCTGGAGGTCGGGTCGCTCCCGAGGCTCCACATAGAAGCTGATGCCCGGGTGCGTGGCGAGGGCCCTCCACAGAAACTCCTGCGTGTAGGGCTCCAACGGCAGCGGGAAGGGCGGCACGCGCGTCTCCAGGCGGCTCCACAGCGCGGGCAGACACAGGCCATCAAGCCCCTCCAAGGCCACCTCGTCCAACAACGACTCCAGCGCGTCCATTGCTACTTCAGTTAGTAGCGCCCGGGGCGCCTGCGCACTTCGCCGCCGAGGACCCCGGTCCAGCGCGCCTGCGCACGACGGCGAGCCACTCCGAAGGCGGGTCGGACCCCGCGATCGGAGGAGGAGTTTCAGAGCGTCTACGTAACGTCATCCCTTTAGAGGGCGGGCTCAGCCAGTGAAGCTCCGCCGCCGTTGGTCCGCAAACCCGCAGTAACCAGGGGAACTGCAAACAGTGCAGAGACCGCTTCCGGTTTCAGCACCCGGAACCACCGCCTCTAGGGATGGAAGGTGAGTGTTCGTTGGCTCCTCCGGGCGGTCGAGGAGTTATTCTCCCATCTCTCCTCAGGCTTCCTTTCCCCCACGCCCCCCCCCCACCCCCCGGGGGGGCAGAATGCCAAGCTACAGACCCCTGGACCACCACTGCCAGACCAAAAGTGGTCTCGGGTCTGAGGGAAGGGAAGCCTTAGTGGCCCGGGATGGGGAGGAGAGGCTGGGGGAGTGGTCAGTGTTTGCCTCTGTCGAGCTGTGGTCGCGTAGGAACCCGGGACTTGTCGGGGGCTCAGTGAAGGGGTTTGGGTAGGGAAAGAAGTCAAGGTCTGAGCAGGATCTTGTGTGTCCTAGGATGTGCACCTGTGGGATATGGGAGTTGGTGTGGCGGCAACCTCCTCATGGGGCGGGCAGTCAACCTACTGGAAAATGGGACTTGGTAAGGGGGGTGGGCGGAGACCGGGGAATGCTCTCTTCTTTGCCTCGATGTTAATAATGATGTTCAGCGCCAGGAACTCTGTTAGTACTTCAAGCAACACCTCGCGAAGCTTCGTAATAGCCCTTTGCGTTGAGTGTTGTTAATCCCATTTTGCAAATGAGGGAACTGAAGCTCAGAGAAGTTAAATAACTTTCCCCCGTCCAGCCAGCCAGCAAGGGGCAGAGTGAGGAAGGAAGCCAGGCTCTGTCTCCGGAGCTGAATTGTGCAGTTTGAGGTTTGGAAGGGGCTTTGCTTTAGAGGCCCTTCATTCCAGATGCTGCAAGTGCGGATATCTGCAAGGGCAAGCCTAGTGGGCTGGATTGGGCTGTGACTGAAAATCAGTCCTTCTGAAAGGGAAGCTTCTCACTCGGCTACTGCCAATTACTTTCTTGGGGGCACCTCTCAAAACACCACGAGGGCCCATCCATCTGAAGGCCAAATGCAGCGGTGGGCCACCATCTAAGGGTCCCTGATTAGAACCCTGGAATTGACCATTGGAAGCAATCTGAAAATAGGCTGCGCTGGTATCTCATTTTGTAGATGGGAAGGCTAATGTCTGGAGAGACCAGTAGGGTCTGCGCTGGAATCCAGATCATTTTTCCCATTTTACCACTGCCCCTCACTTCTGGTGAATTGGTTCCTTTGTGACATCTACTTAATGCAGTGTGGAAAAAATTTAATTAACAGTCTTGTTATGTGCTTAGAAGACATATTTGCCCTTTGTACTTCAGAGGTAGTATAAAATGTCATTTGCCAACTTGCCCTGTGGAAAGGTCAGTATGATATTGCTATGGAACAATCATCAAATCTTTTTGGTCTCAGGATGCCTTTATACCCTTACCTCAAAAGAGCTTTGTTTATGTATATCTGTGCTATTTAACGTATCAGAAATTAAAGCTGAGGAAATCTTAAAACATTAATTAATTTAAAAATAACCCATTACTTCTGAATATAATAATACCTTTAGTTAAAAACAGCTATATTCCCCTCCCGTCCCCTCCCCTCCCCCCCAATTAGCAGGAATAGTGGAATTATTTTACATTTTCCCAAATTTCTCCAATATCTGGCTTAACAGAAAATAGCTAGACTCTTGCCGGGGCCAGTGTGGCTTTGTTGATTGGGCATTGTCCTGTGCACAGAAGGGTCTCCAATTCGATTCCCCTTCAGGGAACATGCCTGGGTTTCTGGCTTGATCCCTAGTCAGGGTTCATGTGGGAGGCAGCCGATCTATGTGTCTCTCACTCACATCAATGTTTCTCCCTCTCCCTTCTCTCTCTCAAATCAATAAAAACATACTTTAAAAAAAAAGAAAATAGCTAGATTCTCATTTTGGCTTCAGCAACCAGACTGTTGTGCTGTTATTTTATCTGATGTATATGAAAAATCAGGTGTCTCACAGATATACAGTGGTAAGGGAATATTTTAATTGCCTTTTCTGGTTAACTATTTTGTGCTCTGTTACTTTAAAATCCATTTGTCTGTCTTGCTTTTCCATTGGATATTTTACCCATGTATGATTTTATAAGTTAGGCATTGGTCATTTGGAAAATGTTACTTTGGTGATTTATGCAGTTCTTCCAAATGTTTACATTGGCAATCTCATTACACAGTATAAAATAGCATCTTATTACATAATATCAAAAACACATTCATCAATATCACCACCTATCTCATTTTTGTAAAGAGAGTTTAACTGTTGGGATGCTATTAAACTCAAGGTAGTACAAACAAGCTTTCTATTTGTTTACGCTTGAAAGCTTGAATTTTATCATTAGCAACAGATATTGTCAGTTGTTTCCCTGAAGTGAAAGGTTTACTTTTGTATTTGAAAAAGGGTTTGCCAAACCACCCAAATCTGAGTAACTATAGCTTATCTGTTCTTTTCCCCCCCACTTTAATGCTTTATTGTTTAAAGTATTACATGTCTCCTTCCCCCGCCCTTGACCTCTCCCCAACACTCCCACCCCGCAGCACATGTCCTCACTCCCCTAGTGTCTGTGTCCATTGCTTATGCATGCATACAAATCTCTTTGGTTAATCTCTTACATCCCCCCTCCCCCAACTCTCCCCTGCCTTTCCTCTGAGGTTTGATCTGTTGGATGCTTCTCTGTCTCTGGATCTATTTTTGTTCATTATATTCCACAAATGAGTGAGATCATGTGATATTTATCTTTCTCCCACTGGCTTATATCCCTTAGCATAATGCTCTCCAGGTCCGTCCATGCTGTTGTGAATGGTAAGAGTTCTTTCTTTTTTACAGCAGCATAGTATTCCATTGTGTAGATGTACCACAATTTTTTAATCCACTCATCTACTGATGGGCACTTAGGCTGTTTCCAAATCTTAGCTATTGTAAATTGTGCTGCTATGAACATAGGGGTGCATACATCCTTTCTGATTGGTGTTTCTGTTTTCTAGGGATATAGTCCTAGAAGTGGGATTACTGGGTCAAATGGGAGTTCCACTTTTAATTTTTTGAGGAAACTCCATACTGTTTTCTACAGTGGCTGCACCAGTCGGCAATCCCACCAGCAGTGCATGAGGGTTCCTTTTTCTCCACATCCTCGCCAAAACTTGGCGTTTGTTGTTTTGTTGATGATAGCTATTCTGACAGGTGTGAGATGGTACCTCATTGTTATTTTGATTTGCATCTCTCGGATGATTAGTGACTTTGAGCATGTTTTCATATGTCTCTTGGCTTTCTGAATGTCCTCTTTTGAAAGGTATCTATTTAGGTCCTTTGCCCATTTTTTTATTGGATTGTTTATCTTCCTTTTGTTAAGATGTATGAGTTCCCTATACATTTTTGAGATTAGACCCTTATTGGATATAACATTCGCAAATATGTTCTCCCATACAGTGGGCTTTCTTGTTGTTTTGTTGATGGTTTCTTTTGCTTTGCAGAAGCTTTTTATTTTGATGTAGTCCCATTTGTTTATATTCTTTTTAGTTTCTATTGTCCTAGGAGCTGTATTGGTAAAGATATTGCTATGACATATGTCTGATATTTTGATGCCTATGGATTCTTCTAAGATTTTTATGGTTTCCCGTCTTATGTTTAAATCCGTTATCCATTTTGAGTTTACTTTTGTGTATGGTGTAAGTTGGGGGTCTGGTTTCATTTTTTTTTTTTTTTTTTGCATATATCTGTTCCATTTTCCCAACACCATTTATTGAAGAGACTGCCTTGACTCCATTGTATGCTTTTGCCTCCTTTTTCAAATATTAATTGAGCATAAAGGCTTGGGTCGATTTCAGGGTTCTCTGTTAGGTTCCATTGGTCTACATGTCTGTTCTTGTGCCAGTACCACGCAGTTTTGAGAACAGTGGATTTGTAATATAGCTTGATATCTGGTACTGTGATCCCTCCAACTTTGTTCTTCTTTCTCAGGATTGCCATGGCTATTCAAGGTCTTTTTTTTCATTCTGTATGAATTTTTGGAGACTTTGTTTAAGGTCTGTGAAATATGCTGTTGGTATTTAATAGGGATTGCCTTGAATCTATAGATTGCTTTGGGTAGTATGGACATTTTAATTATTATTGATTCTACCAATCCATGAACATGATATATTATTCCATTTGTTTATGTCTTCCTCTATCTCTTTTTTCAAATTTCTGTAGTTTTCCTAGTACAGTTCTCTTACCTCCTTAGTTAAGTTTATTCCTAGGTGTCTTAATTTTTTTTGTTGCAATGGTAAATGGGATTATATATATAGATAATGTGAGTTCATTATCTATATACTAGAGGCCCGGTGCACAAAAATTTGTGCACTCGGACAGGGGGTCCCTCAGCCCGGCCTGTGCCTTCTCGAAGTCTGGGACCCCTCAGGGGATGACCACCTGCTGGCTTAGGCCCGTTCCCCGGAGGATTGGGCCTAAGCTGGCAATCAGACATCCCTCTGGCAGCCCGGGAGCCCTCGGGGGTTGTCCACTTGCCAGCGGGGAGCAGGCCTAAGCTGCAGTCGGACATCCTTAGCGCTGCTGAGGAGGCGGGAGAGGCTCCCACCACCACTGCTGTACTGGCAGCCGTCAGCCTGGCTTGTGGCTGAGCAGAGCTTCTTCTGTGGGAGCGCACTGACCACCAGGAGGCAGCTCCTGCATTGAGCGTCTGCCCCCTGGTGGTCAGTGTGTGTCATAGTGACCAGTCATTCCCAGTCATTCTGCTGTTAGGGTCAGTTTGCATATTACCCTTTTATTATATAGGATAGAGGCCTGGTGCATGGGTGGGGGCCGGCTGGTTTGCCTTGAAGAGTGTCCCGGATCAGGGTGGGGGTCCCGCTGGGGTTCCCGGCCAGCCTGGGTAAGGGGCTGATGGCTGTTTGCAGGCTGGTCACACCCCCTTCAGGGTGGGGGTCCCAACTGGGGTGTCTGGCCAGCCTGGGTGAGGGGCTGATGGTTGTTTGCAGCTGGTCACACCCTCTTCAGGGTGGGGGTCCCCCCTGGGGTGCCTGGCCAGCCTGGGTGAGGGGCTAATGGCTGTTTGCAGGCTGGTCAAGCCCCCCCCAGTGGGGACTCTCACCCCATGGAGGTTTGGCCAGCCTGGGTGAGGGGCTGATGGCTGTTTTCAGGCTGGCCACACCTCCTTTAGGGTGGGGGGTGGGTCCCCACTGGGTTGCCTGGCCAGTCTGGGTGAGGGGCTGAGGGCCGTTTTCAGGCTGGCCAAGCAAGCCCCCGGCGACAGAAGCTCCCAGCCTCTCCTTTTTTTCTTTTTAATTCTGAGATTTATTTACCTTCTATAATTGAAACTTTGTAGCCTTGAGTGGAGTTCAGAGCTGGCCAGAGTGGGCGGGAAGCTTGGCTTCCTCCATCACTGGGGCAACCAAGCCTCCTGCTTGCTCCAGCTCCGTGGCTGCCGGCCGCCATCTTGGTTGGGTTAATTTGCATATAGTCACTCCGATTGGCTGGTGGGTGTGGCTTAAGGCATAGCGAAGGTACGGCTAATTTGCATGTTTGTCTTTTATTAGATTAGATATAAAACCCTAATATGCAAATAGTCCGAATGGCAGAACAACCAAACAACCGGTTGCTATGACGTGCGCTGACCACCAAGGGGTGCATGCGGAACATGGCAGGCGTTGGCTACAGTGGGCTGGGGGAGCAGGTGAGCGGGGGTGCTAGACCAAGGTGGGGCGCCGGTCTCTGTCATGGGGCGAGCCTCTGGTGGTTACTGAAAATTCTTTGCTCCCACGTGCCGTGGTCCTGTCCATGCCATCAGCGGTGCGAGCGGCAGCTGCCCGCCCTGATACCCCCTCAGGGCTTCTCCACCTCCCCCTGCTCCTGAGGGGCTATGAGGGCAGCAGCCGCTGGCCCCAATCGCTCCACACTGTCAGTGGGTGTGAGTGGGGCCGGTGCTGTCAGTGGATGGGAGTGGTGGTGGTGGGAGCGGGGCTGCTGGCAGATGGGGAATTGGGGGCCGTGGTGGGAGGGGCCGGGCGGGGGCGCGGAGGATGGGCGGAGACCCACCCCTGTGCCCACCGCAGCCTCCTGGACTTGTGTGTCTTTTTCCTTCACCAGGTTAGGGCAGTTTTTATTATTTCTTCAAATAGGCTCTTGATCCCTTGCTTTCTCACTTCTATGATGTGAATGTTGTTATACTTAACATTGTCCCATAAACTATCCTTATTTTAAAAAAAATCTTGTTTTCTTTTTGCTGCTCTTATTCGTGTTTTTTTCCTGCCTTGTCTTCCAAATCCCTGATTCGATTCTCTGCTTCATGAAGACTACAGTTTATTCCTCCCAGTATATCCCATATTTCTGACTGGTCCTTATAATGGTTTCTATGTTCTTTTTCATGCCTTTGAGCATCCCTATAATCATTACTCTGAACTGTATAGATGATAAACTCCTTGTCTTCATATCATTTAGTTTTTTTTCTGGAGAATGCTCCTGTTCTTCCATTTGGGACCTGTTTCTTTGTCTCTCCATTTTGGCTGCCTCTTTGTGTTTGTTTCTATGTATTAGATAGATCTGCTATGACTCTCAGTTTTCACAGGGTGGCCCTATGTAGTAGGTGTCCTGTGGGGTTCAGTGGTACAGTCTCCTTGATCACCTGAGCTGGGTGCTCCAGGAATGTCCCTTGTGTGGGTTATGTGGGCTCACCTGTTGTAATTGAGTCTTGATTGCTATTGGCCCATTCGTGTGTGGGATAAACCCTGAGATTTACTGATTATGAGTCTCAACCCAGCCATGGTGTTGAGCTTCTCTACAGGTTCTCACCACACCTGTGGAATTCGCCTCAGCATGGTTTGGTGCCTGCTGAGATCTCTCTTTGGATATGTGGCTTGTGAAGCTTATTGGATCTTGCTCTGATGTTGTCTGAAGCTGGCCACTGGGTGTGTCGGTTCTGGGCCTCTTGGGAGAGACTCTTGTGAAGGCCAATGTAAGATGTTGCCTGTGACTGGCCCTTAGCAATCTCTTTGGATTTACAAGTGATCCATAGTTTGTGGCTGTCTCTGCTGGGCCTGAGGGCATATGAGTAGGACCAAGATGAGCACCAAGGCCAGCTTTTTCCAGCAGTGGGCCTGAGGACAGATCAGCAAAGGTCCCAAGGCACCCCTAGATCCGCTTGCTTCTGTCTGCTGGCTGCCTGCTAGGCTCAGTCACTGAACGAGCATCTGGCTGTACTTGAGTTGCATGAGGTAGGTTCACAGTAAGTCAAGAAGTAGGGGCGAGTTGAGTTCACCAGATTGATACAGATTCAATCTTGGTGCCAGTGCTGGGTCTGAGGCCACTCAGTAAATATCCTCAGGTATACCAAGTCTAGTTGCCACCCGCTAGGTCCTTGCACACCTTTTTATTGGGGCAGCGTGTCCGGGAGTTGTCAGGGTGAGGCCTGCAGAGTTTATCAGTCCCAAATAGACCAAGATTTGGCTGTGCGAAGGGAGGACTCTGCTCTGGTCAAGTGTGGGAGGGAAAAATAGGCCGTGTTCTAGAGCCACACAGATAGTCTGGCCCAGATCCTGCTGGGAGGAGACAGCTCAGCAAGGTGGGGCTGCTGGGCGTCGGGCGGATGGAGCTAGTGGATCCCCCCATGAGGGTGAGGTGCTGCTCAGGCTTCGGGGAAGGGTGTGGGTGTGGCCCCTGCCCCAGAGCCACACCACTCAATCTCTCCTGGA
The DNA here is from genome assembly GCF_028538775.1 of Myotis yumanensis. NCBI lineage: Eukaryota > Metazoa > Chordata > Mammalia > Chiroptera > Vespertilionidae > Myotis > Myotis yumanensis. Next base: position 104,486,162 of record NW_027223755.1, read on the forward strand.
TTTTGTCTTGACCTTGGCAGGGCGGAGCCACTGGCAGTTGGGTGGGTGGATCCCCTGGAGCCATAGCCCGAGGGTGGCTTTAGTGGATCTCCTGTGAAGGGAAGTGCCAGTCAGGTTCATGGGAAAGTGGGGGAATGGCTCTTGCCTCAAAGCAGTACAACTCAGTCACTGACACCCTGTGAGTTTGCCCAGACTTCTACACCCTGGCCAAGGCAGCTGACTCTGCAGCAGGGCATAAGCTCCACAAGGTGGCGGAGAGGGAGTCCAGAGGATGGGTGAGGCTATTGCTTTCCCCCAGGCTGATGCTGCATGGAGGGGAGTGCTCACCCAAGTAAGAGGCACCTGCCGTGTGGGAGAGTGACTCAGCACAGGGATTCTGGTGGCTGCCCCTTCAGCTCTCTCTCCAGAGCCACAAACCACAGACTCTCCTCACTTCACACTAGTCTGCTCTGTCCTCCCTCTGCAGAAGCCCAGGGTTAGTGTCTGTGAATTAAATTTGATGTGTTGGCCCCTTGAAAGGGTGCCTATGTCTCTAGTGGACTCCCAACTCTCTCTGGCAAAAAGAAACCTGCTGCTTTTCACAGCCAGATGTTACGTGGGTGCCTCTTTCTTGTTCTGGTGCTCTGGACTGGGAGCTTGGCTTTGCCCCCCCATAGCTAAGATATCCCTCCAGACCCTCAGCTGCCCCCTGACCCCACCCGTGGGCCCTGCTTGCCAGTCTCGATGTGGCTTCTTCTGTAAATCCTTGGTTATAAGATTTCTCTTCAGCTAGTCTTCAGTTGGTCATTCAGGATTAATTCTATAATTTGGTTATAATTCCAGTTTAGTCTTGGGAGGAGGTGAGTGTAGCTCCTACCTGCTCTGCCACCATCTTGGGTCTCTTTGAAAATGACATTCTATACAATATACAATGTATGGCTAGTTCAGCTGGCAACTCAGTCACGCAAGTGTTTTCTGGGACCAGCCATTGTATTTGGGCTTGTAGCAGAAATACTTTAAGTGTACTTCTCATTTTTTTCATACAAAATATTTAAAAATGTATACTCATGGGCTGATGTGATAAGACAACTTCTCCTGTTTCTTCAGGACATCATAAGTAAAAATGATTTTTTTATTTTTATTGTGAGTACATGTAAGTAAAGAACAATGACTACTCATACAGTTTGGTGCCACTGCCTTGAAGCCACTTTAGGCTACAAGCAGTTTTACCTACTGTTGCTTTTGTATCATCAGTACAAATGATCAACCCAGTGAAAAAGTCTTAGAATTGTGATGAAAATCGTTTTGTGCTTGGGAACCTCTCTTCCTCGCAGGATCAGTGAAACACACGTTGAGAAACATTGCTAAACCATTTTCAAGAAGTCTGCTTAATCACCTCTAATTGTTATCATCTCAGCTCTCCTAGAGCAGTGGTCGCCAACTTTTCTGATCTCATGGACCACCAGTGGTCCGTGGACCACCGGTTGGCAACTACTGTCCTAGAGCATTGTTATGCCCCAATGGAGGAACCTGTTCGTTTTCACATTGGTTTCAAAGAAAAAACTGTGTTGTCTTTAAGAAAGTATTTGCCCTAAGATTAGATTTGATATTCAAAGGATCCCTTTTTCCATTTCCATTTTTAAAACTTTGACTTATATACCTTTTTATAGGCACATATCTATTGGATAAACCTTGATGAGTTGTGATTCTAGCCAACTAGATAAGCCTTATTAGGGCTCTGCTCTGGTCGAGTGTGCGAGGGAAAAATAGGCCCTATGCTAGAGCCACACAGCTAGAACAGACCTTTTCCACAACCTTTTTCCTGGCCCATTGGTTTTGGCCTTGGGCTCTGTGATGCACTGTGATGTAAAGCAGGTAGTTTTGGGGGCCATATAGCCAGTCACCTTGAATTTTAATCTCAGCTGTTACCCTGACCTCTCTCAGCCTTCATTTTCCTGTCAATAAAGTGGAGATGATGATGAAGCTTACATTGTTTTGTTTGGTAATCCATTGGTGAGTCTCTCATTGTGGATTCAATGAGACTATGCAAGGATGCACTGATCAATGTCTAGCATATAAAAAGTGCTCCTACGTGGTAGCTAACGCTCTCTGCAAATGGGCAGACTTCCTCCAAACCACTGGCAGGAGAGGGAGGAGGGGATCTGATGAAGCCTCTAGCACAGCGGTTCTCAACCTGTCAGTCACGACCCTTTTGGGGGTCGAACGACCCTTTTACAGGGGTTGCCTAAGACCATGGGAAACACATATATAATTACATATTGTTTTTGTGACTAATCACTATGCTTTAATTATGTTCAATTTGAAACAATGAAATTGGGGGTCACCACAACATGAGGAACTGTATTAAAGGGTCGAGGCATTAGGAAGGTTGAGAACCACTGCTCTAGCAAAACAATAATCTTCATAATTAGCTCACTCTTTGTTTAAAAGAAAAAACAATGTTTGATATTTTTGTTTTCATGAAGGTAAATTGGCAATGTGTGAGTCTTCTGTCTGTGAAAATGTTCACCTTTATGTTAAAGTCAAATTTCCTCCAGTGCTTTAAAAGTACGAGATGGTTTAGAAAAAAAAAATTCTACTCAGTTTTCAAGGAACATAATAATTAGACAAAAGTTCAGCACATCAATATAATTACAAAGGATTTTAAAGCTGCTCATTTGCTTTTGCTCCCCCCCAGAGCAAATATTTAACATTTCCCTGTTTATACTGTTCATTTGCTTAGCAAACTCTCTCAAAGAATTAATAATGCGCAGATGAAATTTAGCCTAGCTTGTATAAATAATCCCAAGCTACAATATGGGTGACGGTTGAATCAGTAAGGTTTTATAGAAAGCATGGTGTCAGCATGCCTGGTCTCTTCTGTTCTTGTGTGGTTTTTACCTGGACTACTGGGGATTTGTCTATTTCTCTTACTACACAAAATAAGCCAAGCAAAACAAGACAAAACAAAAAAACCAATAAAACAAAGCAGACATCCAGCAGGCAAAATAAATGTGTGGTCCATGTAGTCTTTGTGTCTGTTCTCTTTTCCTTCCTTGGTTCCCATCTTGAATCTGATTCATTTCTTTCCTCTTGATATTTTCGGCATTCATTCCACCCTGTCATTTTAGGGGACTCGGCACACAGTGTTTTGCTTATTTTTCCTCAGGGCATTCATTCAGTGACTCCTCAACATTTCAGTGCCTTCTGGGCACTGGCATGCAGAGATTTCAAGATGAGTAAGATTGAATCCAGGTGTAGGGTAAATGGGAGTTCATTGTACTAGTCTCAAACATTTCTGTGAAGTTGATTATTTTTATATATAAGTTAAATTTTTTTAGTCCTTCAAAAATCGAGATATAGCAAATTTAAAAATGAATTCTTTATGCCAGACATTACGAATTGGGCGCCTCTGGCTGAAATATAGCCCACAGGCATGTTTATTTGGCCCATATGTTTTGTTCTTTACATTTTTGAATTAGCTCTTAACATTGAAAAATTGGGAGATTTCCCATAAATATCTGATTATGGTATTTTCTTTAAAATATCAATAAAGTCTGTTTACTCCAAATTAGAATTCTGCCTGGCCTCAGTTCCCTCACAGCTGGAGCAGAGTGGAGAAGGGAGGGACACTGTCCAAGTCACCACAGCACCTGCCTAACTGGCTTCCCTCATGGCATTTGGTACCTGGCTGGGCCCCAGAGGCATTTGAAGTTACAATCCTGCTCTAGTATGAACTTGTGATATGCGGAATGGCAAACTGGACTCTCTCATTGTGGGTTCTTGTTCTACGAAGTTTGAAGAATAAAATTCATGGACTAAAAGATTTTTAGCAAAAATGTAGAAGTTTATTGCAAGCATATATAAACCCCACCGGGAAGGGGTCCCCCAAATAGGAGAGTCCTCTCTGTCTAAGATGGGAAAAATACCTCCAAAACAAACAGTCCTCTGAGTCTCTGTTTATGGGTTTAAAATGCTGGCAGCTCTTGGTCTATATACGCTACATTCTAATTAGATCCCTTCCCCATTTTATGTCCCCCATGCTTTCCTAATTGGCTCCTTTCCCCTCTTTTCCTTACATGGTATCAGTTCCAAAGTTTCAAAGCCCACCCGGTGCCCCTCCCTTCTTCTTCCCCTTATCTTATAACATTCTTATAAATAAACTGGGATCTTGGAGTCACGTATGCATTCCTCTCCCCTGGGCCCTCCTTCCCTAAAACTGCCTTTCCTGTCTCTAAACTCCTTTCACTTAGACAATTTTGAAAATTCCTATGGACTTCATGGGTGCCATACTGTGCTATACTTGTCTTTTAGTTTCAATCTGAAAAAAAGGTGATAAATAGTACTAGAGGCCTGGTGCACGAATTTGTGCACCAGCAGGGTCCCTCAGCCTGGCCTGTGGGATCGGGCTGAAACCGGCTCTCCGACATCCCACGAGGGGTCTCGGATTGCGAGAGGCTGCAGGTCAGGCCAAGGGACCCCACCAGTGCATGATTGGGGCTGGGGAGTGATGTGGGAGGTTGGCCAGCTGGGGAGGGACCACAGGAGGGCTTCAGGGTGTGTCCATCCCGTCCCACTCAGTCCTGATTGGCCGGACCCCAGCAGCAAGCTAACCTACTGGTCAGAGCATCTATCCCCTGGTGGTCAGTGCACATCATAGCAACTGTTCGACTGTCTGCCCCCTGGTGGTCAGTGCACATCATAGTGAGCGGTTGAGTAGCCTTAGCATTCATTAGCATATTACACTTTGATTGGTTGAACGGCTGACCATACAATGGGACATTTTCAATGTTAGCATATTAGGCTTTTATTATATAGGATTCTCTGCCCTTAAGAACTTCATTGACTAGGGAGAAAGCCAGACATAAACAGATAACTAACTGCAACCCAACATGGGAATTCCTAGAAGATAACACTCTGGCCCACTGCCTGGTGTTATAAATAAAGTTTTATTAAAACAGCTACATCCATTTGCCTACAAATGCATGTAAATGGTCTATTGCTGTTTTCATGCTTCAGTAGCAGAGTTGACTAGTAGAGACCATATGGCCCACAAAGCCAAAAATGTTTACCAACTGGCCCTTCACAGGAAAAGTGACGACTCCTGACACAGAGGATCCAATTTAATTCTTGAGATGGCTCAATATGATACTTACTGTAATTGTGCCTATTTTGCACCACACAGCTAATAGGTAGCAGAACCAGGACTCGGCTGAATAAAGTCTACACTCTAGTATTCATCAAAAGAGCTGTCTCAGCCCTGTCCCTGCCAGTATGTGGCCAGGTTCTCACATCTGGGAGTGAGTCTGCAGGTGAGGCCTGCCCTTTATGCTGGTAGAATAAATACAGTTTACTAGTAAAGGGCAAGCTCCCTTCAGATCTGACCCTGGCTGCTCCTTTATTTCCAAGTAGGAAAGGGATACAAGGAGCAATAGGGTTAGAAGGAGGAGCTTGGAGCAGTTTACAGAGCACGTTATGTAAGAATACGAAAGTATCAGTTGTCTTCAGTGCCACAGGACGACTTCTGATGTCCCACAGCCTGACTCTTGTAGTCTCAACAATTGCCCTGTGAACGTAGCACATTTAAGTGGAGAATTTTCCTGGGGAAGCTGTCCCCACTTGCCCATGTCCTTAGTTGGTCTTCTGGTCTCCAGTCTCATCTTTAAATAGTCATCCACCCACTCATGCCCAGAGTTTTTATACTGGGCTGAACTGAGTCCATAGCTGTGTTTTTCTATATTTAAAAGTAGAGATTTCCCATTACACCTGGCCTTTTCAGTCCCCAGATAAAAGGGTGCTTTGGCCCCGGTGGGCCTGCCTTCTGTCACAGCCCAGGTCCTTAGCACTGAACAGTGGCCACCTCAGTAGTTGACTTGTAATGACAATTTGGCCTCTTCTGACCGGTGGTGCCAGTTATCAGGTGCTCACTTTTTGCATTGAGAATATTGTCCCCACCCTGCAGGCACCTGAGATTTCAAACCCTGCACGACACACCTTGTCAAGCTGGCTATCTCTTGGGCACACCATATTCTCTCCCAACTCCCTGCCTTGCCAGTAATGTGTTCCCTGCCACCCTTCTTTCAAGTCGCCTCCACACTGTGGATTGTGGTGCAGAATGAATTAATGCAGAATTATTTCCTCCTACATGGCAGGACCCCAGAGCTCCTCATGCACCGTGCTATCGCAGGTATTGGGCTTCCTGCCTTTCTTCTTCTTTGAGGGTAGAGACCCACCCTTGTTCCTTTGTATGGCCGACACTTGGCCCACGGACAGGTACAGGGAGATGTCCATGAGTGTTTGCTGGATTCACATCGTAACCAGGAAGGAGATGAACCCATTCGTCCCTTAGTGAATTGTTGGCCAGTCTCCATAAAGCAGACAGAGAAAAGGCCCTTGTAGCCAAGTCTCCAGGTCAAGCCTCCAGAGACCTGACTGGTTCCTCTTCCTCTAGTGGACAAGTTTAGTGCGTCAGGCACTGTCAGGCGGAGTATTCAATCCAGTCCTAATAACATGCCCTGTCCTAGCTACCCCTCTTATACCCCACAGCCTCTGTGTTTGTTCTGTTCTCCTGCCACTCAGTTACCTTCCTGTCCTCCCCCCACTTCCTATCCCAGTGAAGTCACTGTCACTCTCACGTCCTGCTGTTACTGGAAAGCAGACCTGACCCTGAGCCGGTCTGCCCAGGGTGGCCGGTAGTGTGTGGGTTCTTGGCTTTGTGTTGGAAAATATCACAACATGAGTTCAGGTGACTGTGAGGGAATGTTTATTAAAGCTGTAGACAGTGAAACAAGAAAGGGCTCAGCATAGAAGCAACAGGAGAGCCTAGGCTGGGCTGCCCTAGCTCTCTGGGAGGTCAGAGAAAACAGGGCCTTGGGAACAGGGTCAAGAGATTAGCTGCTGCCCATCTCTCCCCAGCTTGCAAGTCTGCTGGGAACCCTTAGAGTTTAGGAGATGCAGGCCTGTGGGGGAACAAGAGGGGAAGGAAATGGTGGGGCTGCTCCCCAGAGGGAGAGCACAGTGGGTCCATTGTCTTGAGGCTTTTATCTTTCTTTCTCTCTCTCTCTCTCTCTCTCTCTCTTTCAAGGGTTTCAGCAGAATATTCACCAGTTTCCCAGGAATGCTCTTTCAGGGTTGTAGTCTCCACTTGATTGGTCAGTGTGAGGGTTGTTATTCATTACAGCAGGTCCTGGTGTCCCCCACCCCTTTTTGCTGCTTTGCTGAGACTAGAGCTGAAATCCAACTGAGGCCAAGATGTTATTTCTGGGGAGGTGACCTTCAGTTGTCTGTCTCAGTTTCCCTGTTCCACTGGGCCTGGCTTACTGGCCTGTCTCACCACCTCATTTTGGAACCTGATACTACCTTGACCACCCTTAGCTGATAGATTCTCTGGAGACAGCCCTGACTTAACATGTCCTTGGAGGACAGGACAATTATGGGTGAATGCAGCACCTGGCAGGAGGTTGGACAGCCACAGCTGTCTGGTCCCCAACCATAGGAGCCCTGTAGGCACCACCACACTTTTCTAAAGTCTAAGTGAACTTGCAATTCTCTGTGTGTGTTTCTGCTCCAAGGAGTCCCAAACTAATTAGATACATTTTATGAGCCCACCTAAAATCACAGGTTAGAGCTGGAAGGGACTTGACATCTAGTCCAGGATCCATTGTGGTGACTGATGTATTTCAGGGATCCCATGCAGGGGGGGTCACAGGTTAGAAGCCTGCAGGGAACAGGCGGGTAATACAAATGACTGCAGTGGCCGGATTTATTTCGTTATGCAGCTCTATGCCAGATTCTTCCAGTGCCCAAATACACTTTGCATACCTGGGAATATTCTTCATTTTTGTAAAGAAATCTATTGGCTACTAATTTCTTTTAATTAATTAATTATTATTATTATTATTTTATTGTATATATATATATATTTATTACAGATGTCTCTATTTTCTCCATTTTTGTCCCCCTCCACCCAACCCCCACCCCACCCCAGACCTTCCCCATCTTATTGTCTGTGTCCATGGGTTATGCATATATGCGTACATGTTCTTTGGCTAATCTCTTCTTGTCCCCTCCCACCCCCACTGAGAGTCTACTAATTTCTTGAAATGTACTCTTTCCCATCTCTCCATCATCTATAAAGTAGAGAAAATAGCTCTATCCTCTTCCTGGGGTTGTGAGAATTCATTGCATTAATAAGTGATGCAAAGGCCTGGCACACAGTCCATATGTCAGTGTCAGCTGCAAGACAACGAGGGTGGTGGAGGTGGAGGTTCTCACTTTTGCTGGAGACAAGGGAACATGAGCTATCACTTTTGTTGTGCCCAGATTACAAGATTCCCAAGAAACCACATCAGGGAGCCAATTCGATGTAAAAGCATAAGAATCTGTATTCAAGTTAACTTGAGCTCTCTATCCACCAGACCCACCGACACATCGGCTAGCCAAGTGGCCAAGAGAGAGAGAACCCCTCCCCGAGACCGGTTATATGGAGGGGGTTGGAGTAAGGGAGGAGAAAGGACTGTGCTTTGCCGATTGGCCAGGCACAAGTCGATGTCCCGTTCCTGGGTGTGGCTAGCAGAGGACGTAGCCCTTACCCTGGGGGAAGGTGGAGGGCGTAGCCTTCGCCCTTTCATTCCCCCCTTTGTCTTGGAACTTCCGGCTCAATCATGAGACGGACTGCTTTTCCATTCCACCGTTGCTAGAGGTTTATATTGGATATACTTTAACAAATGGTCTGGTGGAGGGGAAAGAAACTATTTTAGCTTTAGCAACTTCTATTGAAATAGGATTTTTTTTCTTAAAATTCCTCCATGGCTATTAAAAAGCCAAATTAAGATTAATTTATCTACTGTCCTGATGTTTGCATAAACACAACAAGAATGGTAACTGACTACCTTTGCTGGAATCTCATGGTTGAATTTTAATGTGCCCCCGTAGGGCCAGGAAGCCACGCCACCCAGCTGCCATCAGGCCCGCCTGCAGTATCTGCTGAGTTAGGTGAATTCTTCACCTGTAGCAATTCCACCTGAGCCCATGCTCCAGGTTTTAAGGCCCATCTCAGTAGCCCTTCTACCCGTTGCAGTCCAGAGTGTGTGGGGGTTCCGCAGGAACGTAGAGGCATCCCTACTGCTCCCCTTCTACTCTTACCAACTGCCAGTGATGGTAGGGCATGGGCCTGACGCTCCAGCGTCAGCCATCTTCAGGGCTTCCAAGCAGGATACCAGGCTTTCTTCGTGGCATTTTTACTGGCTTCAAGTCTTTAGAGCTCAGACAGGGCTCTTTAAAATATGATACTCCAGTCAAAGTTTTTCGTTAATAAAACCACTATTAGGAATCGGTCTTATTGAATCTATGCAAAGAAACGTATTGCCATGTTAGCATTGCCAAATTTTGGAGGAATTACATAAGAAGAAAGACATACTGCTCTACTCTAAGATTTTCTGACTTTCCTTGCCAATTCCTTTTAATTGTTGGCATTAAACTTTCTTTCTATGCATAACCATGCTTCAGATCTTCTACTCTAAACAGGCTTTTTTTCAGACTACCCCTGACATGGGCATGGTCACAAAGGCCTGCAAGCAGTACACAGGCTGCCAACTGTTAGCTGTCTTTCAACAGAGACCAAAACCTGATGGGCACCGTTCCCTGCCCAGGTGGGCACCTGCCCTCTTGGCAGCTAGGCACCCTTTACTTTTTGGGGTTCACCCCATATAGTTTTCTTTCAGGACAGCCAATATACATTCAAACCTGCAAGAGAACTAAAGGTCAATATAACATATTAATACAATGAAATATAATATTGGTATCATGGCCGCTTCAGGCAGTCACATTTTCTGCTACTAAACATGTGATTTTATAAATTGTCCTTGTCTCTTTGGAGCTATGTCCTGTCCATGAAGATGCAGGCATCATTTAAGTCTATTGTGGGGGCTCCTGGCGACAGGAGTGATCGCGAGTTATGTCACCAGCATCAGGCAGGTGGAGCACGCCGTAGCTTGAGCTTCAGTGGGTTGCGTTGATCTCTTTTGATGCTCCATTTGGTGATGAAGTTTTTTTGGACCGTGGATGGGTCCGCTGACTGGACGTGAGTGTGATGGATCCAGGTCGCAACGCCGTCTAGCAGTGGGGGTCGTTAGCACCACAGTGTAGGGACCCTTCCAACGTGGCTCAAGAGTTTCTTGATGAGGCCTTTTGACGTAGACCCAATCTCCTGGTCTGTGTCGATGAGGAGTTGGAATTGGGCTGGTCTCATAGATGGCACGAAGGCGTGGCCAAATGTCCTCGTGTGCCCTCTGGAGCCCTTTTAAGGCCTGCCAAACATGATTTCATAGGGAGTAAAGCCCAGGGTATAAGGGGAGTTCCTTACCCGGTAAAGGGCATATGGTAGGAGAGCCACCCAGTCCCCGCCAGTTTCCATGGTTAATTTGGTAAGGGTCTCTTTTAGAGTTTTATTCATTTTTTTCTACCTGACCTGAACTCTGGGGTCTATAAGCACAATGTAGCAAATGCATAACGGCTGTCTGTGTAAACGTTAAGCCGCTTTCCAGCTCCCAGTGTCAGTGCCTTGGTGAGTGCAATGAGTTCTGCTCGCTGAGCTGATGTCCCAGGGGGCAGAGCCTCCGCCCACACAGTGTTTGTGTTGGCAACCACCGCCGCACCTGCGTACCTGCACCCGTTCCGCACGAAGCTGCTTTTATACCTGCTCCAGGATTCCCGCACAGTCATGTAGTGGGGCATCTAGGTTAGGGTCAGGTAGCAGGGTAGCAGGGTTGAGGGCCGCACTGGGAAGGAACCGCACTCTAGGGGGGTTGAGCAGCAAGCTTTGATAGTGGGTCATGCGAGCATTGCTCATCCATCTATCAGGAGGCTGTTTTAGGATCCCTTCAATGGCATGCGGGGTTGTGATCTAGATCTCCTGCCCCAGGGTCAGTTTGTCAGCATCCTTGACTAAGAGCGCGGTTGCTGCAATGATTCTTAGGCACGGTGGCCAGCCGGCGGCTACAGGATCCAGCTTTTTAGACAAATATGCTACTGGGCGACTCCAGGGGTCTAAAGCCTGGGTTAAAACCCCTTTTGCCACTCCTTTGCGCTCATCTACAAAGAGGCGAAAGGGTTTTGTAATGTCTGGTAGGCCCAGGGCTGGAGTAGCCAAAAGAGCTTTCTTTATCTGATTAATTCCAAAATCCCAACCCAGCACAGAATATTACATAGAAAATCAAAGTTTCCAGTAAACAATAGAGATGCTTATAAATATCAAATAAATATTTACATTTACACCTTTTTAGTGAATAAGTATTTTTACAGCTTTGGGCTCTTGAGCAGATAACAGGAATATCATCCAAGTCCCCTGATGGGGGCCTGACAGGAATAGATGTGGGGGCCTTTCCCACATCCCAGGACAGGATTCTTGACCTATGTTTTATTTAGATAGAAACGGTTTTTATTACAAACAAACAAACAAATCCAAAACCAAGAAAATCAAGGCCAGAAGTACCCTCTGATGTTTTAGGGGTACCGAGGAAGGAGAAGTTAGGCAGTGTCCAGCCCTTCTCACAATCCACCACCAGCGACCAGTTCCAGCTTACTGGTCTATTATTTATTTAATATTCCTTTTCTTCCATCACACCAAAGCCATGCTTTCTAGTTAAAATTTTTAGCCTTAATTTTTAGGTGACATGTAAATAATTAACATTCCTTAGATTAACAATACATTCAAATTTAACAACAAGGATACATATTTAAGCAATAAGGATAGATCAATTTACAGAAACCAGTTTTTACCTGAAATAATCGTACTTTAGAAATTAGATTACTGCTATCAGTCCCTCTTAAAGACTTTGACATAACCTTTGATTGTCCTTAGTTTAAGGAAAGCAGGGTTTTTTAGATTTAAGAGATTAGTTTAAAAATAAATCCTCGAAGCAAGCACGCTTGCAGCCCCATAAAACTCCGCCTTAAAGCTCCACCCCTGAGTAAATCAGAGGGCGGGGCCTTTGCTGTTTCAAGATGGCGGCCCCCAGGGGAGCAGCAAACCATGCGGCCATGGCTGCCAAGGCTTGGAGCCCAAAATGGTGGCTGTACCAATAAGCAAAGGCATTTAGTTATCACAATAATACAATTTTTCCCAATTCAATCCGAACTTTTCTTTGTTAGGTTCATCTCTGCCATTTTTAAGGCCAAAACAGTCTCGGGTTTTTATTCTGTACTTTCCCTTTACACGTGCACAGAAATCCCACATGCATTTTAAAACTTTTACATTTCTAGCTGGGGCGATCTCCATGGGAAGAGGCCAGCTCGCATCCAGAGCTGCCGCCGCCCCCGGCCTCCCGGGTGTCCGGCCCTCAGGCTCCACGGGGGACCTTCCCCCGACCCGATGCCGACTGGGGCCTCGCTGCTCCCGCCTCCCGTGAGCGACACGCCAGCCCCGCCCCCCGCGCTCCACCTGGCTCCACTCATTCGCCACAAGCCCGGGGCCAACGCCGGCCAACGCAGGCCGCCGCCGCCGCCTCTCCCGTCTCATCCCCGGGGCGCGACCCCGCGCACGACTCTGCCTCGGCGCGAGCCACAACCCCGGCATGACCGGGGCGGGGAAGGGGACCCCATCGCTGTGACGGGCCCCCGCGACCCCAACCCTTTTGACCGTTGGCCGCGTGCAGGGCGAGGAAGCTCCCAAATGGGAAAAACCGTGGCCTCAAGGTCTCTCCCAGCACCCGCCACCGACCGGGCCGGAGGCCGAGCCCCCAGGGCTGCTGCCGCAGCCTAGCCGCCTGGGCTCGCGGCGCGGCCGGGCTCCGGGGCAGCCGCGCACCGGCTTCAGCCTCCGCATCCAGGCGCATCTTTCCTTTTCTGCGGCCCGAGGCACAATGATCCCCTGCCTTTAAACTCACATACTTTCACCAGACATTCATTCAGAGTTTAAATGATCCATCCAATTCCTAACAACTTTCCAATTTCTGAGAGAGCTCTAAAGCCTCCCGCAATCTCCTTGAACTGATCAATCACAATACCCAAAGGAGCAGTCTGAGTCCGTCCCGTCCCATAACATCCGTCCACTAAGTCCACAGTAAACAAAAACACAGACAGACAAACAGGGCCCCAAAGAACAGCCTTCCACTTCCATGGAAGAGACAGACGATGGCTTACGCCAAACCGGCGGGAACTACCCACCTCGTCTCAGATTGGGGTTTCTACAGACCTTCCGCCTTTTCGGAAGCAAAATTACACCCCTACAGATACAGATGGAGGATCGAGGCGTCCCCCGACTCCTCCCGCCCTTTGACCCCCTTGTGCGTCCACGGTCAATGTGGGCGATACAGATTTCAGAAGTGAGCTCACACAGAACAGATAAAGCACATAGAACAGACAAACACAATACACAGACACTTACCGCGGCCATGCAGATTCTACGAATTGGGGGAGTCCCTACATGGTCTTGGGAATCCCGGACGAGCCCCCAAATGTTGTGCCCAGATTACAAGATTCCCAAGAAACCACATCAGGGAGCCAATTCGATGTAAAAGCATAAGAATCTGTATTCAAGTTAACTTGAGCTCTCTATCCACCAGACCCACCGACACATCGGCTAGCCAAGTGGCCAAGAGAGAGAGAACCCCTCCCCGAGACCGGTTATATGGGGGGGGTTGGAGTAAGGGAGGAGAAAGGACTGTGCTTTGCCGATTGGCCAGGCACAAGTCGATGTCCCGTTCCTGGGTGTGGCTAGCAGAGGACGTAGCCCTTACCCTGGGGGAAGGTGGAGGGCGTAGCCTTCGCCCTTTCACTTTCATCTTCACTGTAGGGAAAGAAAACCTCTCAGCTCTGCTGATAAATGGCAACTTGGACTTGACCTCACTGGCGGGCAGACAACCTGTGGGGTGGGGATCCAGAGTGCCAGGCCATTGTCCTCAGCTCCTGACAATTGTTGCCAGGCAGGATTGTAGGCCTGGTGTTGCCAGATCTTTCCGTGTTTCTTATTTTTCAAAAAATCTAGAACTCGGGAATTTTAAGTGAAATTTATTGTCTGGAAAAAAATATATATATATATTACCATTATGGACCAGACAAATGTCTGTGGGCTGGACTCAGCCTTTACATCTAGTCTGATCACTGTTATTGGCAGGTGGGGTGAGGCCAAGGCATGAGGAGTGAAGTGTCCCCGATGGGCAGCCCAGGAGAAGGAGAACTGGCCCATATCCGTTCAGTCCAGTGGGGCCTCCCCCCACCTGCCAAGCCTTCCTCCCAATGAGCCCACTCCTTGGGAAGTTCTGTAGCTTGCTTCCTTTGAGATGGAGATTTCATTTTAAACCTTCAGATTAGAACTATGAAAAATCAAGGCAGAGAATTAGACTCATTTATTCTCTTCCTTTCTTTCTCTCTTCCTCCTCTCTCATCTCTCCCTTCTCTCTTGCTTTCTCCCTCTCTCCCTCTCTCTGCCTTTCTCTTGGTGCTATCCATCCGAGCCATATTCTGGAGAGGAGTGGAAGGAGCAGAGCGTATTGATCAGACTGAGTGGGTTAGAATTCTGAGGACTCTTACCTCTCAGTGCCTAGAGTCTTAAGTTGTAAAATGGAGATTAATAGTAGGACCTTCCCACAGGGCTGAGAATCAAATAAATTCATTCATCTAAAAACCCTAGGATGGTGCCCAGCACTTAATAGGTTCAGTAAAAATTAGCTATCAAATCACAAGAAAAAAACCGCATCTCTTTCCTTAGGATTCCAGGGCCATCTCAGGCACCATTTCTTGTATTTTCCAAGGTTAGGCAGGATTATTTTTGAGGAGTAGGGTGCAAATACTCAGAAGACACTTTACTTTGGATACACATACACATGCACACATACAGGGTGGAGTAAAAGGTTTACAGTGTGCGTGTGGAAAGTAATATCCTATATAATAAAGATGTAATACGCAAATGGTCGTTACATAATGACCCACCACGTAACTACTGGATCACGGATCAGCTGGGGCGGCGGGCGTGCAGCGAGCTACAGTGGGCGGGGGAGAGCTACAGGAGGGGGCAGGGCAGCAAGCTATGAGAAGGGGGGGGGGGGCGGCAGCGGGCGGAGAGCTACTAGAGGGCGGAGCGAGCTACTGGCGCACGGATTCGTGGGCAGGGCTACTAGTAATAAATAATAGTAAGAATAAACTGTGTTGCCTGTACTCACCACTGTAAACTTACTTTTGCCACATCCTGAATTTTCACAAATGCAGTGTCTTCACTTGTATTCTGTCGGGGGCTGGGATGGGAGGATGAGGTGGGGTGGGGTATAAAGTGGGAATGGGTTTGGGATCTTGTGTGGTGGATACAGAAGTAGACTAAAGTACATTTTGGCCTGGAAGCATGTTGTCACATAGGCTATTGAGTAGATTAGAGAGGTGTGGTATTTACTTAATTTCACATAAAAAAAGAAATCAATATTTT
Source organism: Myotis yumanensis (assembly GCF_028538775.1). Lineage (NCBI taxonomy): Eukaryota > Metazoa > Chordata > Mammalia > Chiroptera > Vespertilionidae > Myotis > Myotis yumanensis. The sequence goes on from NW_027223755.1 coordinate 104,501,556, forward strand.
CAATTATTTCCAGTGGTGCATTAAACTTACTGTGTCATATTTTGCTTCACCATCCCAGAAAGAGCAGCTCAGGAAAGCACACTGTGAGAGAAGAGGAAGTCTTTCCAGCAGTTCCAGAGGTCATCCTGCCTCCTGTCCCTTCCGGCATTGTCCATTGAGAAATTTGTTCATACACTCAGTTATCGGTTCCAGAAAGGTCTACTGATGTCTACTCCATTCCAGGCACTGTTTGAGGTGTGGGAAATTCTGTGATAAAAAACCCAGACAGCAGCCTCTGATTTCTCAAAGTTGATATTTTAGTAGAGGAGACAGACCACAAACATATCAACAAGAAACAGATGTTAAGTGCTGTGCTTGAAGTCCCTTTAAGCTGAGATCTGATTGATGAGAAGACCAAGAGGATGAGGGCAAAGGCCTAGAGGCAGGAAGGAATCCTGAGTCCAAGGAGCAGGACTGTGTGTGAAAGTGAGCAGGGGGAGGGGGAAACACTGGTGCGTCAAGCAGACAAGTGATGCAGGCTTAGTTTTAGATGGCTTCCGTGGGAAAAGCCCAGCAATAGTGGAGGCAAGAGACCCACCAAGTGGCTAGTGAAAAAGATGACAGCTAATGCAGGGATGATGGCAAGGAGTGGACAGGTTTGGGTACCAGAGTGCAACAGAACTTGCTGAGATCCACAACCAGTCAATTGTTTCTGGGTGAGGGAACTGCTAAGTGCTAAGTGCCTACTATGCACAGATCACTAGTCTAAGTGTTTCACATGTACTATCTTAACCCTGACAATAGACTGTAATGCAAGCATGTTAAACTCAAAGGCTAACATGGGCCAAATAAATGAGGCTTGCGGCCTGCTGGCCATGAATTTGACATGCTTGCTGTAATTCAATGGGGACAATTAGGATTGCCAGACAGGTAATGATTGGCTGAGCCAGACGGGCTGACCCCATAGCCTACCCTCTAGCCACTGCATAGCATTGTCCCCAGGCTCTCATCTATTAGGCCGGCCACAGAATGCACGGCTAAGCATTTCTAAACCCAGCAAATGCATGTATTTGTGTGCAGGTTATAAATAACCATTTCCAGCTGCCAGCTGTTGTTTAGGTTTGGAAAAGAAAAGAAGATCGTAGTGTGACTTGTTTATCTCAGGTAATTTGGCAGTAAACCGGACCCTGGGAATTTGAGTTACACAGGAAATGCAAAGAAAGAGTGACGGGGCTATTGTTCCAGGCTTTCAGAAGACAGAAGTAATTTAAAGGCCCAGAACCAGCCTGGAGGTGCATGTGGGGACTTAAAGAGGAGACTGTGTCTTAGAGCCAACCTTTACCTGGCTTTCAAACAGTCATGCTCTTTGTCTGCTGGGGTCCAACCCCAGCAGGTCCAGGGGTCCCCAAAGGTGAGGACGGAGTTGGCGAAGAAGGAATGACATGGAGACAGCGTTCACTTGATCAGCAGCCTAGCCAGGATCTCTAGCCAAGTTCTGGTCAGGATCTCCAGCGAAGTTCTGGTTAGGATCTCCAGCCAGGTGCTGTGTCCAGGTTCTCTTGCTAGGTTCTGGTTAGGATCTGATGTTTATTGTCTTGTTACATCCATATTTATACCAGCCGATTTTAATCCTGTCAATTTCTATTACAAAGGTTAGGGCGTTTCTTATCTCCATTCCAGGGAGTAAAGATTATGTAGCTTAACTACCCGCCTGGCACTTAATTAAGGGGTTGTATCTCCTCCCTAACCTCAGGGAAAAATCCCCACCTGGGGAAACAACCTTTCTCGGAGAGGTGACCTTGGTTAAAACACATAGCGCCAAAAAGGGGAGCAAACATATTAAGAACAGTATGCCATATACGCCAGGTCCCTTGAAACATATGCTGTGCAGATGTTTCTTCTCTGCAGCGACTGTGTCAAGCAGCAAGGATGGACTGGCTCCCGGCATTTGTCTAATAGATTTCTGTTGTTATGATGAGATTTCCTTAAAGAGCTCCCCCACCCCAATAAAAGGGCCCATGCATTGAGGTGAAGAAACTAGTGGCCAGATGCATGAATTTGTGCACATTGAAAGGAAATTAATTAGAATAAATATTTTAATATCGCTATTTGCCCTTTCTCTATAATAGAAGTGTCCACCAAATTCACGATCGACAATGACTGATTGAAACACATGCGTGTGATTGGCGCCAGCAAGAACTTTATATATATATATATATATATATATATATATATATATATATAAATAAATATATATATCGTGCATGCGAGAGTCAACTTAGCCTTTTTTATATTCTATACTAGTGTCCCAGTGCACAGATTTATGCACATTGAAAGGAAATTAATTAGAAAAATATGTTAATTCGTTTCTTGCTAATGAAAAGAAAATAGGATTCTACTGAGTCTCCTATCTACCTACTCCCGGACTTCTGTGACAATCAAATGAGATGAGGCATGGGAAAATGCTTCACATTTAGTTCAACTGTAAAATGGTTGCACCTGACTATGAAGCAAGTCGGGTTCCTGGGCTGAAGAAACTCCAAGGATGCTAGTTGCTAGGGAGAGGAAGCTGGGCATTGCTACGTAATGTCATTACCCGGTGCCCACAGTAACCGTTTCTGAGCTGGGCTGGGCTGTGGGCCGCATTTTGCACCAGGGGGTCTTGGCAGTATTGGCTGCAATTTGGTGGGGTGTCGCTCTGGGTGGTGGCAGGGCCTGTGTCCCACTTCAGGGAAGCTGAGTGTTGGTTTGTCGGCTCCAGGTCCTTATTTTTAAGTGGCCGGTGCATGTCATGGAAGCTCCTGCGTTGAGCATCTGCCTCCCTGGTGGTCAGTGCATGTCATAGCTACTAGAAGGACAGACACTTAGCCTTTTATATATCCTATATAATAAAGAGGTAATATGCAAATTGACCATCACTCCAACACACAAGATGGCCACCCCCATGTGGACACAAGATGGCCAGCAGGGGAGGGCAGTTGGGAGGGACCAGGCCTGCAGGGGAGGGCAGTTAGGGGTGACCAGACCAGCAGGGGAGGGCAGTTGGGGGCAACCAGGCCAGAAGGGGAGGGCAATTGGGGGGGACCGGGCCAGCAGGGGAGGGCAGTTGGGATCAACCAGGCCTGTAGGGGAGGTCAGTTGGGAGGGACCAGGCCTGCAGGGGAGGGCAGTTGGGGGAGACCACACCTGCAGGGGAGGGCATTTGGGAGCGACCAGGCTGGCAGGGGAGGGCAGTTGGGGGCTACCAGATTGGCAAGGGAGGGCAGTTAGGGGTGACCAGGCCAGCAGGGGAGGGCAGTTGGGGGCGACCAGGCTGGCAAGGGAGGGCAGTTAGGGGTGACTGGGCCAGCAGGGGAGGACAATTAGGGGCGACCAGGCTGGCAGGGGAGGGCAGTTAGGAGTGACCAGGCCGGCAGGGGAGGGCAGTTAGGGATGGCGGGAGCAATTAGGCATCGATCAGGCTGGCAGGGGAGTGGTTAGGGGATGATCAGGCTGGCAGGCAGAAGCGGTTAGGGGCAATCAGGCAGGCAGGCAGGCGAGCGGTTGGGAGCCAGCAGTCCTGGATTGTGAGAGGAATGTCCGACTGCCCATTTAGGCCCGATTCCTCGAGGCTTGGCTTCTCCGCTGCGGCCGGACCAAAGGCCTGGGTCCTGGGTGCCGGAGGAAAACCAGTGCCAGCAGCCAGGGGAAGGAAGGCCTATTGCGTGAATCTTCATGAAACGGGCTTCTAGTAGATAATAAAACCCTAACATGCAAATCAACCAAGTAGTGGAATGACTGGTCGCTATGATGCGCACTGACTACCAGGAGGTAGAGACTCAATGCAGGAGCTGCCCCCTGGTGGTCAGTGGGCTCCCACAGGGGGAGTGCCGCTCAGCCAGAAGCTGGGCTCATGGCTGGCAGGCACAGCGGCGGTGGCAATAGTCTCTCCCACCTCCACGGCAGGTGGACATCCCCTGGACTGTGAGAGGGCGCAGGCCGGGCTGAGGGACTCCCCCCAGTGCATGAATGTCATGCACCAGGCCTCTGGTATAGAATAAACTCGCTTAATTAGACTTGCTTTCTGTTTTAGCTAAACTTTTCCCAGCCCAATGAAGCACCCCAACTTCTCTTTCAGGTAATTGTCAGCAACACAGCAGTAAATATCAGCCCGAAGCACATTATTATTGTAGATCACACAGGGAGAAGAAAGGGTAAAATATTGAACTGCAGCAGTGTTTGACTATATTCTGCATAGTGAGAAAACCTGAAGTCATTTTCAAGGTCCACCATTTCTTACTTCTTTTCAGTCGGGTCAAGTTTCTACTAGTAAGCTTTCTAAATCTCCGTTTTACGGCTAATGAAAAGAAAATAGGATTCCACTGAGTCTCCTATCTGCCTACTCCAGGACTTCTGTGAGGATCAAATGAGATGAGGCACTGGAAAACGCTTCACAGGCATTTGGTTAAAGTGTGAAATGTTTCCACTTGGTTATAAAGCAAGTCGTGTTCCTGGGCTGAAGAAACGCGAGGAGGCTAGTCGTTGCTAGGGAGAGGAAGCCGGGCATTGCTATGTGGCATCTTTACCTGGCGCCCACAGCCACCGTTTCTAGGCTGGGCTGCGCTGTGGGCCGCATTTTCGCCATGGGGTCTTGGCAGCATCAGCTGTGATTTGGTGGGCTTTCGCTCCTGGGTGGTGGTGGGGTCTGTGTCCCACTTTGGGGAAGCTGAGTGTTGCTTTGTGGGTGCCAGGTCCGCGGTGCCGTTTCTCTCTAAATGGTCAGTGTGTGTCACGGCAGCTCCTGTGTTGAGCGTCTGCCCCCTGGTGGTCAGTGCATGTCATAGCAACCGGTCAGATGGTCAGACACTTAGCATATTAGCCTTTTAAATATGTAGATAATGGGATGAGCCAGAGATTTTTCAGTCTTCTGCCTAGTTACCTCGTAGGTTGGAAACTTGAGGCCTGTTTTGTTGGGGCTGTACAGAGCTTAAAATTCTTTTTAAGTTACTTGTCAGCATTTAAAAATTAGAATCTTTGCCCTGGCTGGTGTGGTTCAGTTGGTTGGGGGTCATCTTGTGCACTGAAGGGTTGCAGGTTTGATTCCTGGTCAGGGCACATGCCTGGGTTTTGGGCTTAATCCCTGGTAGGGAATGTGCAGGAGGCAGCAGATAGATGTTCCACTCTAACATCAATGTTTCTCTCTCTCATTCTCCCTTCTTCTCTCTCTAAAAATTAATTTAAAAATCTTACCAAAATTTAAAAAAAAACTTCCCATTTAAAAAAAATTAGAAGCTTTCTCATAAAACTGGACTTCTCTGGAAAAATCGAATCCAACAAGCCTGAGCCCACATTCCTGCTTGGAAACCTGCGGCTGGAGCCAAATAGTGATTCTCCATTAAGCTGGGCAGGTGCTCTCCAGGTTGCCCTGTCAACATTCTGCCCCCTTTACTCTGCCACATTTGTCTTTGCAAAGGCTGTAGGTTGAAGCCAGGATCAAAGTTCAGGAAGCTGGGATGAGGCTGAAGGCCTGTGGAGGTGGGGGCAGGGTGTGCAGGGAGCAGGCAGGCAGCAGGGTATAGCAAACACTGTCTGAGCAGCTGCTAGACTGACTCATTGCCAAGTTCTTCTTCCTTGCTCTGTGACCTTGGGTGGCTTTGTGTTGCACATGACAGGGAATCCCAAGAGCTATTAGCTGGGGCAAACCCTACAGTGTAGTGCTCAGGAAGCACTAGGAAACCATGATTTCCAGACAACCCATTAGAACAGGCCCCAATTTTCCTCCCTTTTCTTTCTCCCTTTTTCTTTTTCATTTCTCATCTCGTCTAGCTATTTCATGAAATCTTTGCCCTCATCCTAGCTGGTTTGGCTCAGTGGATAGAGCATTGGCCTGCGGACTAAAGGGTCCTGGGTTCGATTCCGATCGAGGACATGTGCCTGGGTTATGGGCTTGATCCCCATTGTGGGGTGTGCAGGAGGCAGCCATTCAATGATTCTTATCATTGATGTTTCTATCTCTCCCTCTCCCTTCTCTGAAATCAATACAAATATGTTTAAAAAAACAAAACTTTGCCCTCAAATAAATGAGCAGGTACCATAGCCTATTGGCTTAGCTAAGAAATTGTTTCCTGAAACCATTTTGTCGTTTCATTCTTATCTCTCATGCATTACAGATTAATTTCTTAACAGAAGGCAGTTTGTTCTCTGAAAATATTATGTTCTCTTTCCAGCAAGCTTTGGGCCCCCAAGGTTCATGGAAGCTACTTCATCTCCCTCCCACAGACCACCCCCTCTCAGACCTCAGATGGGAAGGCTTACAGCATTTTTCATTATATTATATCTTTTTTTTTAAAAATATATTTTATTGATTTTTTACAGAGAGGAAGGGAGAGAGATAGAGAGTTAGAAACATCGACGAGAGAGGAACATCGATCAGCTGCCTCCTGCACACTTCCCACTGGGGATGTGCCCGCAACCCAGGTACATGTCCTTGACCGGAATCGAACCTGGGACCTTTCAGTCCGCAGGCCGACGCTCTATCCACTGAGCCAAACCGGTTCTGGCATTATATTATATCTTTTAAAATTTGACTCAGCCTTTGGACATTTAATATTTTTAATTTATTTTACTTTCTTGAATAGGAAATAGATCCAAATAAATCATTCAAAAATAAAAACAATCACCTCACACCTGTCAGAATGGCTACCATCAATAAATCACAAACGCCAAGTGCTGGCGAGGATGTGGAGAAAAAGGAACCCTCCTGCACTGCTGGTGGGAATGCAGACTGGTGCAGCCACTGTGGAAAGCAGTATGGAGTTTCCTCAAAAAATTAAGTATGGAGCTGCCATTTGACCCAGTAATCCCACTTCTAGGAATCTATCCTAAGAAACTCGAAACACCAATCAGAAAGAATGTATGTACCCCTATGTTCATACTAGCACAATTTACAATAGCTAAGAGCTGGAAACAGCCCAAGTGCCCATCAGTAGATAAGTGGATAAAAAAGCTGTGGTACATTTGTACCATGGAATACTATGCAGCAGTAAAAAAGAAGGATCTCTTACCCTTTGAGACAGCATGGAGGGACCTGGAGAGTATTGTGCTAAGGGAAATAAGGCACTTAGAGAAAGACAAGTATCACATGATCTCACTCATATGTGGAATCTAATGAACAAAATAAACTGTTGAACAAAATAGATCCAGACACATAAAAGCATTGAACAGACTGTCAAATAAATCTCAGAGGGAAGGTAGCGGGGGGATGGGGGGTGAGAAGAGATCAACCGAAGATCTTGTATGCATATATGCATAGACAGTAGGGTGGTGGAGGCCTGGGGCGGGGGCGGGGGGTGTGGGCTAGAAGGGGTCAATGGGGGGGAAAGAGGGACATATAGTAATACATTCAACAATAAAGAATTTTTTTATAAAGCAAAAATAAAACCAATATAAAGAATATACATTGAGCCCTGGCTGGTGTGGCCCAGTGGGTTGGGTATCATCCCATGCATTGAAGGGTTGCCAGTTTGATTCCCGGTCAGGGCACATGGGCTGGATCCCCGGTGAGGGGCATGCAGGAGGCAGCTGATCAATATTTCGCTGTCACATCAATGTTTTTCTCCCTCTCACGTCTCTCTCTAAAAATCAATAAAAAAATCTTTTTTTAAAAAAAGGGGAAAAAACCCATACATTGAGAAGCTACTCCTGTGCATGTGCCTTCCAGGTGGTTTTTTGTACCAATAAAACCAATATGAGTATACATTCTTATTTTCCCTCTTTCTTAGAGAAAAATTGCATGCTATATAAACTTTCCACCCCTTGATTTTTTTCACTTAACAGATTATCATCTATAAGATATATAAGGGAAAAAAAGATGTATAAGGAGCCTGCTTATTTTTTCTTCTAACTCAGCGGTTCTCAACCTGTGGGTCGCGACCCCTTCGGCGGTGGAACGACCCTTTCACAGGGGTCGCCTAAGACCATCCTGCAGATCAGATATTTACATTACGATTCATAACAGTAGCAACATTACAGTCATGAAGTAGCAACGAAAATAATTTTATGGTTGGGTCACAACATGAGGAACTGTATTTAAAGGGCCAGAAGGTTGAGAACCACTGTTAACTTCATAGTATTCCACTCCATTGTGTGGATTCACCATATTTATTCAGCGAGTCCCTACTCCTAGACTCAAAGGTTATTTCTAACGTTCGCTGTTGTAAGTGATGATACAGTGACTACCTTGTGCATGCATTTGTTTCCTGTTTGTGGAGGCGTTTTTTCACGGTAGACTCCTAGAAGTGATATTGCTAGCTCAAAGGGAAAATGTATTTATCCTTTGAGGATATCTTTGAAATAGCCTCCAAAGGGAAAGTGCCATTTTGTACTCCTCCCAGCAGTGCTCAAAAGTGCCTGCTTCCCAGCTCTTACCAACAGTATATTGTCAAACCTCTGGGTTTCTGCCATTCAGATAGGTGGGAGTGGAATCTCAGTGGGACATTTGTCATTTAAATCAAATTACATAGACATATAAGACCGAGAGCACTGCGAGCCCTCCTATTCGGACAACAGAAGAAATAAGCTTATTTTAGTAACCTAATGGAGGCACCATCACCCCAGCGGGGAGAAACAAATTCTTTGTTCAAAACTCTGTGATGGGAGGTCCCTGCAGGGGCCCTCTGCCTGCAGGATTTCCATTGACTCACCTTCATTCTTCAAAGCCCACCCCTGCCGGTCAAGGCTGTGCATTTGCCTGAGTGGATGGTGTGTTGTGACTGCCAAGTTTGCCTCTCCACATTGGGCTTTATCTGGCCAATAGGGAGCTCCATCTCCCTTTGCCCTTGAGGAATCATTTTCTTCTAATCCCCTTATTAATTGCTTTAGGTGTCCGAAGTACATTGAACAGGTGCACCACAGAAAGAGATCCTTAAGTCAGACTCCCTCCCCAGCCCATTCTGGCCTTCTTGTACTTGTCTTTAAAGATCTGACAGAGGCAATGTACTTAGTGGTTAGGCATGCAGGCCCTGCGGCCAAACTGTCCAGATTCAAATCAAGGCTTCCCTACTCCTTAGCTGGGTGATACTGGACACTTTCCTGACCTCTTTGAGGCTGGGTGCCCTCCTCTGATAAGTGGGATAACAATAGCACCTATTTCGTAGGGTAGTTGTGAAGAGTAAACGAGTTGATTTATGTACTTGGCCTGGAGCTCAATGAGGGGCACACAGTAAACTGATGAAGGTGAGGTCCTGGTGGTGGTGGTGGTGACAGTGCTGCTGCTGCTGCTCATGCTGAGGATGTGGTAGTGATGATGGTGATTAGGAGCACACTGAGCCCTGCTGCATGTTTGTGACCTTGAGCAAGCAGCTCGATCACCCCCATTTTGTTTCTCCTTTCATCATTGGTTTGTAGCAATGGGCATAATACCGTCCATCTAAAGCGAGAATCAGCGAACTGCTGCCTGTGGGCCAAAGTCTAGCCTGCTGCCTGTTTCATTTAGTTCTTTGTTTGTTTGTTTGTTTGTTTAGAGAGAAAGGGAGAGAAAGAGGAAGAGACAGAGACAGAGATAATGTGAGAGCGAAACACTTATTGGCTGCCTCTTGCATGTCCCCCATCTGGGATTGAGCCCACAGCCTTTCGGTGCATAGAACACACCCAACCAACTGAGCCATACCAGCCAGGGCACTGCTGCCTGTTTTTATGAATAAAGTTTTATTGGAACACAACCACACCTGCTTGTTGACATGATGTCTATGGCTGCTTTCACACTGCAATGGCAGAGTTGAGTAGTTAGTTGTACCTGAGACCTTATGGCCTATACAGTAAAAAATATTTACTATCTAGCTCTACAGAAAAAGGTTATTGACCCCTGATCTACAGGAGTGGTTGTAAGGATGTGGGACATGAAGCTTGTGTAGACCTGGCACGTATTTAGGTGTTCAGTACAGTGGGGCTGCAGCAAGCCAGCATTTAACTTTCATGAACTACATGCCCCAGTCTTGTCCCCACTTCTGCTACTCTCCTCCAACTCCAAGAGGAAAATTGGAGTAATTACAATAAGAATAGTTTAATTAGAAATATCATAAATGATATTTTTATCATGTAGCACACATTTCCATATGCATTAAATATTGCACATGCATACTAGTCTGCAGCAATGGATCTGAAAGGCTGTGTCCTGGAGACTGTGCTTTGTGGGAGGTGTAAGGCTCCTTTTCAGGGGTAATTTTGATGCCGATTTCCCTTGCCCGATGACTTCAGAAGCTAACATCCAAGGAAGCAACAACTCCCCTCTGAATGGTAGCGATACATATTATTATCTGCATCTAGAGCAAAGTAAAACTGAATGTCACAGTTTTCCTACCACTGAAAATAAATCCTGAGGCAGATAAAATCTCTCTGAAATCATAAGTGAGAGAATGATATTATAGTTAAAAAATTCAGTGCATTCACTTCTTTTCATCTCTTCCCCAGGCGCACATCTGTTTTATAAAGTGAGGTACACAGGTATCATTTACATTTGGCCTTATTTATTGTTTCATGGCTGAATCTGGCAGGTCACCTTGCAAAAGGCAGAGGAACATCCCCTTAATTTTGCAGGCAGCATATATGTTAATGTTACTCCTTCCACCTTGCTCCTTGAATTGTGAGAATAAAATGAGATCTCAGTAGGAGGATACTCAGAGAAGTTAAGTGCAGCAGCAGTAGACGGGCCTGGTGTAATCTGGTTCCTCCCATCCTTGGCAAGAAGGAGCTGTGTCCACATGGAGTTACCTGGAGGAGAGAGGGGCTCAGTGGTGTGAGGACAGGGGCATTAGATAACAAATGCATGTAATTAGAGCGAATTATCTTCATTGGAAAATAAGCACAATGTTTTCCAATTTAATGAATAAAGAAGCTTCTAATTAACTCCAGTAAAGAGATTTGCTTTCATATTTCAGTAGTTAAGCTCTATGTTTTTTGTATTAATATTTTGTTTTTATGACCCAACTTAATGGTGGTTTCTTTCCTTGTTCCTTATTGGTGAAACAGAATTTTATAGAAGAAAAGCAAACCCGGAGATAATTTAGTCTATTGTTGTTTTTTTAAGGAAGAAAATATGGTACAGAGAGATCCTGTTGGATCCTGTGACTTATCCAGGGCGCCCTAACTGGTTAGCTGTCCACTGGACCAGGTCCCCAGTCATGTGTCTGACCAGCATAGGAAGGACCTCAGCTAGACTCTGGGTCCGCCATGCTTACCCTGGCCTAGCTCTGCTTCCTTCCTGCTCCCTACCCTTGCTCTGGGCCTTACTTGGCCCTGCTGGCATCGTACTCGCCTCAGAACTACTTCTGCTACTAAAAACCTCCTTCTCTGTCCCCTGGCCACCAGCCCACTCTGTCCTGTTCCAGGTCCAGACCTGTCCCTTAGCTCCTGGCTCTGCATTACATGGCCTGTATTACCTGGTGTGTCCCTCCTCTGACAGCCAGAGCAAGTGATTGTGGGAGCCGTCCACCCTGGCTCTTGCCCCAGAGCCTCAGAGGAAGGAAGTTGGAATAAAATTGGCCTAACAACTCATATCACTTGATCCCTATATCCTGGACTCTTTTCTAAAAATAAAAAAATATAAAAATAAACAACTTTATTTTTTAGAGCAGTTTAAGGTTCATAGCAAAACTGAGTAGGAAGTACAGAGCGTTCTCATATATCCCCTGTCCTAACACACCTACAGCCTCCGCAACTATCACCACCCCCCACCACAGTGGTATGTTTTCCTAGGCTCTTTCTCAGCCCTAAATCCTGGGTTCTTTGTCTTAAGGCAAAAAAAGGAAAAAAGAAAAGGAAAGAAAGAAAATACACACAGAATAGTCTAAGTGGGTCTCTGTGACCACAGAGGCAGGCATGCAGTCAGTTTCAGCTAAGTCCGTTCTGTCTTGTCATTCTCTTAGTCTGTCCCAAGGCTGGCTGGTCACCGTGTCAAAGCTCACACACAGATAACCCTGCTCTGGCCCTCTTAACCCGACTCTCAGAACCAGTTCCAAATTCCCGAGGCTGGGATTCTGATTGGCTGCAGCTGGGTCAGGGTCCCACCCTGGGGATGGGGAGGAGAAGAACGGAGAAGGGGGCAGTTTAGGGTGTCATTACGGCTGAGCAGATAACCCAAAAGATGTTTACCAAACCATGATATACTGTCTAATCCATGGTCTCCTGAGAAGTCAGCAGGCGTCTCTTTTCTAAATCCTTTTAAATATTGGCCCCAGAGTTTGCCCAGAGGTTCATCTTTGGGCTTTAGCTCTTCCCTTATTCTCACCTTCTTAGAAAGAGCAACATGTTTACTCCTTCCACCTTGTGCTTTATTGCCCGCTGGGAGCCCCACCCCCGTCATGCCCCGGTCATGTGTAGACCCACTGGAAGTGACCATGTCCAATGGTCCCCATCTCTTGCCTCTCAATAGGTCATCACTAAGCCTTCTTTTTTTTTTTTTTTTTTTTTTTTTTTTTTTAAATATATTTTATTGATTTTTCACAGAGAGGAAGGGAGAGAGATAGATAGTCAGAAACATCGATGGGAGAGAAACATCGATCAGCTGCCTCCTGCACACCCCCCACTGGGGATGTGCCCGCAAGCCAGGTACATGCCCTTGACCGGAATCGAACCTGGGACCCTTCAGTCCGCAGGCCGACGCTCTATCCACTAAGCCAAACCAGCCTCGGCCACTAAGCCTTCTTGCTCCTGCCTTCTGAGTGCTCTTGGCTGATGGGACATGTGGTTGTGGCATCCTCACAAATAGCCACTCGAGGGTGGAGTTGGACAGTTTGGGAGACGCCTTGACAATGTGCAGTGACTCTCATTTTCTATTTTAAAACCAAGGCAATCCATTAATTTTTCATTAAGGAATTCTTTTATAATGGACACTGCCATAAAAGCTCTGCATTTAGAACAGCCTGTTTAAACATTCTGGTGTCGATCTGTTGAATTTATGCATGCCTTCAAGTGTTAGGCTTCCCGTTTTCTGAGATAAGCAACAATTTTCTCTGAAATTGCCCATTATGTGAAATGCGGGGATTCCTGCTAATTCCCATCTGTATCATCACCTGTGTCCAAGTTTGGGGTTTGGTGCAGCACATCTGAGGTTATGTGTATGCACAGTTGAAGGTATTTTATAATCCAAACAATTTAATAAAAATGCAATTCGACTGGGAAAACTAGAAGCTGTGGGCCCTTGCAGAGTGCAGATAATGCTCCAGATTAAAGAGCTGAGCTTTGTTCATTAAAGTCAAGTAACGTGTGTGAATTAGCATTTCCTTGCCGTTGCTTTATTTCAAGAGTATACCATTTCCCCATCATAATAATAGGCTACATTTTCTTAAAATCATTTGATTATGATTTTCTTGCCTATCCAGTTTGCAAATAAAAAGCGTTTGTGGTGATAAACTAGTTGTTTTAAAACAGCCTTAATCTCTGGTTCTGCTTTTCAACTGCTACAGGTCAGACTCTGCGAAAGGCTGAGAGAAGCCGGTCCTGCTCTCGGGAGAACAAGGAGGTAAATGTGTCACTGGCGAGGGCTGGTGGGAGGCAGCTACTTGAAGGGACGGGAGAGCAGGCTGGGGAGTAAGTATTCCTGGCTCTCCTCTCTGAGTCCCAAGCTTGAATCCCGACTAAATAATAGTTGGTAACTAGAGTTATCAACCAGTGTCACTTGGTAATAATCTCTTGTTGAATGTGTCAGTTAGCTTTGTCTGTGTAACAAATCACTATAACGTAAAAACAGCCATGCATTTATTCATAATTCTGTGGGTCAGCAGTCTGGGCGAGGCTTATCTGGGCAGGTCTGCTGCTGGGCCAGGTTCTGCTGACCTCAGCTGGGCTCACTTAAGCATTTGTCACTCACTCTTGTCACCTAGGGCTATCGGCTAGAATGCTTTAGTTCTCCTCCAATGTTCTCTCATCCTCCAGCAAGCTAGCCACATGGAGGTTCAAGACTTCAGAGTTTGAATGGAAGCGTAGGACCTCTTGAGTCCTAGCTCAGAACTGGCATGGTCACTTCTGCCACTTTCTGTTTCTCAAAGCAAGTCACAAGGTCAGCCCAGATTCAAGGGGTGGGGAAATAGGTCTCACTTCTTTGAGAGGAAATCTATAAAATATTATGGCCATTCTTGAAATCTACCATTCTGAACCCAACTGCTCTGTGCCAGGCACCAGCTGGGACTAAGGCATGGGTGAGACAGTCCTTGATCTCAGGATGTGCAACAGATTATAATACAGAAAGTGCCAATATAGTGAGAGAAGGGCAAAGAAAGTAGAATTTCAATACACAAAGGGGGTCACCTAACTGCCAGTGATTATTAAGAAAGACTATGCAGAAAAGCCGATGTGTAGGCTGCCTCCTAAAGGGTGAGTAGGAGATTTCCAGGTCAAGTAAAGGGCACGATCAAAGTCACAGAGACACGAATAGGAAAGCAGCAAGATCATTGAGCCTGAGATGGGAAGTGGTACAAGGACTCATAGGTTACGCAGGGAGGTCTCAAACTCAGGGGAGTTAAAATTTGAGTCTTAATAGTGGCATATGGGTGCAGGGGTATGAAGGTGTATAGCTTATCATAAATATCAGCCAATCCTGAAATTCATGGACACTTGGGTACTAACATTCTTGATTGTAAAGTGACACAGTTCTAAGGGAATTTCTCAGGCTCAGCTGGGCCCAGGGGCTCAAAAATGGCCACACAACTTGGTCTTTCTCTTTGTACGCGTGGCTCTGCTTCCTCTGTGCTGGCCTCCCCCTCAGCCAGCTCTGAGGAGGCAGGTTGGGTTTGGACGCCCCATTTACTTTGTTGTGACTTTCACCCTTTCCTCCTTTTCTCAGCTGCAGCCAGAACAGCCAGTGTGGGTTTTCTTCGTATTCGATCAACCTGCCTGGAATGAGGGCTGGGACATAACTTGGGAAGTTTGATGCTGCTGGAATGATCTAAATAAATGTCAGCTCCAGTGGGCAATCTAGATGCTGAGCAAGGGTGGATTTTCCTGCTCCTCTCTGGTAGGGAGATTTCTCTGGAAGCAGGCGCAGGTGTGCTCGTCTCCTGCAAAGAATGGGAGTGAACTCAGGCCTGCACGCACCTGGTCTTCCTCTGCGAAGTGACCAAGGATGGTGACCAGCCCTGCTCAGCCAGGAATGGATGGTGTAAACCTAACTGATGTCTTGGGTTACGGAACAACAGCATCCCACTCATCCACGTTAAGAAGTTAGCTGGGACCCCAGGAAGCAGGGAGCAGGTAACCAGTGGAAACACTCTCCCTCCCCACGCTCCCTGGCAGCAGGACTCCCCCCCCCCCCCCCCCCCCCCCCCAATTGCCACCACTTTCCCGGCTAGGCTACTCCCATCACATCAGTTGCCTGAGAGCATTTCAGATCACACTCCTCTTCTGAAAGTGAGGGAAAATAGAGAATGGGGTTGTTTATCACAATATTCAACTTTCACCCTGAAAGATATTTATGGTAAGATGGCTTTGGTCCCTCTGAAAAAGAGGGTGCTGACTCTCAAATAGGGCTTTTGCTTGGTCAGAAAAACAAGAGAAAGAAATTAATGCCATGCTGCCAGGATGTTCATCCTGATATGTCATAACAGGCCTTTTCCATCCACCTCCTCTTTCTGCATCACCCTCCCCCCCCACCCCAACCCTCCACCCTCCCCAGTCTGTGGAATCTGCACCTCCTGATGCGCTGTGCCTTACACAGGATGCCAGGTGTAGACAAGCTCTGTCCCCATGAAAGATGAGAAAAAGACATGCTGGTGAGAACAGGTGGATGACATACGGCGTGTTTCTTGGGCGGTGAGGTTACACGGGCCTCCTTACACCTTGGCCGGAGAACACGTGGTTTCCATGGGTACTTTTCTGAGTGTTCAAGGGCCAACATGGCAAAGGAGGATGGGCAGCTGTTCTCAGTGTGCTTGCCAGGCTCAATTCAGCCCAAATATTGTTTTATTTGGCCCATACTCTATTACAATTTTTTAGAATGAGGTGTCCACATTTAAAAATTGGAGATTTCACATAAAAATGCACACTTCTGGCTTCTTTGGAAAAGTGGAGAATGACAACAGGTCCTTGTTCCTATATGGCAACAATGGCCATGGCTGCTATTGAGGATGTGCCTCTTTCAGGAGAGCCCTCCAGGCTGCCTCCCTGCCCCGTCTCTGCTCTACAGCAAACGGGTTTCAGCAGCTGCATTGCAGGCCCCATGCTGAGTGCTTAATGGCAGTGGTTCACAAACATTGCTGGCCGCAGAATCACCCGGAGCTTTTCTATACCCTGACATCCAGGCCTCTTTCCAGAGCAGTTAAAGCAGAATCTCTGGCAGCGTGATCCAGGCATCGAGTATTTTAATTTCCCCAAGTGGTTGTGATGGGAAGCTGGGGTTACAGGTGGTAACTAACCCCAGGTGCTTCCCTGCACACGCCCTGCCGGCCTGGCTGGAGGACTCCCCTTTTCAGGATGGCAGACATCATAGAGGAGACCCAGGGTGCGGGGGAGGGAGAGAAGACTTCCTGGAAGAGGCATCTTGAGCTGAGGCTTCGCAAGGGTTAGAAGCATTTCTGAAAAATGTGTCTTTGATGGTTGGCTTCAAGTCAATAGAGACTTCCATGTAGCTGGTAAAAGTATTCTCAACAAGTATTCATGGTTCCTGCCTGTGGAGATTATATAGTGTTTATGGCCCTTAGTCATGAATTATTAATGATTTTGAAATTGTGGCCATTGTAGTTTACTCAGAAATCGTTAGGAAGTAAATTTATCATGCAGTGTTTTTAAAGGAAAGGAAACCACAGAGGAGAAAGAAATCTTTATTCATCACCTCCCTGCCCAGTGTTCACACTGGTGCCCAGCAGCACCGGGGCTTGTGGGTACGGCACTGGGAACACGTCCTTCTACTCATGGAGGCAACTGTGAATTAGCCCCACCAGGTGCTTCTGCAGCCAGCCCAGTCATGTGACCTTGGATGAGTCTCTTGACCCCTGTCCTCACTTGATAACACCCACTATGGCGACTGGTTTGCAGCTAAAGGCTGCAGTGTTCTGAAGCACCTGGTATAGTGCCTGACCCATAGTAGGCATTCCATAATGTTAGTCACATAATGTTCATCATTCCTTAGAATGTCTAGTATTTAACCGAGAGAGCCATGTCCTTGGACGAAGAGGCATTATAACTGTACTTCTTCTTTTTATAAAATCTATTTCAGAGTGGAAGGGAGAGGGAGAGAGATAGGAACATCAATGATGAGAGAGAATCCTTGATCGGCTGCCTCCTGCACACCTCCCTTCTGGGGATTGGGCCCACAACCCAGGCATGTGCCCTGTCTGGGAATTGAACCATGATCTCCTAGTTCAGTTGTCGGCAAACTGCAGTTCGAGAGCCACATGCGGCTCTTTGGCCCCTTGAGTGTGGCTCTTCCACAAAATACCGACTTCTGCGCATGGGCCACGAAGTTTCAAACGCACTGTACATGCACGCCCGCACGTGGTATTTTGTGGAAGAGCCACACTCAAGGGGCCAAAGAGCCGCATGTGGCTCGAGAGCCGCAGTTTGCCGACCACTGTCCTAGTTCATAGGTTAACGCTCAAGCACTGAGGGGCACAACTGCACGTATTACTAAAGGGGTCTCCCTTGCATCAGCACCCCCAGGCAAGTGGGCCCCAGCCAAGTGAGCTCTGTCCCCCCGCCCCCATCTCAGAGCTGCCTGAGATGATGGACTGCCTTCTTTTGTAACTGGAGATGCGGAAAAAACCTCTTGACAGCACACTCATCTACTGGGCTCACTCTGTAGAGGACTGCAAGTCATTTAACTCAACCACCTCGGAGAGATTTAGCTTTCCTTTTGCATGCACACGCATGCATGCACGTGCACACACATGTGCGTGCATAAACTCTTCCGGCTATGAAGCAGAGACTCCTTTCAGATCTGCCAAACGAAATAGGAGATTGGATCTTGGCAACACATCCAAGGAGCGAGTCCGGGATCCAGGGTGCATCCAGCGTGGACACACCTCTGGTCCCGTCTCATCTCTGCGCCTTGTTGTCTTGATGCACCTCTCTCATAGTTGTTCCTTCTCCAGTCCAGAGGCCAGAGAGAGAGTCTGATTGATCTGGCCAATCAATACTAAAGGGCATTTAGAGGGCTCT
This sequence comes from Myotis yumanensis, assembly GCF_028538775.1. Lineage (NCBI taxonomy): Eukaryota > Metazoa > Chordata > Mammalia > Chiroptera > Vespertilionidae > Myotis > Myotis yumanensis. The sequence goes on from NW_027223755.1 coordinate 104,519,658, forward strand.
TGACACCAGCCCCCGCACCCAGTTTCCCTCTGTGAGAAATGCCCACCTGTCCAAATTTCAAATGATGGTCTCGGAAACAGAGCATGGTGAAAATGAGACTTTAATACACTCTTGAGAGTGGATGTCCATTGTACAGGCTCACACGTGGGCCAGGGAACACAGCCTATTTATTTAGTCCCTCCTCTGGTTCCTCATTGGCTGAGTACTATGAGGTCACCCGTTTCCTCATATGTCACCTAGGTCTTGCTGTCTCCCATTGGGCCATTTAAAAAAATTGGGCTAAGGCCTTTCTTTTTTTTAAAAAAATATATTTTTATTGATTTCAGAGAGGATAGGAGAGGGAGAGAGAGTTAGAAACATCAATGATGAGAGAGAATCATTGATCGGCTGCCTCCTGCATACCCCCTACTGGGGATTGAACCCACAGCCCTGGCATGTGCCCTTGACTGGAATCGAACCTAGGACCCTTCAATCCACAGTCTGACACTCTATCCACTGAGCCAAACCAGCTAGGGCTGGGCTAAGGCCTTTCTAGCTGACTCCACCTCCCCTGTCTAGCTGAGGCAGACCCCTGGGCGGGTTTCCACCATAATGCTGGCCCACATGCAGTTCTTTGTTCCTACATCCTCTTCCCTCCTCCCCACGTTCTCCTGCCCTGGGGAAATTCAGCAAATTCCATCAGAAGCTGACCATGCTGGAATGGATCACAGAGGTTCATTTTTTACACCTCTCAATAGGCAACTGCTGTAATCAAATTTTTGTGTGTCCTTCCAGAAATATTCTGCAGACCATATCTACCTTCTCTGCCCCAGCCCCCTCCTAACACAATGATAGCATGCAATGCACATTGCTTTGCTCCTGGATTTTGTTTTCACATACCAACATGTCTTGGAGGGCATTCCATAGCAGGACACACGCACAGACTTCATTCTTCTTTATGACTGCATAGTACTCTGTCATGAATGCACAGGAACATAAACCTTTATTTGAAACCTTTGGGGCCAAATAAAGTTATAAAGTAATACCGTCCCAGTATGGCCTGGGACAGCACTCTGTAATCAAATGCATTAATATATCTGTAGGAAAATAAGAATATTCATACTAAGTGGGATAAAAAAAAAGACTATAAATTTCATGTCAGTTCCGATCCAGTTTTGTTGCTAAGTAATTGCATATAAAGGATTGCCCATAAATATATTGCTGGTTCCCGGTGGTGACTGTCTAGGCTATTAATGGTCTTTGGCTACTGCAAGAGCACTTTAAAGACGATCCTAGAGCAGACATCTCTGTGCACATATGCAGGAGGAGTCAAAGGTTAAATTCTTAAGAGCGGAAATTGATGGATCAGAGGGCATGTGTTGTTTTAATATTGATGTTTCTGTTTTGTCTCCTAATAGTGCACGAGAGGGGCAGAGCTTTCTGTCCAGGCCCCCTTGTAGAATCCTGCCCAGATTCAAGGGGGGCTGCCCTTGGCTGAGGTACACACACCAGAGCCATTCATCGGCCACCCCGTTGTCCCCTAGTCCACTTGTCTGAGCAGGGCGTGGAGCAGGGCACTGTCCTGAGAAGGACTGGGGGCAATCCAGCACCTTGGTTTCTGAAAACCATCTCTCATGGGCCCTCAGCCTGTGGCTAGTTGCAGAGGGCGGGGGAGCGGGAACCTGGTGACTTACCGTAAGTTTCAGAGTCCACTAACATGCCAGCAGGGAGCTCTTCCCTTTCCTTATTTCAGTTCTCAGCGTTCTTGTCACTTTAGCCTTCTGGGGAGTCAGGAGCTGCTTCTTCCATATTTAAAGATCTTAACTGCTTTGTTTAAAAATTTAAATAGAAAGGAAGAGAGAGAGAAAGACCGTGCAAGCTGGTGGTGCTGCATTTACCAGGACCTGCCTGATATGACAGCTGACGTTCCACATCTGCACTTTTCCTTTTAGTTCACATTCTGGCAGAGAAGAATTAAATCCATTTTACATCCAACTGCCAAATGTGTTCCCACTTGTAAAGTTAGTGTTGTCAGTCTTTCCGCTTCTTGAGTCTTGGTCTCTGTAGCTTTGAGCATTTGGAGTGTGGGGGTCCTGGTAACATGGACAACTGATTTCTGCAGGGCGAATCAGTCACATGGCAGGGTTCGAAGCTGTGCAGCAAAGGAGTTGAGCCTGGAACCCCGGAACCAAACAGCCTGGGTCCTAGGCCAGTGTCCTCACTCAGGAGAGTTGCCTATTCTGTCTGTGACTCGATTTCCTCTTGGAGAGAGTAGGGGTGCTGCCTACAGAGCCGGCATCGCAGGCTTGTGGGAAGAACTCAGTGAGTTAATGTCCATGAAGTGCTTAGTGCGGCAGTGGCACATACTAGCTGCTCAGTAATGATGAATACTGTAAATTAGGGCTGGCAAGGTCAGAACAGCCTGTTTAAAAAGCTAATACCTTCAGAGTCAGAGGTGGGCGAGAAGTCTTTCCAAGGAAAGCAGGACTTGAACTGGGCTGATGAAACAGTATATAAGCCCTCACATCAGAATGACTTGCCCCTGAATCACCAGCCTACTCCAGGCTGCAGCCAGGCTGGGAGCTGCAGGATGCTGTGTGCAGACATAACCCCATCACCCGAGCTGCACAGCGGCAAGGCCAGGACGCCAGCCATGAAGCAAAAACAACCAATTTCTGATAAAATGCCAGGAAGGAGATTGACATGCCTAAAACCTTCCTGGTACCAGCTTAGCTTCCCACACAAGATTAAACTCTAGGAAAAACCCTGATCAGAGAGCTCCAATTTGGGACCAGAAAGAGATAATTTTGACAGCTTTTCCTTCCCGAGCCTGTGTGGCTCAGCAGTGTGCCCTTCAGCAGAGCATCACCAGAGTTTCCTGTATTCTTGAATCTTAGGCATGAAATTGCATTGAAAGTGTCTCCCTTTACCTCCCCACCCCCAAAATCACTTTATGGAATACAGACTGTCATTAGAAAAGAGAATGATACTATCTAAGGAAAGGAGGTTCCTGTGAATTACTCGAGAAAGCTATGTCTCCTGGGTGAAAGTGAGCCTGTGAGAACTGCCCCCCAGGCTGGGACACCTCTGCAGGAGCCCGGCCAGGGCCATGAGAGTCAGGCCATGTGAGATCCAGTCCCAAGTCACCACTGCTGACCTTCGCATACTCATGCTCCCCTCTTTGGGCTTCTGTCACTTCTGTGGTCCCCATGTCTGACAAGAGCCAATGGTTCTGTGACTTCAGCTTCATTAGGGTCCATAAGCCTGTCTCAGACAGTTCAAGTGACAAAAGCCCTCCTCAAACCAGCTGCAGCAAAGATGGGAAGTGGTGGCCTCACCAGGGCTGGTCCTCAGCAGGCACAGCTGGATCAGGTGCTCTGACTCAGCACCCTCTCCTCTGCCTTCTTCCATGACGGGCCACTGTCCAGCAGGCTGCTCTCTCTTGGTGCCCGCTGGCCACAGCAGCTCCAGGCTTCTGCACAGAGGCCATGTAGCACGCCGGAGAAAGCACAGGCTCTGGAGCCACATGGCCTGGGTTTGAATCCTGGCTCATCAGTTACCCAAGTGCCTAACTGCCTCCGAGCCTCAGTTTCTGCATCTGTAGAACGGGGACAATAGTGGCACCACCTCATCAGGTTCTTACGGTGCTCTGAACATTGCCTGACATGCAGTAAACCCTGAAGAGGTGACAGGGGCTGATTCTTCATCTTCTCCTTCCTGTCATAATTCTCTCAGTGACTCCAGAAAGCTAGAGCAGCTCCCTCACTACAGGGTCAGCGAGTGCTCGAATTGAGACTCCTGGCCAGCCGGTGGCCGTGCACCCACCGGAAGACAAGGCTGGGGTGGGGTCAACCCTGAATTAATAACATGGTAAGGAAGAGGTTTTCTCCCAAAGGACCACCAGGACCCTGTTACCAGAAGAAGGGAGCAAGGACAGTGGGCAGACAAAAGACAACAGCTGTCTACCACCCTGCCACTTTGTAGTGGGAGTGGTAACACTGACAAGCAGCCCAGTTGTTAAAAAATGCTTTCCCGTCCATCCTACAAGATCCTGTGAGGTAAGCAGTACATCCGCACCTTGCAATGAGGAAACCTGGGCTCAGCTATGAGGCCACCCGCCCCATTCCACAGTAAGTGCAGGGCCGCCGAGCTGAAACTCCGTGTTCTGTGCACTGGTGCGCAGTGGTGAGAGGGTGGATGGTTTCGGGAGGCAGCTGGGGGACCTTCGGGATCTACTTAACCATCCCCAGGCTCAGTTTTTTTATCTGTAAGATGGGCGTCAGCGGTCCTTTCTCCCCAGGTATTTGCAGATTCACTGAGGTTGGGGAGATAAACACAAGCCCAGCCCTCCTCGGGACTCCGTGGATTCTGATCCAGGCCACCTTCCCTCTTCTGTTGTTCAGAGCTCCATGGGGAGAGGGGGACCCCATACTCCTGGGACCACAGGGTCGGGCAGGTGAATAAGAGGCCAGGGCAGTGGCCACCAGATAAATGGTAGCTTGGTTTCCCACCTGAGAAACCAAGACAGTTTGATACTCACCTTTCCCCGCTAAATGCGGTTAGTGATGGCTGGATTCTGATTAGAGGCCTCTGAAGAGATTATAGGCCCTCCTCGCCCCCCATTATGTAATTCAGATCAAAACCTCTGAAGTAAGTGTAAGGAAGTTTAATAAGTCCTGAAGTTATGTTTCCGGATGACTACTTTGATACTTTTTTTTTTTTAAAGAAACCTAAATTCTTTAAAAAAAATATTCTTTGGGCTGCTTGTGCTTTGTTGGTGCCCTGGGAGGAGGCTTCGCACTTGGGAGATAGAATGGCAAGAGTGGTCAAGGGCAGGGAAAGGGTCCAGGTAGACTGCCTGGGTTGCATCCTGACTCTACCACTTAATAGCTGTGTGGTGTTTGACAAGTTATACAACCTCTCAGTTTCTTCGTCTGAAGAATGGAGCTGAAAATATAATACCTTTTCATGGGGTGAGATAATTAAAGAATAATACATATAAAATATTAGAACCATACCTGTTTAAGCATATGCCCTTATTATTCATCAAGTCCTGCCACTGGGTCCTGCCCACTCCATGTTCCATCACCTGGTGTAGCTGGGGGAGGCAGGGTTGGTGTTGTTCACACTAGGAGGCACCCATCTCAGTGGGGCCTGCACCAGACCTTTTTCATCTCTTTCTGATTCCAGAACTAATGCATGCTGAGTGTAGAGAAATTGGAAAACACAGGAAGGTGAAAAAATTAGTCATTATCGTACCACCTAGCTCATCACTATCACTTGTTTTGATATTTTCTTCTGGCTTTTTAAAAAATGCAACTACATATATTTCAGAATTAGGATTCACAGAGTAAGTACTTTTTTTAAATTAAATGTATCTGAGATTCATCCATATTTTTATAAGTATCATTAGTTTATTTTTTGTTGTTGTTAATCTTCACTTGAGGATATATTTTTTTACTGATTTTTAAAAAATGTTTCTTTATTGATTTTTTTAGAAAGAGAGGAAGGGAGAGAGAGAGAGAAACATTGATGCCTCCTGCGTGCCCCCTACTGGAGATTGATCTCGCAATGTGCCCTGACTGGGAATTGAACAGAGACCTCCTGGTTCGTGGGTGTATGCTCAACCACTGAGCCATACTGGCCGGGCAGTTTATTCTTTATCAGTGTATAGACCTGCAATTATCCTTATATTAGAAAAATCATAAAATAGTTTGAATTCATTGTCATTGAAAGTTTCTAGTTTGTGCATTAAATACAAATTCCCCTTTAATTTACTCCAATCTCAATCTCATTCCTCTCCCTAGAAATAACCAGTTATCAACTGGATGTTCATCTTCCTAGACCTTTTTCCATTTGTACAGTTCTATTCATTGCTTCAATTGAGAGTGCGTTTGGCTGCAATTAACAGAAAACCCAACTAATAATGGCCTAAACCAGGGGTCAGCAAGCTTTTCCTGGAGAGGGACAGACAATACATACTTTAGGCTTTGGGAGCCATGCTGTCTCTGTCACAGCTACTCAGCTCTGCTGTTGTAGCACGAAAGCAGTCATAGTCAATATATGAATGATTGTGGCTGTGTTCTAGTAAAACTTTATTTACCAAAATAGGCAGTAATTTGCTGACCTTTGGCTTAAAAGTAGGGATTTTTTTGGCCCATATGGTAAGAAATCTGGAAAAAGCTTCATAAGAAAAACCTAATATTTTACAAATCCTACCAAAAATATCTGAGAATGCCTGACTCCCTAAAGCTTGGATATTAACAGGCTTTTATATTTTTGCCAGTAGTACTCTGTCCTTATTCCTGTGTTTTGGGTAAATGCTTCTGTCTGATCTTCCAGCTCACTGATTTTCTCTGTATCTATATTCTTCTAGTCAGTGTCTTTTAATTTTTCTATTCTGATGATTAAATCTTTAAAAAAATTTTTTTTATTGATTTCAGAGAGGAAGGGAGAGGGAGAGAGAGAGAGAAACATCAGTGATGAGAGAGAATCAGCTGCCTCCTGCACGTCCCCTACTGGGGATTGAGCCCACAACCCTGACAGAAATTTAACCTATAACTCCCTGGTTCATAGATTGATGCTCAACCACTGAGCTACACCTGCCTGGTGATGATTAAGTCTTTCATTTATTATTTCTAATTAATTCTTTCCCATAATAGGCTGTTCTTGTTTGAGGGAGTCGGTATCCTCTCTTATCCCTCTGGGACTATCAAACATGTTTTAAATATCTCTGCTTGCATTGTTGTCTCTGTTTCTTTGGTTGTTAGTTCTTCTGTTTGTTGAGTTGGTCCCTCTCTTTCAGTGTGAGTTTTCCTGGGATGTTTAGTAATTTGTAAATATGTCTTCTTCCATGTACTGTAATCTCCTGTTTTCTTCTCTGTCAATGCTGTTTCTTTTCACTCTAATTCTCTGCCAGGGACTGTGGGCAGAGGGATGGAACTTGCTGTAAGAAGAGTGGTGCTCATAGTTTGTCTTCCGAGCACGGGATCTCCCGTTGGCTTCTGGATAAGTTTTGCTTTTCTGACCCCCAGTCACATCTCCTACTAGCTGTGTGGAGTAAAGGGCCACCTCCTGGTGTCCCCGTGGAAGTCGTCATTCAACTTCTGACCTCAGGCGCCCTCCTCCCCCTGGAGAATGTGTCCACTGCAGGTTTGCAGCAGCCCAAGACCACCTTCCCTTTTTACAGCACTCCTTCCGGAGTTCTGAACGTGGCCTGTTTCTTTTCATTCATCCATTTCTGTCTGCATCCATTTCTCAGGGATTTCTCAGCATTTGTAATCTGCCGATGGCACCCTCCCTATTTTTCCATGCTCTATCGATTTTAAATGGTCATTTCTGTGGACTTGGAAAGGAGAGGCTGATGTGTGTACTTGCTCTTGGTCTTCCCAACTTGAATCCGTCTCTAGGTGACTTCTTGTTAGAGTTGTCACCTTCCTGGTGAAGTTCATTTTTCTCTAAAAATATACTGTGTCAGAACCAAACTGAATATTCCAACTATGAACTGATAAATGTAGGATGTAGGGATGGGTGTACTTTCTGAAAGAACTGGGTTCAAAACTAACTGCTCTCTACTAGCTTGGTCAAGTCCCTTCACTTATCTAAGCCTCAGCTTTCTCACCTGTCCAGTGGGAATAATGATCCTAACACCTAGCTCATAGACGAGTGGGAGTATCAATTGAAACAGTGTGCTAAGTGTTTAATATGCGGCCTGGCATATAGTAGGTGCTAAAACATGTTAGTTCCCCTCCACTCTCTGTTCTGGCAAAATTTCTAACATACCCACTGTGTGTGCTGTGGGGTGGGAGTGTTTGGCAGCCACACCACACTGTTAGCCCGTACTGAGCACATTAGCTAAAAGCCCTGCCTTTGTCTCATGGACTTTCCTTCCAGAGCCTCTCCTCGTACAGGACCTTTACCTCGGCTGTGATGATGTTATCAAGCTGTTTTCATCTGTCTCTAGCCTGTAGCAGGTGATCTAAACCCAGATTTCGTCATTCAGTTTATTCTGTGTGACTCCCATCTGAATGTCATCCACAGAATTAATAGCCTTTCACAGCCAGATCCAGCCATTGATAAAATTATGGCCTGGGATGGGATCAAAGACAGAACCATGGTATGCCACCCTTGGGGGGAAGAGTTATTTAGATGACTGGGCAAGGTGATTAATTTGTGCAGTTCCTGTAATAGCATGTCCTTGTGGCTTGATTATAATGATGCTATTAGCAACCATGGGTTGGGTGTTATTTACCATAGCCAGGCACTGAGGTAAGCGGTTTTCATATATTAGTTCTATTTCCCATAACAGGTCAAAGTAAGTCTTTGTATTACTTAGGACAATTAAACAAACACAACCTCAATCCGCTTTAGTGGAGGGGGGACTATGTTACTGCATTAGAGGGCTCTAAAGAGTGGGTGCTTCACAGCATCCGAGGGCAGTGATGCGTCTGGGCGTCAACATGTCAAGAATGGTTTCAAGATGGTGAACCAGTGCCGGGTCCTCGGGGGTCCCGGAAAGTCCTCTCTCTGGCTCTTACCTTTATGCCTGTCAGCATCGGTGTCACTCTCACTTGGCACAAACCCGCTTTCTCGGTTTCTCAGTTCTCCTGGCAGAAAATCGTCCCACCAGCAACTCCTGAGTTCACATTCCTCCTCTCGAGAGAATAGTCAGATCTTCCTGAACCTTTTTGTCCAAATCCCCCAGGATTGTTGGCCCTGTTGGGTCAGGTGCCTGCTCCAGGCCAGCCGCCTGTGGGCAGCGGTGGGACAGCTGTCTGGACTGGCCTCCAGGAGCCTCAGTGCTTGACCTGTGGCCATGGGGAGGGCGACGCCCAGAGTCCGGCAGCACGTTTTATAAATGACGGGGAGGCTCGGAGCCACACAGCTAGTGAGTAGAGGAACCAGGACTTCTTCTCGGTTTTGCCTGATGCTGAACTCATGTTATTCACGCTCGGCTCCTTATGCGGGGCTACATTGTCCCGGCGTGGCTTCTGTGGTGGTGTCGGTGAGGGCTGGACAGCGTCTCAGGCCGGAAGCTCAGGACCCACTGTAGGCCTTCACCCCGTGCAGCCCAGACCAGGGCTTGGGGACCTTTGGGCCGGGTTGCTGATTTATTTGGTGACTCGGCAGAGGCCTCGGCCCTGCCATCACAGCACTCCCGGCTTTGTGGAGGGCCCTGCTGGCACTTCAGGGGATAAGCACGGACTGGAGTTTAGTGAAGTTAGGTTTAGATTCCAGCTCTGTACTGGCTCACTGGCGACTCCGTGCCTCAGTTTCCATAACTGTAGAATGGAGATAATTCATGCTCTTTCAGTTGTTGTGATGATTCATTGAGGAAAAACATGCCAACCCCACGTGGCCAGCTCCGAGGAAGTGATTCTACCAACGGTGGGAGTTTATGAATCCTGAAACGGTGGGGAGGTACGGGAGTCAGAGGAGGAACCTCAACTCACCAGCAGGGTAGGGAGTGGGAGGTGGATTGGCCAGGGTGTCAGGAGGAGGTGACATTGAAGCTAATGGACAGGTAAGGCCGGGCAGATAAACAGGTGCAGACACCTGGGCATATACCAGTTTGAGGGACCAGCAAGTAGTTCATTGTGATAGAAGCAAAGAGTATGTGTGGGAGCGAACGGGGGTCACGGAGGCTGGTGATGCAGGCGGGCCCATAGAGAAAACGTCGCTCATTCCGGCAGTCACTTAGCAAATATCTTCAAGTACCTGCCGTGGGCCAGGCCCTGCCCTGGCTCCTGGAGATTCCACAGTGAACACAGCAGACACAAACCCGCACTTTTTCGGAGCTATGTCCTAGTGGTTAAAGGCAGACCCTAAGCAGATAAGTAAATTATAAGGGTGTCAGAGGAAAAAATACAGCAGAGAAGGGGGCTGGGAGTGCTGGGGGCTGTTATGTTACATGGGCTCCTCAGGAGGCCTCAAGGAGCCGGTGAGCAGAGGCAAGGAAGCGAGAGGAAGAGGGCGTTTTGGCAGAGGGAACAGCAAGCACCAGCGTCCTTGAGGGCATAGCCGGTGTGGCTGAATTACGGGGAGTGAGGGGTAAGGTGGTGGGAGGTGAGGACAGAGGGTAAAGCCAGGTCGGGTAAGGACTTGGGCTTTTGTCTGCGTGAGGCAGGAGCCTCGGGAGCATGAGTGAGAGAGGGCCAGCACAGAACTGATTTAGCAGTGCGTGTTCTCCCTCTGGCTATGTGTGAGGGCAGAGCGGAGCCCTGTGGGCTGTGGCAGAACCCCCGGAGAAGGGGGTGGCTGGCAGTGGGGGGAGCAGAGGAGGTGCCGGGTCCTGAGCATCGCGAGGGTAGAGCCACTTGGACTTGTTGGGCTGGATGTGGGTGGGAGAAAAAGCGAGGATCTGAGCAACCAGAAAGCCTTTGGTCATCCCTGAGGTGGGAAAGAGGGTGGGAGCAGGGGTAGGAGGAAGAACAGGGCTTCAGCTTCACACCTGCCAAGACCTGGAGCCGACAGCTGGGTGTGGGAACCTGGGCTTGGGGCAAGCCTGTCCAGCTGCGTCTGTCTGGAATGTGGAGCCATTGATTTTTTTTTTCTTTTTTGAAAAGGGAGGTAGGGTAGGTGGAGGTCATTAGTTATACAATAATACGTGAAAGCAGCTTCCTTAAGAAAATTATTTCTAACCTTCTAGATAAGGCTCAAGTCCCTTTTGCCAATTCCTACCTCTCCCTAAGCCCAGGCTGCCCCTCCTGGAATGACTGTTGTCACGAGCTTGGCATGCACCCTTGCAGACCTTTCTCTGTGCATCTGTGTACCTGAGTGTACCCTAAGATATATGTGGTATGTTGGAGTGTGTGGATTTTAACAAAATGAGGTCATGATGACTGTGTTTTTCTGTAACTTGATTTTGTAACATGCAACTTGCCTCGCCTTCCTGAACTATACGAAGTCCATCCTGGGTGTTAAAAATAAACCAGGCCTTTGAAAAGAAAAAATCTCATTACAGTCAGGTATGGACAGACGTAGGGTCATTTAGCCATTTTCCTGCCGGAGGCTTAGCATTTTGTACATTCCTCCTCGGCACCTGTGTGCGTCTTTCCAGGAGATTCCATGGAGCGGAATGGCTGCGTCAGAGGACATGGGAGCTGTGTGGGGACTGCTTTTGTCTTGTTTTAGTGAATGCTGCCACGTTACTCCCCAAAGTGCCTCTGTCACCTCACTCGCCAGCCAGCCGTTGCAGGCTCTTAATGAGGGAAGCCAGGAGATCTGTGTTTTAGAGCAAATCCCAGTGGCGGGCTGTGGGTTGGAAGGAGCAAGCAGGAGACCGAGAGATGGTGGAATTTGTGGGCTGCTGTTCCGCTCTTAAGAACGCACATTCAGCAAGGACACAGGCTGCTTTAGGGGCTGGAAGCGACTCCCAACCCCTTCTCTTCCTCCTCAGGCCGAAGAAGGACCGTCTCCTGCAGCCTGCACCCAGCCTCTCCCCTGTCAGCCCGGCTCTATTCCTAGCCCTCTGTCAGCCCGGCTCTATTCCTAGCCCTCCTCGCCAGCTGGAAGTCACCCCCTTTGGACAGACACGCCAGTGGAGACATGGGAAAACCGCTGTTTCTGTTAGTGCAGACACTTCTCTGGCATGGGGCCCCCATAACCTTCTCTGCCTGCCACCGTGATGACACTCAAGGCTGGTGCACAACCAGGTCCTGATTGTCACCAGCCCGGGCCTGTTCCCAGGGTGTGAGGGCAGCCCCTCTCTGAAGGCAGAGCAAGTCCTACCCCCAGCTGCTCTCCCCAGAAACAGGCTATCTCAGCCTCTTCCTACTCTGGGAAAAGGGAAGTTGCATCCTTAAAAAAGTCATGTCGTCTTTTCTTTGTGTGAATTTCAGGTGGTGTTAACTTTGTGGCATAAAACGCCTCCGGGTAGCTCAGGGAGCTGGCTCTAGGGTAACTGTGAGTTCAGATGTTGTACCATCATGATTAAAACCTCTGCATATTTCTAATCAACGTCATCTTAGTTGCTAACATTTACTGAACATGCATTATACACCAGGCAGTGCTTTAATAATCGTTTTATGTGTATAAGGTGGATGCTTTTAATCATCACCCCCCTTTTTTGCATTTTTAATTGAGATACTAGAAGCCTGGTGCACAACATTTGTGCACTTGGGGGGTAGGGGAGTAGGTGGTCCCTCAGCCCAGCCTGCGCCCTTTAGCAGTTCAGGAGCCCTCGGGGGATGTCCGACCGATAGACATCCTTAGCCGCAGTCGGACATCCTTAGCGCTGCCGAGGAGGTGGGCCGCTGTGCTCAGCAGCCGCCAGCCCGGCTTGTGGCTGAGCGGCACTCCCCCTGTGGGAGCGCACTGAGCACCAGGGGGCAGTTCCTGCATTGAGCGTCTGCCCCCTGGTGGTCAGTGTGCGTCATAGCGACCGGTTGTTCTGCCATTTGGTCAATTTGCATATTACCCTTTTATTATATAGGATAGGATAATTTACACAAAACAAAAATCACCATTTAAAAGTGTACAATTAAACAGTATTTAGTATATTCACAATGCTGTGCGTATTCCAAACCTATTTAGTATATTCACAATGCTGTCTAATTCCAAACCTATCACCCAGAGAGGAACCCTGATCTATTAGCAGCTGCTCTTCATTCCCCGGCAGCCACTCATCTACTTTCGTCTCATGGATTTGCCTATTCTGGACATTTCATATAAATGGAATCATAATACGCAGCCTTTGGTGTCTGGCCTTTTTCACTTAGCAAAATGTTTCCGAGGTCATCCGTACTGTGTGGGTGCTTCGTTCCTTTTGTGACCAAAGAACGTTCCGTGGTACGGACATACCACACCCTGTTTGTCATTCATCCTTTGATGGACATCTGGGGTGCTTCCACTTGTTGGCTGTTGTAAACAGTGCCACTAGGACATCAGTCCAGTGTGACAGGGGAGGAAACCCTGGCACAGGTACCTTCTTCCACTCACACCAGCAGGTCAGGGTTCTTGCCCGGGCACCTGGCTCCACAGCTGAGTCCTGACCATCTCACTCGCTGCTCAGCTATTGACCGAAGACCCAGGAATTGAGGGCCGATGTCACATACCTCCATGGCAACCAGATTTCAGAATTTAAAATTGGGGTCTGGTCCTGGCTGGAGTGGCTCAGTTGGTTGAGTGTCATCCTATACATCAGGAGGTCGTCAGTTCGATTCCTGGTCAGGGCACAAGCTTGGGTTGTGGGCTCGTTCCCCAGGGCAGGGCATGCAGGAGGCAGCCGATTCCGGGTTCTCTCTTGCATCAATGTTTCTCTCTGAAATTTTTTAAAAAATGGGGGTCTGTGGTCCAAGGAATTCATTGTACTTTCGGGACTTGGGTCTGTCCTGTTTGAATTCAGGACCACTGTGGGAAGTCCTGGCCGAGTCAGGATTGCCTATTCAGTTCAAAATGCATTTATCGATGGCCTTTGATGTACTGAGACTCAGCCCTGCCTAGGAGCTGTGGTCAAGGGGGAAAGACCTACTGTCTTAGCCCCCAGGAAGCCGGCTTTGGGCTGGAGACAGCGAGGCAGGAGGTTGGTGGGGGAGGACTCTCCCAACAACATCTGTGGTGGGGGGCGGGGTAGGGGGGAAGGCAGGCTCGGGCAGAGGGAGGAGTTGAACTTCCATGCAGGCTGTGATGATCCCATAGGGAGCTCTGGGGATAGTGGCCCTTCAGAGGTGTTTCCAGCTGAGACAAGAAGCCTGGGTCTTTGTACCCTTGGCATCCACCAGTTTCAGAAAGTAAGCATAAAGAGGCTTCCTGGAAGGGACACGGCTTTGAGCTGCCAGCCGCCACCACCACACCCGGCAGCTGGGGTGGGAGCGACCTGGGCCTAGCTCAGTATCCACGACGCGGGCCTAGGCCTATGTCCAGGTGGCTTTGATGAGTGCCCCCCAGAGAGCGGTCTGTGAGGATGCTTCTGGACTCAGCTGAAGGAGGGCGCCACGCCGTCTGGTGGGGGCAAGCAGGGAAGAGGGGGCATCTTACCAGTGTCAAGAAGCCTTGAACCGCAAACCTGTACATCCAATGCCAGCCCCTGAGCTGCTCCTCTAGGGTGTGCCTCCAAGTCTCAACACAAGTGCCCCAAACACTCAGCCCTGCTTCTCCCCAGCCTTCGCCTCTGAGAATGGCATCACCGACTGCCAGTTACACAGGCCGGAAACTCTGGGTTCACCCCCTATACCTCCCCTCCCTTGCCTCCTTTTTCCAGCCATTAGCAAGTCCTGTGCCTTCACCTTAAAAATATCTTCTCCCTGCTTCCTCCAGGTTCCGGCACCCCTTGTCTGAACACCCGCAGCCGCCTCCTACCTGCTCCCCAGCACCCGCTCTGGGCCACCTCCACTCTATCCCAACGTCCACCCTCTACCCCAGTAACCCAGAGTGGCTTCCCATGGCCTGGGGTTACGGGAAAGCACCCTGCTGCAGCCCGCGTGGCTTTGGTGGTCTGGCCAGCCCCCTGTCATCCCTTGCTCCCCTTGCCCCTGGCGCCAGCCCCTTTGTCTCCCCTACTCTGCTCACTCTCATGTGCATCCATTTTGCTTGGAGCACACTCCCCTCTCTGCCCTTAGATTAACTTGTTTGGTAGGAGGCGCGCAGTAAACCCGAAAGGAGGTAGGAAGGAAAGGAGGGAGAGAGGAAAGGACCGCATGGTCAGTGAGGGGCGGGGTGAGAGGGGACCGATCCTCAGTTGATGGCAGGCGCCTGTGCACTGTGTCCCCACCCCAGCACCGGTACTTCCCTTGGCGACACCTCCCCCATGGCATCGGAATCACTGTCTTTCAGTGGCCTCCTCACTCAGTTCCTTGAGAACAGGGATCTTGTTTTCCTGCCTGCCTTTCCTCTTTCCTCCTCATTCCTTCCTTTCCACAGATACTCTGTAAGCTCCGGATGTGTGTCAGGCACTGCCCGGGGCTGGGAGATACAGCAGTGGGAGTTAGCACAGCCCTGCCCCATGGGTCTGGCATCCCAGTGGGGAACCACCAACAAACAGAGATACTTTCAGAGAGTGAGGAGGCCAAGAGGCCTGGAGCAGTCAGGAGAGGCCCCAGGAAGGGCCACACCTGCCCAGAGGTGGGGAGACAGCAAGAGGAGGAAGGCGCATGGCTTCTCTGAGAAGCAGCCAGAGGGCTCCTGGGGCCAGGGGTTTGGGGTGTGTGTGTGTGTGTGTGTGTGTGTGTGTGTGTATAAATGAGGACAGAGAGGGTGGTGGAGTCAGGTTGCATTTGTCTTAGTCTGTCCCTTAGCTCAGTGTCCAGTCCATAGGAGAAGCTGAGGAAATATTTGTGGAATAAATAGGAAGGACCCTGCTTGCCCCTGTGGAGAGGGGGAGTGTCCATTCAGGCCACCCAGCTTGTCCTTAGAGGGAAAAGTTCACTGCGATCCGGCGGGTGGAGGTGGAGGTGGAGGAGGTGAATGCCACCTAGGCTGCCTCTCCTCCCATCAGGCCAAGCAGCCGGTCCTGCGGGACTGAGAGGCTCTGACAGGTAACTGCAGCCCTAAATCAGTTCAGCGCCAGCCTGGGAGAGCGGAAGCCGGCATGCCTTATCCTTACGAGTGAGAGGCTAGCCATGCTTCACGTGTGCTTCCAGGTTCCTTGCAGGCCTGAGGCCCATCCCCCGCTCTCAGGGAGGAGGGCCGGAGGATGGCGTCAGCCTCAGCCCACCTTGACTCACATAGAACCCAGCTGAGATGATGTCAGGTCCCCTCAAACCCCTGCACGGGCTTCCTGGCCTCCTTAGAGTCTCCACCTCGTGTCCCACCCCATTGCCTCCATTCCCCGCCTCGCTCTCTGTTCCAGCCTCACGGCCTTTGCACTTGCCGTTCCTGCCACCTTTGCCAGATTCCCACCGGGTTCTCTTCCTTCACTTCCTTCAGTGTCATTTTCTGGCCTTCTCTGACCCCCCGCTAACAGCGCCTCCCTCCTGCCCACACTCCCTCTTCTCGTCTCCGTGGCACTTAGCACTGTCTGACATACAACAAATGTACTTCTTTTTTATCGCCTGTCTCCTTTCACTAGAATGTGAGGCCATGGCAGCAGAGACTGTGATGTGCTCACTGCGTCCTCCAGAATAGGAGTCCAATGAATACTGAGTGAACATGGATGAATTTGCAAAATAGAGTCAGCGCTGCCTACCTGGCAGGGCTGCGGGGACGTGAAGCTCTGGCCCCGAGTTCCCCAGTGTGGGTGGCACGAAAGCATGTGCCATTGTACTGGGTCGGAATTTCTGTCTGCCTTCTGTTTGTGGCACGTGGTCGTGATTTTCCATTTATGGCATTAATATATAGTCTCTTTTTGACTTAAACTCATTTAAGATTTTAAAAAGAGAAAATCTATATTTGCCTGCCTAAAAGATAGTTTATAATACACATTGCACAAGAAAACTTTTCTGAGAATCAAAAGACATGTTAATTATTTTCTGACAGATATGTGTTGAAAATGATATTTTAGATAGCTGTGTGAGAAAAACGTTTTCTAAGTATATAGCCTGCACCGTGGAGTCCAGGAGGAAATCCTAGAATCTGGGTCTGCATCGAGATTCTACAAACTCTGACACTAAGTATAGAATCTCCAGGCATGTATGGGTACTTGTCAGGGTAGCGTAGTAATAATGTGAGTCTAAGGTATTTGAGAAGAAACCAAACTTCCTTGGTGTTCTGTCTGGTGTGTGCTGGGCATGTGATTGTTACCACGGCGACCCTGGGCTTGAGAAACTGGGATCTTCGCTGCAGTGTTTTGTGTTTCGTTCCACCTCTAGGGGGTAGCATCAGCCGTTCTTTAGGTCTTGATTGCTTGGCTGTTTGCTATGTAGGCACACTGACTGCAGAGTATTTATCCTCCCTGTTTTGGGGATGGGAGTACATCTGATTTGTCAGCGAAAGCAGTAAAAGGCCAACTCAGAACTATACTTTTTCATTCAACTTGCATTATGCATTAAAGACTATTACACAGCACGGGGACAGAAGCACTGGGAAGACAGAGGAGTTGACCCTGAGGGAGAGTTTTGAAGAATAGGAGTTTTTTACTGTTAAGATACATTTGGATCGTTTGTAATTGTGGGTCTAGGGCCATCATGGAGAACATTCATTAAGGTAACATTTTATTTCTCTACTAAGTGCTTCTCTGAGCCCTTGGACATGGCACTGACTTTGGATTCAAACAGTCCTGAGTATTAGCTCTACCACTGTACCACAGAGAACTCACTCAGGTGTAAAACACACACACACACACATGCACACACACACACACACACACAAACTGCACATTCGCGTATGCATCTTCAAACTGGCTTGAGTAAAAAAAACAAATGTATTAGCTCGTGTGACTAAAAGGGCCAAGGTAGCCCTAGCCGGTTTGGCTCAGTGGATAGAGCGTCAGCCTGTGGACTAAAGGGTCCCAGGTTTGATTCCAGCTAAGGGCATATGCCCAGGTTGCAGGTTCGATCCCCAGTAGGGGGTATGCAGGAGGCAGCCAATCAGTGATTTTCTGTCATCATTGATGTTTCTATCTCTCTCTCCCTCTCCTTTCCTCTCTGAAATCAATAAAAATATATTTTAAAAAATAAAACCAAATAAAAAGGCCAAGATAGCCCTGGCTGGTGTGGCTCAGAGCATCAGCCCGTGCACCGGAGGGTCTCGGGTTCGATTCCTGGTTAAGGGCATGAACCTGGGTTGTAGGCTCATTTCCCGGCCCAGTTCAGGGGGCATGTGGAAGGCAACCAATCGATGTGTCTTTCTCACATCGATGTCTCCCCCCCCTCCCTTCTACTCTCTCTAAAAATCAATGGAAAAAATATCCTCAGGTGAGGATTAACGACGACAAAAGGCCAAGACAGTGCTGGCTTCAGGCAGCTAAACACGGGTGCAGTTAAGAGGATGTGGTTGCTCCCTGGTCTGTCTGTCTCTGTCCTCAGTTCTGCTGCCTGTGTTGGTGTCTGTCGCTCTGGGACATATCTCTCCCTGGGACATATAAGGATGTTTGTAATGGTGAACCTAATCCGTTGATAAAAATGACTTCCTTTGTGGTGACCCTCGGCTCTAGTGGCTGGGCTCCTAGTAGCTCTCAGCTCATGCCAGCTCATATTCCAAGGGGAGAGGGAGAGCGACTGTCCAGCAGATTCAACCAGCCCCTGAGTTGAGTCTGTTGGCCTGGCTTGGGGCGCATGCCTAACCCTGATCCCGTCACATGGCCAGGGAGACAGAATACCCGGGTTGGCCAGGGTTAGGTCACGTGCAGGCAGTATTACTTCCACCCCCACCACAGGGATT
Organism: Myotis yumanensis; assembly: GCF_028538775.1. Taxonomy (NCBI): domain Eukaryota; kingdom Metazoa; phylum Chordata; class Mammalia; order Chiroptera; family Vespertilionidae; genus Myotis; species Myotis yumanensis. Next base: position 104,537,892 of record NW_027223755.1, read on the forward strand.
GAGAGTGGAGGGGAGGTGGTTTCCCGAAGGAAAATTGAGGTGGTGTAACCAGAAGAAAGTGAATAGATGCTGAGCTGACAGACACAACAGATGTCCACTGTCCACGTAGATGCTTTGTGGCCTGCGTGCAATTGGCTCCAGCTTCAGAGCTTCAGTTTCCTCCTCTCCACAGTGGAGCCAGCGATCCTGGAGCATAGCCTGTTTTGCGGCACTCACAATAAGACCCACAGAGAGTATAATAAATGGCAGTGAAAGCAGCTTGAAGCGGGGCCCCGATAATGGCGCATTCATTTATGGCTCATAAGTTGTCCCTCAGTTACGATGTGACCCTTTGGGAGGGGCAGGCACAGTGCCTCGGGTGTGGAGGGACCCCGGGACAGTTGTCCACAGCCTCCTCATTAAAGCACTTGAAGGTATTGCTCTCTGCTGGGCTGACACCGGCAAGGTTAGGTCCCGAGACACTGAGACATTCGCCAGCCCTGGAAACCGAGGCCACCCTCAGCTGCTCGTTTATGCAGCTCGGGCTCTGCACTCACTAAATCAGCCTGTTTAGGAGAATTCCAATGTTCTGGCCTCAGAGGAATACGTGATTTCTGAAATACAGACTTGCCAGGCTCCTTTAGACATAACTGATTCTTGCTGTTTCTTTCCGATTCCATTTCTTTTTCCCCCAGAGAGAAGGAATGATACGGCCTTTGATAGAATTCCGCCCCGTCTGGGGCCAGCATCGGGATGGATACAGATGAGAAGAATAACAATTGTGGCAGAAAGGCTTGGCCTCTGCGTCACATGCGAACTAGACCCTTTGCCTGCTTAACTGGCACCTCCTGGCACCCATCACTCCAGTCAAACCCAACTTTTGGCCATGAACGGTACGAGCTTTTTCAGGCCCACAAACCTCTGCCGTATTGTTCCTTCTGCCTGGAATGCCTGTCCCTTTCTTGTTGCCCAGAAAACATTTCAACTTCAAAATCTTAGTTCAAATGTCTTATTTATTTATTTCACTCAGCCAGTTTTTAGTGAGTGTCCACTGCCCAGGGGCTTGGGATACACAAGTGGTCAAATACCGACAGTTCCTGCCTTCACAGGATTTTCATTCTAGCGCAGGGGACAGCCCGAGTAATGAAAGGCATATGAATAAGGGAACGCAGGTGTTAAGTCAGTGCGGATTGGGAGTGGGTGTGTGTGCACCTCGGGTGAGTTGAGGCAAGCCTTGAAGGAGGTGAGGAATCTGGCTGTTTCCCTGGAAGGAGAGCACTCCAGGCAGACGGATTGGTGACTCAGGGCCCTGAGGTGGGGCCGTGCTGGGTGTAGCGGGTGCTGGGTGTTGAGGGTGCTGGAGTGGGGTGGTGGGAGGTGGCTCAGAGCTGCGAGTGGAGGCCCAGTGTGCAGGGCATGGTGGCTGCGAGGATCCTTGTAGAAGAGCATGATAGGGACCCCCTGGCTGTAGCAGGGAGAGCAGACTGCAGGGGTGAGGGCAGGAGTGGGGGGTGGGAGAGGGGACCTGGCCAGGGTGGTAGGGGCAGGTGGTGAGAGGTGGTCAGATGTGGGATATATGGTCATTTTCACGGGGAGGTGGTGGATTGAATGTGGAGTGGGAGAGTGAGCCAGGCTTCGAAGATGACTCCCAAGGATGGGGGTGAGGGGGGCGGGCTGGCCCTGCCCTCAAGGGGGCCTTCCCAGTTCCCTCATTCGGATCCTTGGCACCACGTTTTATACATTTTATTATAATCATTTGTCTCCTGTTTTTGGTCTCAGATGCCTTTGGTAATCTGATAAAAGTTATGGACTTTCAGAAAAATACCCTTGTGCAGTCAATCGAGTGGGTGTTTCCAGAACTCCCAGCAGGCCATCCCCAATGTTAGGGACGCTGGCCAGTGTGTGTTTGCTTGACTGGGTGCACAACAGCAGGGGGTGCCACTCTTACCTCTCAGGACAGGAAGGGGCCAGAGTCCTGCAGAGCAGCTCTTGACTGGTGGTTGAGTACAGCCTCCTGGCAATTTGGCATCTGAATATACACTGGGTCCGAGCTCTTGTTACACCCTCATTGCATATGTAACAGCCCCACAGTAAGCACTTGATAAATGCTTGCTGCGGGACAGTGGTGATAAATCTGGCCCTTTACAAGGTTCTCACGCCGTTCTGGGCTGCTTTACGTGTTAATGCCTCCACTTTGTAGCCAGAGAAATGCAGTCTCAGTGAAGGGAAGAGTGCCTGCTGGAGGGGCAGTGGCTGGTGTCTGACCAGAGTGGGGTGAGGGTTGGCCCAGTTGGTGCTGAGTCAGCCTCAGCATTGTCGTCACTGAGCTGGATGTGGTGAGCCAGGACCAGCTCCCCAGGCATGTCCCCCCTGCTTTCCCACAGTTCCATCCTCCAGAGTGTCAACATGAGAAACACCCAAACCTGATAGAATATGAGTTTATTTGAGCCAAACTGATGACAATTGCTGGGAAGCAAAACCTCAACGGATTGAGAAAATGCTCCGGAAAATGGCAGTTTCGCACCTTATCTTATACATTACAATCAAAAGAGGTGTAAGTGGGTTACATGAAATTCATTGGTGATAGATTAGGGAGGCGGGAGAAAGCAGGCAGGGGGACCGCTGGGATTGGATAAAAGTAAAATGATCGTTTACATAGGTGGGTACAGGATAGTTAACAGTCAGCAATTGACACGATAACAGTAACAGTGAGGGGAGTTTGTGGTCTCCCCTTCGGTGTCATGGTTGTGTTTTGAGGGGTCTGGAAAGAGGAAATTATTTTGTTATTGCAAAGGCATGCTTATCAGATATATTATCCTAGATGCAAACAGACAGGCTTTGTTAGGGAAAAATACTGCCCTAGAACATGACTACCCATCAAGAACTGCTTTTAGTTAAAAAGTTTTCACTTCAGACCATCCTATGTGGTCACTTCAGGACTCTGAGCTTGTGAGGCTGCCATGCAGGCCTCCCCTGAGCTTGTCAGGTTTAGTATGTGGCCCCTTCTCACCCACAGGGATTTACAATCCGGTTGGGATTATAAGGGAGAACCAGAAAGAAGGGCCCTAAATTACTTCCACTCTGCTCCTGGCTAACCCTTAGAGCCGCCCCGAGTGGTTGCCCTTATTAGTACCCTCTTTTTACACACGAGGAAACTGAGGCTCAGAGAAGGTGAGAAGCAGAGATCAGGGATGACACCCCAAGTCTCCAAATCCCCAGATAATTAGTGAGCAATACATACAGTTAAGTGGTAACAACTTAGCACTCAGTCATACACTGTTCTGTGACCGGAGGATTGCACGGGTGGGATGCCTCTGTTGCTAGTGGGAAGTGGGGTATGTCCCCGCTGGGAGCTGGGAGCTGGGGGTTGGGTTCTTGCAAGGTCTTGAGAAAGAGAATTTTCTAAGACTCACATGGGAGAATGCGATGTGGTAGGAAGGTTTATTTGTGTGAAATTATACCCCTCAGTTTCCGAAGTCCCATGGCCCTTAAACCAGTCCTGGAAAATATGCAGCTGGCGCTTCAGCAAAGCCAGAAGCAAAGCCAGTGTCCAGAGTTTCCGGTCCCTGGTGGAGCTGGGTCCCATGTAGCATCAGGCTAACAAACGTCCACTAGTCCATTATGTGTGGCGTCCACATGGCTGTGCACCATGTGGGCGAATGCAGGGGAGCGTGCCCCCTGCAACAAGAGGGCCAGGAGCACGAGAGGGCCAGGTGCCCCAAAAGCACAAAGAGAGAAAACTCCCTTTGTTCAGGAGTTTAAATATCAAATCTTCCTGGGCTTGCAGTGGCCACGCCTACACGCCTACTCCGGCCAATAACCTGTTCCCAGGTATGACTGACAGACAAGCACCTTCCCACATCACCCAGAAGTTACCGGGCATGTGTCTAAATTGCAGCTTCCCTTTGTTCCTTTCTAGTTATTAATTGATAACCACGTTATTACAATGGTATCAATTCCACATTGTATATAATTATTACTAACTAGAGGCCCAGTGCACGAATTCATGCACGGTTGGGGTCCCTTGGGGTGGCCTGCGGAGATGGGGCCCCAGCTTGTACCCCACCTCGCAGCCCTGCATGGCACCCTGCCTTGGCCTGGTGCCACCCTCTCACCTGCTCCACCATCCTGCCTGCGGGGCTATCAGTCAGGGCTAGGCCCCCCGCCTGGCTCCCTCAGCACCTGGGAGCCAGATGGTGGCCTTGTCCCCCACTGCTGCTGCTGGTCGCTGTCTGCGGGGCCATTGGCAGGACAGTTGGTTCCCTGCTTGCACCCACCTTGGCCTGGTGCCACCTGCTCACCTGCTCCACTATCCCACCATGGTTCCGCTGTTGTCTGGGCCCATTGGGGCTGGCAGCGCCTTCACTGCTGCCCACTGCCAGCGCCGTGTCACCAACGCCCGCCATGTTCTGCACCACCCCTTGGTGGTCAGCGCATGTCATAGCCAGTGGTCGAACTCCTGGTTGAAAGACCACCCAAGGGGACAATTTGCATATTAGCCTTTTATTATATAGGATTGCAGGGTTTCAGAATGAGCTGAAGAGAATGGAGTTGAGAATGTCAGGGGAAGGCTTCATGGAGACTTCCAGAATTTAGCCGGGCCTTGGAGAGGTTTTGGGTGGAGACTGGAGACGGTTGGAGTGGATTTCTGGAAAAAGGAGCAGAATGATTAAGGCATTAGGGAAGGACTGAGTGTGGGTGGGGGTGAGGAGGGGCTAGGGTAGTGCATTTTAAATAATGGACTCTGTAAATGTGAATGTAACCAATGTTCATTGAGAGCTCTCTAGGTGCCAGGTACTGTGCTAAGTTAGCCCTGTCCACTGTGACTGCGTGCAGTCCACATTCTCCCTAGAAGGGGAAGGAAAACCCACCCAGGCAGGTACTGTCATCACCTCCGTGTCACAGATGAGGAAACTAATGGCACTGTTGCAGCTTGGAGCCAGGCTGGACTCCAAAGCCGGCAGTTCTTCCCAGCTCAAGTCCAAAGACATCCTATTAGAGGTGGGCGTATTGTGAATAGTGGGGAGTAAGAAGGACTAATCTAGGGCCTTGTTACTCAAACTGGGAGCCTGTTAGAAAAGCCCCCCTCCCCCCCCCCCCCCCCCCCCACACACACACAGACACACTGAATCAGAGCCCGCATTTCAGCACCATCCCCAGGTGATTGGTGCGCACATTAGCATTTGAGAGGCGCAGGTTGGTAAAAGTTTGGCTGGATTTATGCCTGTGCTCTTCAAGTCTCTGATGACGTCTTCGTTCTGGAGGGTATGAGGTGAAGGCCCAGGGCAGCCCACCACAAGCTGAGATCTCTTTGAAGTCTCATATTTCATCTAAAAATGTCATAGACTGTTTCATCCCATACTGTAATATATCAGCGGTCATTTAAATATTTCAAAATGGTTATGTAAATTGCCTTGGAGGAGGATCCCAGTTCCTGGAAGATGCCTGAAGGGGTTTCCTTGTATCTTAAGTGGGGTAATAATAACTACTTCAAGGGCTGCTGTGAAGATCAAAGGAGAACCATGTATATGGAAATGCTGCATAAACTGTCCCCATCACACACATGTTGTTATTCTGGAGGGAACTGAGCCTCCTCCCAACCCAGTGTCCTTAAGCCTCAGCCCTGGACTAGGAGTGACTCTCTGGGTTCCACAGCCCATTTCTTTGGGATCAGAAAGAGAAGTAAAGACAGGAAGAGAGGCCCAGAAAGGTGAGATGGACAATGACCATCCACATCTGAGGCCAGTGGAGGAAGGGTAGCCAGCGAGGCCCAGGCAGAAGGCTGGGAGGGAAGGAGGCGCATTCAGAACTGCAGAAGCTAGAGGAGAGCTCGGCCAGGAGTGGTCAGCAGTTCCCCAGGGCACAGAGCAGCTGAATGGGATGAGGAAGGAGAGAGCTGTTACATTTGGTTGAGGTTTCAGTCATCCTTGGGTAGGGTTCTGGTAGAATAATGGGGTTAAAGCCACATTTTGACAAGTTAAGAAGAGAACAACAGAGACTTTTTTTTTCTTCCCATGTTAATCATTTGGATTTTCACACAATTGCATTTTTATTACAGATATCTTACTTGCCATTTAAAACTTAATTCCTATAATTTGTGACTAGAACCAAGTTGATACTGTCTTTTTAATCCATTCCTTGGCAAAAAGTTATTTAAGGAACACAGAAAATATCAAATTGTTTATGGTGTGATCCTTTTTTGTTTAAAAGGATATGTGTTTGTGTGTGTATTTATAAATATGTATATATGTATATCATAAACAAAGAAAAACATCTAGAAGAATATATATCAAACTAGAGGCCCGGTGCATGAAATTCATGCATGGGTGCAGTTCCTAGACTTGGCCAGTGATCAAAGCGCAAGCATCTGGTGTGGAAGGACAGGTCCCAGCTGATCTCTGGACCCTGGGCAGCACCTGGGCCCCCGGGCCCCCATGGACCCCCCTCCACCTGAGTCATGGTGCCCGAGTCCCCACGCGGAGATGCAGAGAGTGCACCTGAACGCAGCAGGCCGGGGTGCAGCGGGACCTCTGGGCCGCCCAGCAGCACTGCAGAGAAGCTAGGTGACAGCCTGCTTCTCCTGGTCGGCCTTGCAGACCGGCTTCTGCGCGAACCCACGGGAAGCCCAACCAGCCCCTGTGGTCCCAGCGGCTGTGGCCTGGCTCACCCAGAAGAGGCTGTGTGGATGCAGGGCCGGCTCCTCGCAGGTGCCCAACACCTGAGCGTGGGGGCTTCCTCTGTGCGAGCCCTGGCATCCCAGGGGAGGGTAGCAGAGGGAGTGAGAGCAAGCTCTGCAGACACCCCGCATTCTCAGCGCACCTCTGTTCCTGTTACCCCTGCCCCCAGGTAGCCGGCAAGAGATTGCAACCCCCCACCCAGGGGGCCCTGGGAGGTTGGTCACCGCCACCCACCCCCAGATCCCCATCCCAGCCTGGGGACTCGCACCCACCTTGGCCTGGCGCTGCCCGCTCACCTGCTCCACCATCCCGCCACAGTCCCACTCTTATAGGGGCCCATTGGGCCGGCAGTGCCTCCATTGCCACCAACTGCCAGCGCCACGTCGCTGACGCCCACCATGTTCCGCACCACCCCCTCGTGGTCAGTGCATGTCATAGCAAGTGGTGGAACTCCCTGTCTCCCAGTCAAATGACTGCACGAGGGGACAATTTGCATATTAGGCTTTTATTATATAGGATTATAAGGGAATTTTACTAGTATATTTATATGTCACTAACGTGTAGTATTGTTAATTATACCTATAAAATTATATGGTCAGATTATGATTTTTGACATAATTCTTTGGGCTGCAAATGGCAGAAACTCAGCTGAAACTTGCAAAGCAATAACTAAATTCTTCAGGCATGGGTGGATCCAGGAGCTCAAATGATGTCATTAGAAATCTCCATCTCTCAGATCTGCTGTCCTTATTGACTTCATTCTCAGGCAATTCAGACCTGCATCTCATCAGCTTAGCACTGCAGTGGGAAGAGAGCAGCTTTTCCCTGAGAGTGTCAGCAAAGCCCAGGGCTGTCTTTCAAGGGCCCAACTTGGTCATGTCTCAACCTTACACCAGTGAATCATTGTGGCTGTGGGAAGCACTATGTTGACTGGCTAGGCCAAGGCCCAGGTCATGTGATCCTAGAGGAGAACAAAAGAACTTTCAAGGCCATCCAAGGCAGCCAGTGGACTGAAAGGAGGGGCTGAATGGTTCCCCAAAGGGAATCCAGAGCTCTGTTGTCAAAAGGACAGGTACAGATCCCCACATGTCTGCTCCTAAGGGACCTTCACTCTCTGGGTCACAGCTATTTGTAATAACTGAGTTGTTGCATGCATTTCTCTTGTGGTGGCAAGAGAAAAACGAGACCCCCTCTTAGTCAACTGATTTGGGTTGCATCTGGTTATAACTTTGAGAAAAGTTAACAAGTGGGAGAAAAGAGTGACGCTCAAATCTTGTCCACGACCTTGATTTTGTAGGGCATGGGAGGAATGAACGGTGGTGCTGGGGAATCGGCTTCTCGTTTTCGTAGATCATTAGTTGTGTGTGTTCACAACCCATTGGGACATCGGACAACCTCTGGGGCTCTGGGGCTTCAGAGTGACGCGCCTGGGGAGCCACGCCTGCGTCAAGGTCACCCTCTGCCTCTCCACCTCCTGTGCACTTCGCCGGGCCTCAGCGAATGCTTCCCTGCTTTCCCATATCACACTGCTCTGTTTCTTCATTTCAGGGTTACACTAAGGACATGGTGACAGACTTTGATGAGAAACATGATGAGTATTTAATATTGCTTCAGCAGAGGAACCGGTAAGACAAAGCCGCTCGCCGGCAGCCCTTAATATTAGCCAAATAAGAATCCTATTTAGATTTATCAACAGCACGCAGGCGCTGGTTCACACGAGTGGGATGCAGTCACCCCATTCGGAGACTGGGAGTATTCTCTGCAATGCCAGCTCCTATTTCTCCATTCACTGACTTAATTGCACTTTTGATTGAGCTGTAGCAAACTGTTCGGCGTGTAAGTGCTGCCTCTTGCCTCCCTGTTTCTGTTCTGGGAGATGGTGGGTTTGTAATGAAAAGCTGGGATTTGGCAGGGCCTGTGCATTAGTTACCGCAAGAGCCCAGGCTGTGATCTTTCAGGCTGTGCTGGGCCTGGGAAATCTGAGCCTGTAATCATGCCTCGTTATGTAAAGGTGGAGTCACTGTGCATTTGTGTTTGAAGTTGGTCCCCATGTCACTTAACGTTAAGTCAGTATGAGTTTGGGCTCTGGGGTGCTGGTTCTTGAAAAAGCCGGCAGTCGGTGGGCGCAGTGTTTAGTGACCGCGGTCAAAGCACTGGGGTCTGGTTCAAAAGAGGCGTCGTGTCCTCAGTGCTGCGAAAGTGTGCCGCCTCTGGAAGTTCACCTTCAGTTCACCGCGGTCTGTCGTCAGGCCTGGGGCCTTGCAGGAAGCTGGGTTTGCAAACTCAGATGCTAGCAGGGGCCAGGCAGTGAGCGAAGCCAGCTCCGTGGGGAGAGTGCTCAGCTCAGGCCAGTTGTTTGGGAACACGGGGCAGGGTCCATGGCCTCCACGGTTGCCAGAGAAGCTGGAAATCTGCGCTTGTGGTGTGAAACCTCCTGTGTTTTAAATGTTAGTAATGGATTCAAGTGAAAGTGCAAAACAAATGGAAGAGTGGTGCAGGCCCCTAAAACAGACCTACAGGAGGGGAAGGACTGGGTGCTAATCTGGGCCTTTGTGTTATGGGAATAAGCTTGGGTCTTGCAGGCCAGATGTGCAGGGCTTGTCATCCTGAACGTGGATTCAGCCCTTCTCTGACTGGCTGGACTCCTGGTGCTTGTCACCTGGGGCCCTGGTGGCATGTCTCAGGGGACAGGTTTCTATGTGAAAGAGAGTCCCATGTGTTGTCGGAGTGTAGTGTTCCTGCCCACTGGCCCCTTTACTAAATTCTACTAAGACCCTCTGTATCTATGAAATAGCACCCGCCCACCTATCCAGGTGCTCCCTGGTGAGGCCCTACCTCCTCCAGTGGGAACCTCTAAATAGAAAACTATGGGAACAGCCAGAAATGCCTCCTGCTGGAAGGCACTGTCCTCTCCCAGCTGCTCTGTGGTCGGTCCCCCCTCTCCCCGCAGGTGACCTCCAGCTGGAGCAGTGGAAGGCTGTGCCCAGGAGCCCCGAGTGGGTTTTCTACCTTCATGAATGCCACGGAGCAGATTGCTTCCACTCAGTTTCTGGCAGCCTGGGTGGTGTCCCTGACACCTGGGTGATCGTTTAATTAAATACATGTGCCTTCTCTTGGAGGAGAGTGTCATATGAGCAAATTGCTTCTTGTTAATCGGGGATCGATAAATATATGCTCAAAGAGGTCCCAGCCGATATAAGCGTGTAGGAGAATATCCAGTGGCCAGGTTGCAGCACAAAGGCAATTAAAAAATATTAAAACTGAGTTGCCATAAAATATGGGAGCTGTGTTGTCACCAAGAGGGAGCTGGCTTGATGACAGGAAATTAGAAGGCAGAACTAAAAGAAACACCTAAAAAGAAAAAAGGGGAATGCACCTGAGCGTCATCAATGTTGCTTTAAAGCCACCTTTTCTGGAGTGCCAGTGCGTGCCAGGCGCCTCGCCCTGTCACCTCGCCCCCATCATCATCATTTTGTCTGCACACTACCCACCTGATGAAGCAGATACAGTTGTTGCACCCATTTTACAGACAGGGAAGTGGAGACCAGAGCAGTGTGCAATTAGCCCGAGGCCATACAACCAGGAAGTGGTGCAGCTGGGCTGTACTTTCTTAATGATGTTTTGTTTGACATTGTCATAAATAATCAAGAGGAGAGAAACCTGCCAGGGTAGCCAGGGACTCTAAACTCATTACGAAGTTAGAAATCTGGTTATCTGACTGGCTAGGAAACCAGCCTCTGAGCTTTACACTGTGCCTAGAGGGAGATGAAAACCCAGGCTGCAGTGTGGGTTGCCCTGTGACCTGAGACGGGGGGCAGTAGTCATTGGTGTGAGAGCTCAGGAGAGACCTGCCCGGAACATTGTTCTTTACTCACTCAGTTCACTGCACCTTCTCAGTGCCTCGCCTTACCACGAGCATGAAGAACCGTGTGCTGAGGAAGACACACTGTTAGTGCTTCTTACTGGAAGGTGTAGAAACCCAAGGTGAATGGACTTTAAGCAACAAAGACACTTACTGGCTCATGAAATAAAAAACCCAGGATGATACTCTGGCTTCCGGCATGGTTGGATCCTGGTGCTCAGATCATGTCACTGAGCCCTGGTCAGTGTGACTCGGTTGAATGCCGTACCATGCACCGTAAAGTCACCAGTTTGATTCCTGGTCAGGGCACATGCCAAGGTTGTGGGTTCGATCCCCAGTCAGGGTGGGAAGCAACCGATCAATGTTTCTCTCCGATATCGATGTTTCTCTCTCTCTCCCCCCTCTCCTTTCTTCTCTCTCCCTCTCCCTCTAAAATCAATTTTTAAAAAATTATGTCACTGAAATCAGTCATTGTTCATCTCATAGCTCTGTTTTCCCATGTTGGAGACATCTCAGACAGGTACACCCCTCACGGAGGCCAAGGCCGCCACTGGAAACCCTACATTTATCTCCTACCTTGAGGAAGGGAGAGTACCTCCTTCCTAATAGTTCCACAGAAGTGCTGGTAAGAGCTCCCATTGGTCAGGCTGGGGCCCCAGGTTCATTCCTGAGCTAATCACCCTCTTTGTCTGGTGAGGTGGCGTGGTCTGACTGGCCACTCCTTGGACACCCATTAAGCTGGGGTGGAGCGAGCTCACCCACACCATGTGGAGTAAGGAGTGGTTTAACTAGGAACTACTCCCAGGAAGTAGGGGGTCTATAGGGCTATGGTGGGAAGATGGGGGAGAGGTGCCGGGCAGGCTGGCAGGAAGAACAGGTGTCTACCACACAGCCCTTGCCTGGAGGAACTCCCCAGGCCTCAGCTGGGAGCACCAGGCCACCTACAGTATGCGGGAAGGAGTACCCAGTGACCATGTGCTCCAGGAGAGCACCAGGCCACCTACAGTATGCGGGAAGGAGTACCCAGCGACCATGTGCTCCAGAAGAGGACCAGGCCACCTACAGTATGCGGGAAGGAGCAACGAGCGAGCATGTGCTCCAGGAGAGGACCAGGCCACCTACAGTATGCCAGAAGGAACACCCAGTGACCATGTGCTCCAGGAAAGGACCAGGCCACCTACAGTATGCCGGAAGGAGCACCCAGCGACCATGTGTTCCAGGAGAGGACCAGGCCACCTACAGTATGCCGGAAGGAACACCCAGTGACCATGTGCTCCAGGAGAGGACCAGGCCACCTACAGTATGCCGGAAGGAGCACCCAGCGACCATGTGCTCCAGGAGAGGACCAGGCCACCTACAGTATGCGGGAAGGAGTACCCAGTGACCATGTGCTCCAGGAGAGGACCAGGCCACCTACAGTATGCGTGAAGGATCACCCAGTGACCATGTGCTCCAGGAGAGGACCAGGCCACCTACAGTATGCGTGAAGGAGCACCCAGTGACCATGTGCTCCAGGAGAGGCACCGGGCCACCCAGACTATGCCAGAGGAGCATAGAGCGGTCATGTGCTCCAGGAGAGACCCGTTCACCCTGCACAAACCCTCCAGAGGATACTGAGTGTATGGTCACTTGCCTTCCTGAGAGATGTAACCATGCCCAATGGGACTCAGGAGAGAGCAAGCAGAGGGATCAGAGGGCAGAGTTGTGTGGAGGGACTGAAGCTCACAGCCAAGGGGGCTGCAACACGCACCTCTCATTGTGGAGCGTGGCCGGGACCAGGAATCCAGCAGCGGCATTATTTGCTTTTTTGTTTGATGGAAACTTAGAGGAAAACCTGCCCATGTGGGAGGTGAACCCAAAGCCTTAAGAGAAGATTCAGGCAAAAAGAAGGAACGGGAGAACCAGCATCCAGTGGGGGCCTCGCACGGGCTGGGCTCTGAGCTGGAGCTTCAGCCTGGCCTCCCATTTCATTCCCTGACAACCAGACAGGTGTAGGCATTCTTGGTCTCATTCTACAGAAGAGGAAACTGAGGGCTTGCCCCAGGTCATGCAGCCGGGGCACTGGCAGAGCCCCCAGTGCGGAGCTTTGCCCTCAACACTGCGCCACCTCCACCCACGTGGATTGGGGTGGTGACGTCCTGGAGAACCAATCCCAGGGCCACCAGGTTCTGGAAGGAATGGCAGGCTTTGGCACCGTTGCTCTCTGCTTCATGCTTCAAGGCTGGACTCCAACGCCACCACCTCCAAGACTCCTCAGCTGAGAGCCACGCTCCTCTGGGATCCCTCCTTGCTCAGAGCCCTGTGGCGTGAAACCTGGTGAGGAGACGAGAAACAGCTGAAAGGTGCTGGGAGGCAGGCTTGAGCCTTGCAGACTGTAATTTAAATCCTGGCTGCTTCCTTGGCTCTCTGACCTTGGCACATTCATCTATAAAACAGGCCAATGGGAGGACTTAAATCCAAGGGCCAGGAAGGAAGCTAGACAAGGTATTTGACGGTGCATAGTAAGCCCTCCAACCAAGTGTGATTTCTTCATCATCCTCTTCATCATTTTAATGTTAAACATGCCTTCTCCCTGAGCTGGCATCCGGTAGACCTTGAATGCCTGACCCTTAGAACCTTCAGGTGACCTTTGGGCTAGTCCACAGCCACACAGCAACCTCCGCGCTCAGACGGGGATAGCTCCGTCCTGAGCCCATTCAGGTTCATGAGCAGCGCACTGCCCGCTCTTTGAGCTCGGCTAGTCCTCTCACCTGGGTCCCTGCCTGTGCCCGACCCCCCAGCCATCAAGCGTGTCGTGTTCCCCATCACTTCCTTATAACACCTTGTCTCCACTTCTTCTTCTGCACAAAAAAGCTCTCTGTACAAATGACCGGTACGGGCTAAAATGGAAATGATGCCTGCGCTGTGCGTTGGGTACCCAGGGGCTGTGTTAGGAAGCGCACCTGTGCCTTCCCTCCTTGCTAGGCCTGGAGTTCCTTGGGGCCACTTGTTCCAGAAAGAGGTCTGGAGAGAGTCCCTCACTGTCCCTGGTACTCAGCATGGACCTGCAGCCCAGGGACTGAATCCTGACGGGTGGAAGGGAGAGTAGAGGGATTCACAGATACTGCGCCTTACGTGAGACCAACCAGACCTGCAAGAGAGCAGAGTGGGACTGGGCAGCAGGGGCAGGGCCTCCATCTCGCCAAGGGCAGGAATCAATCTGATTGTTTTGAATTCCCTTCACCTAGGGCAGCTTTTTATGCGAAATAGTCTATCAATTTTTTTAAAACCATTTTTCTTTGATCCAGTGAATATTACTAATGTGCTCAGCTGCAGCAGAGGAGTTCTTTTAGTGATTCCTTTCACAGTTTGAATAATTATCTCCTCATTTATCAGCTTCATAAATCCACATTTTCATAAATCATCCTGCTTAAAGAGGCCCACGTGGAGGGCCAGCCCCAGCTCCTGGGGAACAGGCTGCCGCCGTAACCATTAAGGAAGCATTAGGAGACAGATTCTGACCCCCCCCCCCCCCCCGTCCCCCTCCAACCCTCAGCCCCCTCCCCCATGTTGGGGCCTCCCAGGGCAAGGGCTCCCTGTGGCCCTCTCCCTGGAGACTGCCCGTGCTTTCCAAGGGAGCCCCGTGGCTGTTGGCTCCAGAGAGTGTGGCTCTTGCTGTGTTTGGAAATTGTCTCCTAGTTACTTGTGTTTTCCTTCTGTTTTACGCTGTTGCCTGACCGTCAGGCATCTCCCAGGCTTCCGTGCTGACAAGAGATAAGCCTCTGTAATAAATGTTCCTGCCACGATGGTTGAAAAGACGGATGTAGTAGCAGCTCAAGAAACAGTTAAGAACAAAGAAAGAAATCACCCATAAAGCCACCACCCTACCTTAACAACTGATTTAATTTTTACATTTATCACCTTCCATTCTGGGTCCACAAGCACACCTTTTTCCAACTTTGCACTTAAACACATATGTACATTTTTATTCTGCCATTTTCACCACTGAACAGATCCCAACAACAGCCCAAGTTTCGACAGATTCCTCATAATTATAATGGTTGCATGGGGGCCCGGGTTCCACTTTCCTGCCCTTGGGCATTTGGGTTGCTTTCAGGGTTTGTTATGACTGATCAGGAACAATTTGCCAGAATGTACTTACTGACCAAGGGTGTCGCATTTTCTGTATTTTTTTTTTTTATTAAATCTTTATTGTTCAGATTATAACACTGGTTCCTCTTTTTCCCCCCATAATTCCCCTCCACCCAGTTCCCACCCAACCCTCCGCCCTCACTCCCCACCCACTGTCCTCATCCATAGGTGCACGATTATTGTCCAATCTCTTCCCGAAACCCCCAGATGCCCCCCCCCACCGCAAGAATAGTCAGTCCATTCCCTTTCTATGTCCCTGATTCTATTATAATCACCAGTTCATACTGTTCATCAGATTATTTATTCACTTGATTTTTAGATTCACTTGTTGATAGATGCATGTTTGTTGTTCATAATTTGTATCTTTACCTTTTTCTTCTTCTTCCTCTTCTTAAAGGATACCTTTTAGCATTTCATATAATACTGGTTTGGTGGTGATGAACTCCTTTAGCTTTTTCTTATCTGTGAAGCTCTTTATCTGACCTTCACTTCTGAATGAAAGCTTTGCTGGATAAAGTAATCTTGGTTGTAGATTCTTGGTATTCATCACTTTGAATATTTTTTTGCCACTCCCTTCTGGCCTGCAAAGTTTCTGTTGAGAAATCAGCTGACAGTCGTATGGGTACTCCCTTGTAGGTAACTGACTTTCTTTCTCTTGCTGCTTTTAGGATTCTCTCTTTGTCTTTTGCTCTCGGCATTTTAATTATGATGTGTCTTGGTGTGGTCCTCTTTGGATTCCTTTTGTTTGGGGTTCTCTGCGCTTCCTGGACTTGTAAGTCTATTTCTTTCACCAGGTAGGGGAAGTTTTCTGTCATTATTTCTTCAAATAAGTTTTCAATATCTTGCTCTCTCTCTTCTTCTGGCACCCCGATAATTCGGATGTTGGTACGCTTGAAGCTGTCCCAGAGGCTCCTTACACTATCTTCGTATTTTTGGATTCTTTTTTCATTTTGCTTTTCTGGTTGGGTGTTTTTTGCTTCTTCATATTTCAAATCTTTGACTTGATTCTTGCGATCCTCTGGCCTGCTGTTGGGAGTCTGTATAATATTCTTTATTTCAGTCAGTGTATGCTTAATTTCTAGTTGGTCCTTTATCACAACATCGAGGGTCTCACTAGATTTCTTGAGGATCTCACTACATTTGTTGGCGGTTTCTAGAAAATTCTTGAAAAACCTAAAAAGTGTGGTTTTGAACTCTATATCCAGTAGTTTGCTTTCCTCCATTTCTGTCATTTGTGTCCTGTTTCTTTGTCTCGGCATTTTTTATGCTTCGCTGTGTCGATAGAGTGGCTTTCTGTGCTAAGTGTCCCAATTACCTGAGGTAGACACTCTTGGTGCACCCCCTTGTGGCCTTTGTGCACAGTCTTGTTGTAGTTAGGCCTTGATTGTTGTAGGTAACACTGGGAGTATTTGACCTCCAGGCCGATTGGCTATGAGAATCAGCTGTGTCTATGGTGGGAGAACTTCTGTGCTGAAGATACCCTTATGGGGCAAGACTTGCTTCAGTGGGGCTTTGGTGCTCACTGAGTCTGCCCCCTGAGTGTGTCCCTTATGGATCTGAGGAGCTGTAATTGGATAGTCCCACTCTGACCACTGGGTACACTGGCTCTTGGATCTAAGGAGGTGCTAATCTAGCCTCTGCCTGCGGCTACTCAGCAGAAGCCAGCTGTAAAGCAATGCAAGTTTCCCTGGGGCCTTGGGGCAGCTGAGTTTGTTAAGTAATTTTCAGATTACAAAAGGCCAGGCCTTTCATATGCAAAAGCCTCCGTGCAGGGGGGCGGGGTCCCAGGGGATCAACAGGGCGGGCAGATCAAGCAGTATGGCTGCTCTCAGTCCTGCCTTCAGAGGCCCCAGCAATCGCTGCGAGTGCCTCTGAGAGAAAGCTGCCCTCGAGTTCTGACCGATGCCAGACAGTCCCGTTTCTCCCGTATGAGTCTGGGTCCTCAGAGACTCGCCCGGAACTGGAGCTCAGAGCCTGAGACTCCCTCCCGATTGAAAAAGACAATCGTGTCGGCAGCCGCCAGCCCTCTGCATGCACCTCCGCACCTTTGTATTTTCCTTCCGCACCGCACCTCCTCTGAGTCTCAGTGTGCTTTTCTCTTTCCTTCTATGTAGAAATTCCACTCAGCCAGCCTTCCTGTGGTTCTGGGTGATGTCCGTTTCGTCTTTTAGTTGTATTTTTGAAGTGGTTGTGTGAGGCAGCAATCTCCGGTGTTTACCTATGCCGCCATCTTGGTTTTTTGCGTTTTCTGTATTTTTATGTTACTTCTGAGAAGGTTTTGTGAGTTACTACCAGTGTCTATGATATTTTCTGGTTTCAACATCATCCCACCACCTATAGAAGTTGTCTTCGTCTGGTGAAGACGCTGGAGCCAAACTGCTTAGTTTTGCATTTTAGTCCTGCCAGTGTTACCGACTGGGGTCACTGATTGGGACCTTGGTTCTTTTCATCGATGCAGAAAGGATTTTAAGGTCAATGAAAAGAAAAGTAAAGCAAAATGGGGTTTGTTTGTTTGTTTATTTATTTATTTATGTTTAAATTTAGGCTTGCACTGTCAGTTTTAATTGAAAATATTAAAACAGCTGAACTAATAATGAATTATAAAACTTTGATAATTAAGTGTTATGGCCATTTATGAGGCATCTATTCATTATTTTTGTAGGCCTGAAAGAAACTTTGCATACTTGTATTCTCCATTCTCCATTTCCGAGAAAGATTATGAAGAGGTGTAAAGCAAACAAAATCTGTAAACAGCTGTACTGTAAGAGCATAGGTGGTTTTAGCTCATGTTTTGGGTGTGAAATTTAACTCATTTCACGGGATACAAAAGCAGGTGCAATAGTAAAGCTGAATCATGAAAACCCCCATCAATTGCAAGTGGAGCTTATTGAACATACATTCCAAGCAAGGAGCAGATGGGGCGGGGGTGGTGGGGGCGAGAGAAAGAGAGAGAGAGAGAGAGAGAGAGAGAGAGAGAGAGAGAGGGAGAGAGGGAGAGAGAGAGAGAGAGACGAGTGCACATGACCCCCAACTCCTGGGATTTAAAGAGGGATTTTCTGTGTGGAAACTTTGACTTGCATTCAGGGATGATCGACAGAAACTATATTTTTTCTGGGCATGCCCTTACCCATAATGTATACAGAAAAGCCTACAGGAGGTGGGGTCAAAACTGAAATGCAAATTTTATTATAATTATTTTAGGGCCCTAGTAAGGTCACATTGGCATTGAGGTCATATCTTCTTCCTCTGAGCTTGCACCAAGAACCGCCTGTCTCTGAACCTGCCCGCTGGGCGGTCTGATGGCAATGTTGGTCTGGCCTCTGTTCAGGACCCCAGGGCAGACCCCATGTCTTATGTCTCATTTCCTCCCTGACACCACCATACCACCTGTGTGACCTTGGGCCAGTTACTTAACCTCTCTGTGCCTCCATTTCCTTATCTATTAACCCTTTGAGTACCAACCAATATCCTAGGAACTATGCTAAAATTGCCAAGGAATTTTTGCTGATTTTACAGCAGTAAACTTCATAAAATCGTAGTACCTGTAAAAAATTAGGCAGATAAATGCCAGTGGTCAATTTTATTTTTTTTTTAAAATATATTTTATTGATTTTTTGCAGAGAGGAAGGGAGAGAGATAGAGGGTTAGAAACATCAATGAGAGAGAAACATCGACCAGCTGACTCTTGCACATCTCCCACTGGGGATGTGCCCGCAACCCAGGTACATGCCCTTGACCAGAATCGAACCTGGGACCTTTCAGTCCGCAGGCCGACGCTCTATCCAGTGGTCAATTTTAGAACTACAAACATCCAGCATCATAAGTAATCTGCACTTAGGTGCCATCTGTCAATAAAGAGTGAACTGCTAGCATCTAATAGTGACACTGCAGGAGGAGCGCAATAGCGCTCCCGGCACTTTTGGCGAAAGACAGGAGGAGCGCAATCGAGCTCCCCAGGACTCTAGGCGTTAAATGGGGATAATAAATGCAATTACTCCATAGACCAGCGGTTCTCAACCTGTGGGTCGCGACCCCTTTGGGGGTCGAACGACCCTTTCACAGGGGTTGCCTAAGACCATCGGAAAACACATATATAATTACATATTGTTTTTGTGATTAATCACTATGCTTTAATTATGTTCCATTTGTAACAATGAAATTGGGGGTCACCACAACATGAGGAACGAACTGTATTAAAGGGTCGCGGCATTAGGAAGGTTGAGAACCACTGCCATAGATGGTTGTGCCAATCCTCATGGCCCACAGTACTCTGTGTTTGTGAATTCATCTGCTCGCTAGAATTTATTTGCAACTCCAAAATCAATACTTTCAGTGCTTTTACAGTAATTCAAAGACATTTGCAGAGTGGCAGAAAATTTTAGTTGCACGTTGTCAGCTGAGGGGTAGAAGGTGACCCTGCCTTCTGTGTCGGCTCTCACGCTGAGAACAGGGTCCTCTCCGCGGTATACTTAGGGCTGCGCTTTCCACATGCGTGTGCTTTTTGTTGGTGATCCCGCTGCTTAAACGGGCCTCAGGCATAGCGCTGAAGTGCTCTCTAGTGTTGTTAAGTATGAAAGGCTGATGTTTCTTTCAGAGAAAATACGTTAGGTAAGCTTCATCCAGGCGTGAGTGTGAGTGCTGCTTGCCATGAGTTCAATGTTAATCAGTCGACTCTGTATTAAATAAGGTGCCTTCCTACAGAAACACGCATACAGCAAGGTTATGTATTGCTCAGTGGTAAAAACACTGACCAGCGGCTCGCAGGAACCAAACCTGTGTCTCCCCTAGGAGCTATGTTCACTGTTTGCTAATTCAGGGTTTGCAGCAACTTTATAGAATGTAACTACCAAGAATAATGCGACTCAACTGTTGGTATAAAGCAGTGGTTCTCAACCGTCCTAATGCCGCGACCCTTTAATACAGTTCCTCATATTGTGGTGATCCCCAATTTCATTGTTACAAATGGAACATAATTAAAGCATAGTGATTCATCACAAAAACAATGTGTAATTATATATGTGTTTTCCGATGGTCTTAGGCGACCCCTGTGAAAGGGTCGTTCGACCCCCAAAGGTGTTGCGACCCACAGGTTGAGAACTGCTGGTATAAAGTGTTTAGAACAGAGTTTGGCATATGGTACATCCCTATATGTGATTACTATTGTTTTCTAAAATTTACATTTTGCTAGTTTGGGGGGAACTTATTTAGTCACCTGCTGCCATGTTGGTTGGCTGTATTTCCTCTTGTGCGGATGTCTAGTTGATAGGGGTGCATGAGGGGGTTTGTCATGAGACTGAAGGGTTTAGCGTCAGGTGGGAGCAGCTCTGAAGGGGCCGAAGAGGACATGCACACCATCTGTGGCGCATGAGTGGGGAAAGGACCAGGCCTGAGGCGTGAGCTGGCCTTTAGAGAAAGCTGAATCAAAACCTGAATTGGAGACCCACCTGGCCATGCTCAGGCCAAGAGCCTTTTAGCCTATGAGTGTGATAATCACATCATTAATCTTCAACAAAAGCCCGCATTGATATATTTTTTAACTGCATTAGAATATAAAATGATGACAGTTGACATATCAGGCGAGTGGCTGAGAGGACATTTATTTACTGAAGCAAAAAACCAGCTTGCCTGGTCAGCTGAGGGGTTTCTGACTTGGTGTGTTCTGTGAAATTTCTCACAAAGGCTCAGACCCGAATCCACGTTTGCTTACACACTGAACCGAGGGCCGCTGTCCCCACAAGAGGAAACGCATGGCATTGGGATGGTCCTGGGAGTCCGGGCTGTGTGGTAGCGGTGCGCATGTGTGCCTGCTTTCTGTCTCAGCCACTGTGGGGCAAGGATGTGCTCCCTGGCTTGTTGCTAACGTGGGCACATTTGAGCCTCAGAATGAAATCAGAGGCATCCCTGCAGGACGGGAAACAGTCTTCCTCCTGCTTCCCTCTGGGTGCAATGGGCTTCCTCCAGGCTGTTTGTCTGCGAACAGCTGGGGACCCACCCACAGCCTCTGATGATCAGAGCAGCAGTTCAGTTTCCGCATGGGGGTGGGGGTGGCCCAGACCCTGTGAGAGGATCAGGTGATCCTTTCTCTTCCAGGATATTAAAGCATTTGAAAGCCAAGGACCCCGTGCAGCTGAGACTGGAGCACTTGGAGCAGGGCTTCTCCGTCTACGTCAACGGGGCCAATTCGGAGCTGAAGTCGTCGCCACGGAGAGCCGTCCACTCCCACGTCTCCAGAAGTGCCTCGCAGGCCGAGGGGGCACAGGGTGAGCCCAGGCCCGTGGTCCAAGCAACAGTTCTGTTAACTCATTAGAAGCAGTGGGGCTGCATCTTATGCACATAAACTTACCAGCAAACAACTAGTTAACCTATACAACTCAACTATACCCATTTGGCCAGAAGGAGAGTGAGAAAGAGAAATCCTTTTCTATTCCTTTTAAAACTAGTCTTGGCCTTCACTGCCCCAGGGCAAAGGTGGCCAGAACTGTCTATTCCTGCTTTTACACTTCCCAGTTCTCAAGTGCCTATAATTTAAAGAAATGCCTAAGAGAATGTTGATTATACCTGATTTTTACTCAAAGTGTCTTGCACCCAACCCCTGTTTTGATTCCACTGTTCATTTTTGAATGTAGTTACTCCGTACTCTGCACACTTTGAGTGGCTTCATGTGTCCTCTAGTAAAAGCACAGGATGTCTGTGAAGTAGAATAGAAAGCAGCCAACCCAGTGGCGGGCCCAACATAGGCACCAAAAATGACTCAGTGGTTGAATGAGTGAAGTGGCAGAGCACATGGAGGCAGGTCCCACCTGACCATGCTACTTTGGGAGAGCCATTTTGCCTTTCTAAGCCTTTGCTTCTTCATCTTTAAAAATCGGACTAACAAGGGTGCCTGACCGTAGGGTGCCAGGGTGCCCTTCAAAGCTGCCTTGCCTGGGAGGCTAGTGTAGTATCGAATTACACTAGATAGTACAGAGAGGAGCTGGAATGAGGCAGAGCTGAGTTTGAACCGTGTTCTGCCACTTTCCAGCTCTGAGACCTCTGCAATTGGGTCCTCTCTGACCCTCAGTTTCCTCTTCTGTAAAATGGGAATCGTTATACCCACCTTACAGGCTTGCCAGGAAGGTTAAATGGCAGAAGGAATGTTTCTGGCACACAGTAATCTTGATTTGTGTTGTTACCACAGGCACGGTAAAATCCCAAGCCATTAATAGACAGTGAAAGTGATGTCCTGAAAGCTTCCCGAGGAGAGTTACTGCAATTCATTTTGGGGTTTAGCATGAGCTTCCTAGCCCCCAGGGCAAAGAGGAAAATGGAATGACTCTTCTAGCTTTCATGGCAAAGGAACCTGGCGACTGCTGCTACTTAGGAGAAGCAGGCCTCTCTGAGTCCAGGTTTCAGGGAGGGCAGATAACAGGAGTTTCTGTACTGGGGCCGCCGGAAGTACCTTCACTCATTCAACACACTTCTCCCCCCTCCACCCCCCTCTTTACACAAATGCTGGCCTATTGTGCACACTGTCCTGTATCCTGCTTCTATCCCTGGAGAGTGTTCCTTTTGTATATAGACCTGCTCCATTGGGCTGTACATTATTATACATCCTAGAGGCCCAATACACGCAATTTGTGCAAGGGACTTGGCCCTGGCCCCGCCCGCTGTGGCTTGGTCTGGAAGGAAGGACATCCGGAAGGACATCTAGTCTAATTAGCATATTACGCTTTTATTATTATAGATTACTATTATTCTATTTTTGCTGGGCATTTAGCTTTTCTAATGCTGTGCTGCTACAAATGGTGCTACAGCGAATAACTTCACATACAGGATTGTGGGCACACTGACGTGTACTTAAATGTAAGTTACAAAACTGACATCACTGTGAACTTGCCACCTGTGCCTCACTGATTCTCCTCCCTCATCTCTGGTGTAGATTATGGACGAAGAACCCTGTTTCGAGAAGCTGAAGAAGCTTTAAGACGCAATTCACGGACAGCCCCCAGCAAAGCCCAGCGCCGCGGATGGCACCAGGTCAAGAGCGTGGCCCCAGCTCACACTTTAGAATAAGGAGTGGGGTTATTGAGGGAACAGAAACATAATCACGGCAGGGTGTTGAGAATCTCGGTGGGCAGTGGGTGGGCTGGCTTGGCATTCACGGCAGCGTTGCCCTCTCTGCATGTGGCACTGGCCTCTGGAGGGCAGAGGGCCCAGGGGCTCCTCCAGCCTCTCTCTCAGCATGATCTTCCCTTCTGGGCTATCACAGGTGGGACTCACAGCCTGTCATGATGACTCGTTCATCTAGCTGTTTTTTATTGAGCACCTACTATGTGTCAGGCACGGTCTTAGATGCCAGGCATGCAGTAGGTGAAAAGACAGCACCTGCCCCACAGACCTGAGATGCCACTTTGATTGCCTTAAGGCTGCTGCTGCCAGTAGCTTGAGCCCCTGATGGTACCAGGTGTGGACTCAGTTCCTGTGTGACTCCTTCCTTTGCCCTCACAGGAGACCTATAGGGTAACTTTCAATGTCCTTCCTCTTTTAAGGGAGCTGAGGAGATGAATGTTCAGAAAAGGTAGTGAGCTTTCCAAGGTCAACCACTAAGAAGGGGCAGAATTGAGACTCAAACCCAGAGCTTTGGCCCCGAGTCAGTGTTCTTGCCCATATAGTCCTTATACCTTACCTTGTAGTTACTCACACCTGAGCAGGGACCTGTTTGTCACAACCCCCACTGCACATTCACATCGCCTGGGAGTTTTTAAAATACTGATGCTCAGGCTCCCCCCCCAGAGATTCTGACTCATTTGGTCTGAGGTGAGGCTTGAGCAATGGTGTGTATGTACGTTTTAATCCTGTGCTCACTGAGATTGGGAAGTACTGCATTGTACTATATGTATGGATCTACGAGTAAATTCATGTACTTTATTGGCCCATCTCTGCAATAATCCTGTAGATCTGTAAGTCCTAATTGTGCCACTGAAGAAATTGAGGCCCAGAGAGGTCAGGTGACTTGCTCAGAGTCACACAGCTACTGAGGGAGAAGGGTAGGCTGAGGGTTGCAACCCTGGATCTAGTGGCCCTTCGCTTCTCTGCAGAGACATTGGTAGGGCTCTGATTAAATGGGGGAGGGGGTTCCTGCTAGCCAGCTCCAGTGCCAGGGAACAGGGCCTGCAGGGTTACGAGCTGGAGGCCTCCTTTGTTTCGAGCAATGAATGCTACTTTCTCATTAATGAGGTCTTTCTCCACTTCCCACTTCAGACCATCCTTCTAGTTGTTCTGAGAGCCTTCTATTATCAGGAGCCATATTTGCATCCTGTCTGTGACTTAATGGCTGCCCCAGAATCCGTGTAATTTAAAAGACTTGGCCTAGGATTAATTAGCATCCCTCCCAGTCTCTCCCTGTGGTCCCACACTTCACAGGGCCTAATCATGGCTAATTTCCTGGCTTCCTGATGCCATGAACACTGTAATTGTCCTTCTGCACCGTATCAGTGAGGGGTCAGCCAGTGCTTAACAATAGAGACCACTCAGGCTCTTTTAATCAGAAATGAATGTGATGCAGGGAATCAAGTGCTTGCAAAATCCCTGGGCCGGCAGAGGATGGGCTCTGAGCTGGGCCTCCAGGAATGGCACTCAGCATCTCAGCCGGACCTGCCAGAAAAGCTGCTGCCTGGGACACGGTAGGGAAGGGGTGGGGTCAGCATCCGGAACGTGTCACCTTAGCTGTGACCCGGGAATGAAGAAGCCACAGCCGCTGGCTCAGAGTGAGGCTGTGCTTGCTAGGGCAACACCGTGAAGAGACGCCCTGTGGAGCCAGGGTGGGATGTTGCTGAAAAGCCCGTCGCCTCTGTCACTGCTCCATCCCTCCACCACTGTGCTGGGCACAGACAGCCTCCCCTCGCTTCTGCTTTCCCTGCCGGTGTGAGGCCATCTGATGGGCTCACCTGAGGCGCGTCCAGAACCCCAGCTGAAGGGAGTCTGGCGAGGCGCAGTGTCTAGCTTTCCGTCTCTACTGAACAGGAAGGCATCTTAGGAGAGAGTGGAATGGGTACCGGGGTCAAACCCCCCCCCCCCTCATTACTGACCAGATCAAGGCTGCACCACCCGCACAGTGCTCTGGACCCCCCCTCAGAGACATAGGCCCCAGGAAGCACTCAGCAGTGCTGAGTGGACCAGAGCCATGTTATGAAAGAAATCGTCCATTAATCTAACAAACAGTTACTACCATGGGCGGGGCTCTGGAGTTAAAAATAAAAAATCAAATAAGGCTCTGTTCCCGCCCTGGAAGACCTTACCGTGAGGACATGGGAACTGCTAACTGGGAGGGAGATGCGACCACTATTTTCAAACACTCGGAGGACCAGCCTGGTGGACTCCAAAGTTAACAACTTCAAGCCATAACGTGTTTTTGAACTCACATAGTTAACAAGACTTAGTCACTTGCTAACATTTAAATTAAAAAGATTTTACATAATTTAAACAATTTTTTTAATTGAATTTAGAGAGAGGAAGGGAGAGGAATGCCTCCTGCATACCTCTTACGGGGATCGAGCCCGCAACCTGGGCATGTGCTCTGACTGAGAATTGACCCGTGGCCTCCTGGCTCATGGGCTGATGCTGAACCACTGAGCCACACTGGCTGGGCCAAAAGATTTTATGTAATTTTTAAGAAGCTCTATTCCTGCTTCTCTAGAAAAATGGAAAGATCGGGCCCCCAGGTTGGGCCCCCTCCCATCAGGCAGCCATTAGTGGGAGCCAGGGAGCGGTCTGCCTGGTTAGGGGACAAGCCCGCTGGTTTGCTGCAGTCCCCACCGCTCCCTTAGGGTCCCAGAGCTGAGGCCCAGTGGAAGTTTGTTATCTGCTCTGCTACTGTTTCTCTTACATCTTTCCGTTTCCCACCTGGCTCTGTGGGATATTTGAACCTGTGACCCCTAAGGAGTAGGAGGGAAAGGGCTTCGGAGTCAGACAAATTCCTTACTAGCTATGTGCCCTGGAGCTGACTGTGTGACCTCTCTGAACTTTGGGCTCCTCGTCAATGAAACCTCCCAGGGCTGCTGGGAAAGATGTGCTCACAGCGTGTCAGGTGGTCCATCAGCGGGGGCTCTGCTTGTGCTTCAGGTAGGAGCCCTTGGCAGCAGGTGACAGACAAGTCCAGAGAAGTGGTTAAGAGTATGGACTCGGCACCCCGATGCCCAGGTTCAAGGCCTTGGCTGCGTCACTGACTAGTTGCACGGTCCTAGAGGAGTTGCTAAACCTCGCGGTGCTTGTTTTGTGAAGTATAAGTAGGGTTGATGATGGTACCTGTCTCACAGGGCTGGTAACGAGGATGGAATGAGCCAATGTTTGGCGAGCATTTCAAGCAGCGCCCGGCACAGAGGAAGCATCAGTAAAATATATGACTGCTGTAGTCAGTGCAGGGCAAGTGCTGAGGGCGGTCTGCCTGGGGACACCGGGGCTCCTCACTCCTCACGCATCGGTCCTCCATTCCTTCTGTGATCACTTACGAGCACCTACTAAATCCTGGACACTTGTCGGTACTGTGGTCATAGCAGTGAGTGATGCAGGCCAGGCCCGCTCTCCTGGAGCTTGCTTTTACGGGCGTGGGTGGAGGGGCCAAGGATGAAAAGCACGTAAGCAAACAAATAAACAAGCATGTGAAAGATAGGGAAGAGTGCAATGAGATGACAGTGTCTGGGGGAAGAGGTGCTCGAGAGAGGGTGGCTGCAGAGGCTTCCCGGGGGCCACATCGGAGCTGACCCTGAAGATGAGAGGGAGCGGCGTGGGGAAGGTCTGGAGGGCGAGTGCCCAGTGAGTGGCACAGTGAGGACACTAGGAAGTGGGGTCGGGCCGAAAGGAGGCTGGTGGCCAGTGCACAGAGGAGGGCAGTAAATGGACTGGATGTGCCAATTGCATTGTTACTGTCTCAGGAGGAGACTGGATTGGTCTCCTTTGGCCCTGAGTAGTGGCGTTATGAAGCAAGTTCTCCATGGAAGGGAGTTCTAGGCGACAGGTTTCGGGTGTGTAAGATTGAGATGAAGATAGTCTCTCTACCCTTTTGAATGGGCTCCACTGTCCTTGGAGGCAGCCAGGGGTCAAGGTAGCAGAGTCTCCAATGGCTAGAGGTGGCCAGTTCTCAAAAGCCACCCCCTCAGGAGGTCCAGGGACCACAGCCTTGCCCAGTCCTTCAGTTACTCCTGTACCAGCAGGAGGGACAGGTGTGGCTCCTGTGCATTTGCACTGGCCGGTCAACAGGGACACAGCGGTCACAGTCTACTCCCAGCTGGCTCCACCTCCTCCCTGCTGCATCCCTGCCTCTCCAACCTATTTCCTTGCCCGTCTTTCTCAGTGTCTCCCCTAAACTCTGAGTCACACATCCCCTTTCTACTGACCAAGCCCAAAACCTTCTCGAACAGGACAGATTTTCCTTCTTAGGGTCTTGCCCAGCAACTAGGAAGCACTTTTGGGTAGAGCTGCCCTTGCTGGAAGGGGCTGCCTCGGGCTCACGGGCCTGAGGATCCCTGGGCCACCAAGTCACAGAGTCAGCTAACTGCGGGCCGAGAGGCTGCCCAGCGGCACCTGCGAAACCCTTCTTGGGACTCCAGTTCTGGGGAACCAGCCAGGTGAATGGTGCTCCTTTGTTGGGCTTCCGAGCTGCCACCTGCCCTGTGGAGCCCTGGTGGTGATAGATGGGCCCTGGTCGGCACTGTCCTCCCCCCGCCCCTGCCTTGGCCTTAGATCTTTCTGCTGCTATCCGAGGATTAAGATTTATGGCTTCCTCGGCCTTGTAATACGTGGGTGGACAGCAGCCTAATCAACAGAGCTGTCGTTTACTAAAATGTTGTCAGATTTGATGAAAGTCATCGGCTCTTAGCATTAAATTGGTAGTGAAGGGATTGGCCTTCCAGCAATTTACGGTGGGGTGGGCTTTCCTGAAAGGCTGGGAAAGCAAGTTCATTGCCATTATTACAGCAGTGGCGGCGTTGCTCCCTCCGTGTGTACCTGGCTTCCTGTTGTGGGCTGGCAGCTCAGGCGCCCCAGGAAAGCTCACGGTGGACATGTGAAGCCTGGGACGCCCTTTCCTTTGTTTTCCTTTCTGAGTTTTGAAAACCCCTGCAGCGAGGACAATGAATGAAACAGCCATAAAGCGTCGGCCCTTACAGTGGCCTTGCCTGACACCGAGTGTCGAGGGCTATTATTTGTAAGAGATCAGACAAATCCAGGAAGAACATATCAAATAAGGTAGATTGACTCCCCACCCCAAACCTGCCTTTGTCATTGTCTTCAGAGCTCTCCTGCCTCTAGAGGGCGCCATTTGATACTGCACAGCCTCACCACCCTGCAGGCAGGCCTTGATCTTCTAACTGACAGTGAGCTTTAGTGCATACCTTACAACGCTGCTGACACTCACGTGACGCTGAGCATGGCGGGCCAGGAGTGGCTGGTAGACTGGAACACAGGTGTTTGGGGGCTGGGGCTTTTAAATTCTGTCCTGGTCTATGATTGCTTGCGAAGCTCTACCCAAGTCTGAGCCCTGCAAGTGGGCAGGAGAGAGCAGCTGCTTAGCAACGCCCACTGGGGGTAAAGCAGTGTACGAGGCAGGGAGCCAGCCAGGCATCATCCTTGGGAGGCGTGAAGGTGGGAGGCAGGGAGCTGGCGTGCCTGGGGCTGGAACCTGCCAGCCTTGCCCTCTTTATGGGGAGGTGGGCCCGTCATGTGGGCACAGCTGCTCTCCACCTCCCAGGGGTGGCAGAGGTGCCTCTTGGGGCTGAGGTGGGAGCGCCAGCCAGATGGAGGGACTATTTATTCCCCTCTCTGGTACCCACTCAGCATTTAGTTTTGTCACATGTTGCTTCATAAACACCTCCTGTTATGTGTTCTGTGTGACTCCTCGGGCCAGGACATTGGTTTTGAAATTTTTTGTATCTTGACATGTATGCAGACAGTACTCAGTAAGGACTTGCTGGTTAAGTGCCTTAATGCCTCCTGCAAACCTATCTCCTCACATCTTGGCGGGTGAGCAGTTGTGCCAAGCTCCTGGGAAGGGAGAGGGGTACTTCTGGGGAAAGGGGGAGGAGAGAGCTGCAGAAGAGAGAAGGGCACATGAGTGCTTCTCCTAGAATGTGGAAGGTCTCTCTCACATTTATAATTCAGGTGAGACCAGCAGAGCTGCATAAATTCCAGCTCTCTTACTTGCCAGTGGGAACCCCATTCAGGCATGGCTGGATCCAGGTGCTCAGACAGTGGAGCAGGGCTCTTCTCCATCTTTCAAGTCTGCTTCTCCCCTGTTGCCCTGTGTGGTACCAAGATGGTCGCCAGCAGCTCCCCGCTCACACTTTCACCCTGCTATTCCCCTGAACCAATCACCCAGTCACTGTGGGCCAGCGGGATCTAATGCTCACATGGGCCAGGCCTGGGTCACTTGCTCCACCCACCCCTGGTCTCCGTTCCATGGGAACACTTGAACTGGGGTCTGGGAGGGGAGGGGAGGATTTACCAAAAGGAAACCAGGGTGCTTTCACCAGAAGACCGGGGACATGCTGGACAGGCGGAAACAACAGCGCCACCACGAAGCCTCTTCAGCCTCCCGCTGCTGCTGCTGAAACTTCCGTGTGCGCATAATCACCTGGGGTCTGGTCAGAATGAGATTCTGTTCCCAGCTCTGAGATGGGGCCTGAAATTCAACGTTTCTCAAATCCCCAGGGAAGGCCGGTACTGGCACGTGGAGGAGCAAGGCCCTGGTCCAAGCCCTCCCTCTCTAGGTAAAGGAGCAGCAACCCAGGGCGGGGCCTGGCTGGGCCTCTGGATGGGCCCCGTGCCCAGTAGGCTTCCCGCATGCGCCCCTCCCCTTCCTCCTCCTCTCTTGCATGGGTTCAGCATTTGGACAGTTATTGAGTGGTTCCTGGGGAGGAGGGAGGAGCACCCTCTCTTTGAAGGTGTCATGGGAAATCCATCTCTGTGATGAAATTCAAGGCTTTTACAGCTTCATCCTGGCTGTAGGCAGGAAAGTCCAGGCTTACCTCTCCCACGGAGTGCTCACCTCCAAGGGCCCCGCTGCTGACGCTAGGAAATCCTCTGAGAGTGAGTTTGCAAAGCCCGGGGGGCAGCGAGGCCACACTTGGAGCCTGAGCCCAAAACGGCGAGGCCGCAGGCAGAGTGGAGAGCAGGGTTCCAGAGACAGCTGGTGCATCGCCGAGTGACGGGACCTCCTGTGGGAGCACAGTGTCCGTGGCCACCTCTCCGCGCCTCCCACCTCCCTGTTCTCGGGCAGGGTGGCACCCGCCTGCCTTCTTCAGGCCCTGTACTTTCGCTAAGATCTTTTCCTTTAATCAGTGGTTGGCAAACTGCGGTTCGCAAGCCACATGTGGCTCTTTGGCCCCTTGAGTGTGGCTCTTCCACAAAATACCGACTTCTGCGCATGGGCCACGACGTTTCAATCGCACTGTACGTGCGCCCGCATGTGGTATTTTATTTGCACTTTATTTGTGAGGCATCATCCGCGGCGGCTTTCGAGCTGTGATGGGAGAGTTGAGTACTGTGACAGAGACCATATGGCTGTCAGAGCCTAAGACCTTTACTTTTGAAAGGAAACATTGCTCAGCACCGGTCTCTGGAGCCGAACTGCTCAGGTTCAAATCTAGGCTCTGTGGTCCCCCAGCTGTGTCACCTCGGGCAGGTGGCTTATAGACCTTGCCTGGGTTTCCCCCTTGGGTTACCGTGAGGACTAAAGGAGCAAGTAAACGCACCCACGCACTTGGCGTGGCGACGGTTTGCACTGGTGAAGTGCACTAGTGCGAGAGCACTGATGGGGGAGGGCAGTGGGCGTGGATGAGATGGGAGTCCTTTCCTAACCGCTGCCGGCCCCAGGCCACCCAGCCTCCGGCCTCAGGTCCTGCTTCGTCAGGCTGATAGCTGGTTCACTAAGCTTGTGGGGAGCTGAATCTTACCGAGTGAACGGTTCTAACGCTGCGGGTGAGGGAATGCATGGTCTACGTCACTCTCCCTCCGCTCCGCGGACCTGTCCCTTCTCTTAGCACCAGCACCGCACCAGGGTGAGGCCCAGGCTGAAGTTTAAGGGGACCCTCCCTCTTGGGTTTGTGTGCGTGCAGGGCACCTGAGAGGGAGCACCTCCTCAGCTGTTGCTCCCTGGGTGCTTCGCTTACATCCGGCCATGCCAGCATTGGGGGGTGGGGGTGGGGGGTGAAAGCAGTGTCTTCACTTGACTCGCGTCTGAACAAACCCATCAGGACTCTGCTTCATTCTCTCCGCTCTCTGTCTCTGCATTAGGGGCAGGATGTCCCAGTAGCTTGTGTCTTCCTCCCTTTAGCTTAGCACCGGGGAAGGGGGCACCTGCTCCCCCAGCTCTAGCAGCACTCCTAACTCCTCATTGGCTGCCTTAGGTCCATTCCCACCCCTGAGCCAGGGGCCAGGGCGGGTGGTGGGGCAGAATGGGCTGCCTGATCAGGCCCGAGGCCCATCTCTGCCCTTGAGCCTTGGGTGGACTAGGGGCAAGGGGGGTGGACCTGAAAGGAGAACAGGGAGATGTTGGACTGAAAAACCAGCAGTTCCGTGTGGCCCAGTTGTCAGGGGTGTGACTCTATGCGCTGGAATCAGGGCAGGAAAGAGACTGGGGCGGCTGTAGAGAGCTTTGCGTGCCAGATGCATGGCTTAGGTACAGGTTTGGCTGCTAAAACAGAGAGGCTCAGGGTTGATGTCGCTCTAACAGGACAGGTCAGCGGTGCAGCCACCTGCCCCGAGCGGTCACGGAGGAACCCAGGCATGAGCTATTTTGTTGCTCCACCGTCCTCCCGATGTTGCTTCCTCTCTCAGTATTCGGCTCTCACCACCACCTCCACGTTTCAGCTGGGCAAGGGATGCTGTGCCCTCCCTTCAGGGGCACCACTCAGATACACATACTCCTCCCCCACCCCCTGCACTGGCCAGGATGTACGTGTTCACACGGCTCCCCAGCTGCAGGGGAGGAGGGGACGTGGACACTGGGGGACAGCCGCAGTCTGCCACATCAGACCACCGAGTGGGCTTCCCAGAGAACGACCCAGGGAATGCCGGGAGGAAGAGAGGCCCCCCACACAGTTCCCATGGCCCAGAACGTGTGAGAAACATTGCTCGCTGTGATTATTTTAGGATTTCCACAAGTGTGTGTGGCGGGTGGGGGAGGGGGCACATTGAAGGCCCTGAGAAGTCTTGAAGAAAAATGCCCAAGGTTTCCTAAACATTTGATCACAAAGCTATTGAGAAGTTTAACATCCAAAATTCTATGGATAAGTTATTTCAAGCTAAAAAGTTACTAAAAAATTCTCCTGAACCGGTGAAGACTTTTGAGCAGAGGGGGCTTTAGCTGTCTGGGCTGGCCTGGGGTTCAGCCGTCTGGGTGGCCTGGGGTTCAGCCGTCTGGGTGGCCCGGGGACACTGCTGGGCCAGCGTGCAGGACCACAGGCAGCTGTGCACAGACACCCTGCAGCCAGCCCCACGTGCTCGCCCAGGGGCATCCAGGTGTCTGTTCTACATTATCTGAAATGGTCTGAATTTTTGTGTGTAGAAATCTGTGCAGATCAGAACAGAAGCTGGTTCGCGGCTCCATATCGAACCTCCTCTGGACTATTCTGAAGATTTTGAGTCACATGTGGACACGACTGTCACTGCAAAGGATGCTTCCGGGGGTCACCCACAGGTAGGCGTGCCCTGGCTCAGTGCTTCAGTAGCTGTCGGGACACTTTCTGTTACCATTTCTTCCTTCCTGGAAAAGAGTCCTTTTCTACTGAATGACCAACGACCTCGTTTCTCTACCCCAGACATAGAGTGGAATTTTACGGTGAGCAACATTGTGGACTTTATTGCCTTTAACACCTACCTCCCACAACACACACACACACACACACACACACACACACACACACACCACAAGCACTCACTCACTTGCTTTTGCATCGACCGGCTGGTTTGTAGCCAAGTTCGTCTGTTACAGTCACAGCCCCAGCCCCAGCCCCAGCCCCAGCCCCAGCACATGTCACAGAATGCGTACATGCCCTTCAAGCAAGAGGCATGGTAGTTCCCTCTTCTCCTTTGACCATTTGGTTCCTCCTGTTACAAGAACATGTATTCCTTCCTTTGCAAGCTCCCAAGCTCCCTGAAACACGGCAGCCTGTCCCTCACAAGCGATTAAACCCATTAGCATTCCCGTGTGCGCGTGCTCGGAATCGGCAGTGCCCTGCTCCGCCAGCCCTGAATTTTCTCCGCTCTGAGTGCTTGATTGCATCTTTCTTTCCTCTCCTTCCCCCGTGAGGGGCACTCCATAGGCTTCACAGTCAGGAGTTATTCTCCAGCTAAGTCAGAGTAAAATGGCAGCGCCAGTTTTCGGCAAAGGCAGAAGCCATAAGAGCTGCAATCTGAACAGGGAAAGAAAAAAAAAAAGCGTGTGTCTGGATGACTCGGCTGCCTCACCCTGTGCGCAGTGCAGCCCGAAATGGAGCAAAGGAAACGCACGTCTGCGTGTGCTTTTCGCCTGACCTCACTGCTGAGGCACACCAGCCGTTCACCTTCCAGCACATCCCCGTGAACTTCAGTTTCTGGCGGCTCTGAGTTCACAGCCGGGGTGCTGCAGACATGCCCTGTTGGTCGCCACCCTGTTGACTTGCCTGGTGCTTTCCAAGGTGTGAATTACTTGCTGACATTTAAGAATCAGGAAATTCCATGTCACAGTCTGAAGCTGGGGCTTCTCTTGAACAATCGGAAGATTTGGGAGCCACATTCTTACGCACCAGCAATGACTGGGCTGAGGAGCACCAATCCCCTTTAGACGGGGCTGTGCTCCCATGTGCACGGTCCTCACCACAGGGCCTGGCATCGAGGGTAAAACAATCAGCAAGTATATCACATGCCAGGGGCTGACGTGATGGCGCTTATCATGGGAAAGCTGGGCAGGGGCTGCCACTTGATGTGCTGGGCAGGGGCTTCGCCTTGATGAGGTCACATGTGAGCAGAGGCCTCGTGGAAGCCAGGGAGTGAGCCATTTGGAGAAGAGCACTCCGGGCTCAGAGCAGCAGGTGTGGAGGCTCTGAGCCAGGGGCCAGTGTGGCAGGAGCTCAGTGACCGAGGGGTGGGGTGGGGTGGGGGGCAGGTGAGGACTGAGAGGACACCAAGGCTCAGACCACATGGGACTTTGGGAGCTGCGGTGAGTGAGGACGAGGGGTTCTACTCTGAGTCGGGGGTGGGGGAGTTCTGTTTGCAGTTTAGCAACTCCTGTGAAAGGAGGGCCCTCTCTCTAGAGCAGCGGTTCTCAACCTGTGGGTCGCGACCCCTTTGGCGGTCGAACGACCCTTTCACAGGGGTCGCCTAAGACCATCCTGCATATCAGATATTTACATGACGATTCATAACAGTAGCAACATTACAGTTATGAAGTAGCAACGAAAATAATTTTATGGTTGGGTCACAACATGAGGAACTGTATTTAAAGGGCCAGAAGGTTGAGAACCACTGCTCTAGAGGGTTCCACCAAAGCGGCAGGTCTTAGTCATGTTGCAGTGGATGATAAGGCTCCATTTAAATGATGTTGGCTTCATTTAAGTAACAGGAATGAAGCTAAATGTATATATATTTTTATTATTGAGATATTTTTTCCCTGATAATGCATAATCAATATAAAAAATTCAATGTTTAAAGAAAATAAAAGTTCTTTCATAATCTCACTGCCCAGAGATCATTACTGTGCAGCCATGCAGACTAAAAACTGCACATGTCATTCTATCCAAGAGGAGGCTGTTTCTGGAATGTGCCGGTTCTGGCCCATTCCCACTGAGTGCAGTCCCCCAAGATTAGTTCTCAGGCCCTGAGAGCAGGACAGGCGACAGGAAGGCATGCATCTTCTGGAATCCTTCTCTGAGTTTTTCCTTGTGCGGATCCTCCGGATCCTCGATCCTCGAGTGGGGTGAATTGGATATTTGTCCACAGTTGCAATTTAGCGTTTTAAAGTTACTTATGATACATATAGACAACTTAAAGACCTGTCACAACCCATGTGCCACCAGCAGGTCTGCCACGGCCCCTGACGTAGACTGCGTGGCCCATGGCGGCTCACCCACCAGTTGGTAGTGGGTGGACTTAGGCAGTTGTTGACCAAGCATTCCCAGTGAAGCAGCCCATCCGCCTTGTCCCCAGCAGGGCTCCTGGGCGGTCCCTTCAGTCCGCATTAATTTCAATGGTGAGACTTGAAAACATGAGGGAGCATTTTTAGGGCAGTCCCATTGTTTGGGCACTTCTGTTTCAGATTACCATGTAATTAACCTTTGAGTGAGTGCCTTTTTTTCCCCTTTGCTTTTTATTGTTGTTTTTACATAAATAGGATTATACCTTTCATATTATTTGATAATCCTGCCGTTTTTATTCAACCCATGTGGCCATCTTTCTGTGCTGGTCCCCATGCAGCTCAGGGCACCGTTTTGGGAAGTTGGTGGCACGAGTTTGAATCCTGGTCCCAATGGCTTGTTCCCCAGTGGTGCTGGTAGAGCAGGGGTGAGTTTGATCGGATCAGCTGAGGGAGTGAGAGCAGAGAACGGCTTAGTGAGGAGAGAGATGGAGGCATGGAGGCCAATAGAGAGAATGAAGGCCCCGCATGTCTTTAGGGACACAAGTTGCTATTACCATACCCAGTTCTCCCTGCTTGTCCCTAGGATTCCAAACCTCCGACCGGCACCACACCCTGTGATGTTAGCCTCTTCTCCCTTCAGAACGCTCATGGCCATTCCGACCTTCCAGGCAGTACGGACAAAGCAAGGATCCTCTTAACTATCCAGGATGTAATGGTAAGACGGCTTTCCTGCATCCTAACCGTGAAGGCCAGGGTCTTTTCCGTAGCCCAGCAGCTGGGCCAGGGGGTGGGCTCCACGAGAGATCCTTTTTTATACTTGGGAAAACCACAGATAGCAACAGGATTTGGCTTTAACAAAAAAACTCTGGCCAACACACCAGAAAATTTAAAATAATACATGAGAGATTTGGCTTAATGGCATTTTTATTTATTTTTTTTTTGCTTTTCATATAAAGTATAGATTTATTTTTTAAAATTTTCTTTTTCAATTACAGCTTATATTCAATATTATTTTGCATTAGTTTCAGATGTACAGCATAGTGGTTAGACAATCATATACTTTACAAAGTGTCCCCCCTGGTATTTCCAGCACCCACTTGGCACCATACATAGTTATTGCAACTTTATTGACTATATTCCCTATGCTGTAGGTTATATCCCTGTGCCTATTTTGTAACTACCAATTTATACTTCTTAACTTTTTCATCCAGTCTCTCAATCCCCCTTCTACAAATGATGTAGCCTCATTTGTTTATTTTTCTTTTGTTGTCCTTGCCTGAGGAGATATATCAGAAAAAATATTTCTAAGAGAAATAATGATGTTATTAAAAAAAAAAAAGGGCCCTGGCCAGTGTGCTCAGTGGTTAGAGCATTGGCCTAAGAACCAAAGGGTCATGGGTTCCATTCCCTGTCAAGGGCACTCACCTGGGTTTCAGGTTCAATCCCTAGCCCCCGGCCTGGGCACGTATGGGAGGCAGCCAATTTATGTGTGTCTCTCACATTGATGTTTCTCTCTCTCTTTCTCTCTCTCTCTGTCTCTGCCCCCTCCCCACTTCCCTGCCTCCCTTTCACTCTCTCTAAAAAAAAAAAAAAAATCAATGGAAAAAATATCCTCAGGTGAGGATTAACCTAAATAAATAAATAATCACAGTAAAGGCTCACATTAAATGAGCACTTACTAAGTGCCGAGCCCTGTGCTGAGTGTGTACCATCCATCACTGCATCACCCTGTGAGTTAAGTACTAGGTATTTTCATTCTATTTTATAGTTGAGGGAACTGAGGAGTAGAGAAATGATGTTGCTTGCCCAGGCCTCAGAGAAGCCCAGACTGGAAACCCAGAGCCCAGGACTCCTGTTCCTCAGGATTACAAGCTGGGAAAGGCATTGACCTGGTTTTGCTTCTGAAAATGCCCAGCTCTCCACAGGGGCACGATCTGTGGTAAATAGTATTGATATTCTGCCTGGGAGCAAGGTGTTCAGAGGGGGCCGTCCATCAGTTATGCTTAACCGTGTTAAACAACGATTGAGGAGACCTCTCCTCTGCCAAGTCTCCCCCTGTGACCTCATTGCTGGGAATGTTGATGAAAATGTTTTTCAAAAATGAAATTCAATGAGGAAACAACCAGATAAGCCCAGATTGAGCGACAATCCACAGAAAACTGGCCTGGAGTCTTCCAATATATCGGTGGCAGGAGAGACAGGAAGGCTGTTCTGGACGAAAGGAGGGTACAGAGACATCGCAGTTATGCTATGCGGGGTCCTGGGAGGAGAATTGCTATAAATTTAAGGACAGTTTTGGGAAATTCAGAGAAATTGAAAATTAACTGCATTGTGTTGTAAATAATATCATAGTGATGTCCAGTCTCCCATATTCGGTAATTTTATTCTGGTTATATAGAGAAGGCTCTTGTTCTCAGGGGACACATGCCGGAGCGCGCAGGCGTGAGCGGTCATGCTGTCTACACTAGCGCATAAGTGGGCCAGAGTAAAGAACAGGTTTACCTATTGAGGAGGAGGAAAGGGAGAAAGGAGAAAGGGAGAAATGGGGCCAAATGCTAACATTTGGTGACTGTAGGTAAAAGGGTTTTGGGTATTATACTATTCTGATCAATTGTCTATTTTAAATTTTTTCAAAATAAAAACTTTTTTTAAAGCTTCATTAGAGCTAAGCATCAGCAAAGGAAGGCATAGAGGAAAGTCAGAAAGGAGAGCTCGTTTAGAAAAGCTGAGTGGGGTGGTATGCGTGCCGGTTTCCTGATTGTGCTATTGTGCTATTGTGCTGTGGTCACGCGGATGTTACCACGGGGAAACTGGCTGCAGCGTACATGAGATCTGCGTGTATTGTTCTTACAAATGGTGCGTGAAATACACAGCCAGCTCAAAATAAAAAGTACTAAAGTGAAAAATAAATGAAACAAGCCCAGATGCCCAGGTCCTACCACCAGAGGTCCTGGTTCTCAGCCTGGCTGTGGCTCAGGCATTGTACCTTGCGTGAAGCACCACATGTGACGATAATTTGTAGCAATATTTGCAGCAGTTCAAGGAGAAGATAGGGCTGTGGATCTCAAGGCTTCAGATGCACAGGAATCACTAAGGGCATTGGTTTAAAAGGCATATTTTAGGTCTACTGTTTAAGCTACCAGAATTTGTACTTTTAACCAAAGAACTCCTGGTGATTCTGAACCAGAGGCCTGATGAGTCGAGTCCAGTTCAAATGGGAGCAGTTTTGGAGATAATTTGGATGTTGTGGCTTGGATTTGGGACTAGACAAGAGATTTAAAAATTCAAAATTAAAATCTCATCTACATCATATAATCAAGGTAAAAATAAAGTAAAAAAATAAAATAAAACAACAAAAATCCACTGAGGTTTACAAAAGCCAGGAGGGGATGGGAGGTTCTGCCCTTGTCTTTAGATTCATATCCTGCCCTCTGGAAACTTGGGTGGAGATGGCACTTAGAAGAATAGAAAATGAAAGATACAAAAACATAATAGTTCTAGGCAGCATCTCCTGTGGTACAGATCAATTTCTATCCAGATATTGGCTATTAGTGTCAAGAAAAGACCAAATTATATGCAACATACTCTTTTAAGAAAGCAAGGAAGTCTTAATATCTTTCAAAAATATTTTCATGGAAAATTATTTTATTTAGGTTTTGACTATTTAAGATGTTAATTTTAGATAAATAGAAAATTAATTTTGTGTTATTATCTTAAGACATTATTAAATCAAGGAAATGAATATGAACCCTTCATATTTTTTTTCACTTTGGTCACATTAAAAATATATTTCAACTTGAGAAAAAAAATAATCCGGAGAAAACGGGCCTGTAGGAGAGGATTCTTACTAGTATGACTTGAAAAAATTATGCTCAAATTCAAGATAAGGATAGAAACATAGTGATGAATGGAAGAGAGTGTGACCAAATGGGGAGGGTCCAGACCTGTGCCTGCAAGGACCAGGCTGCAACTCACAATGTGTATCGTTGACTGGCCTGGTGTGGTGCTGTGGTCATGATTACTGCTGTTTTATTTTGAATCAAAAACTTACTCTGAGCATGCTCCCTCCTGTTTGCTCTGTTCCTTACCACTCTCTGTTGGTGACTCTGAGACTCACATTGCTGGTTTACGTCTTCTGAAGATGTTGGAGATTGTCACTCCTGTTTTAGGGAGTAAAAAGAACAGGTGCCTAAGTCTCGCAAGCCTGGAGCTTTTCCGTAAACTCTGTGAGTCACTCTCAGAGGCCCCATTGCCTCCCCTTTGACAAAAAGGGGCAGATTAGGTATTTCCTGTGCTTGTCAGCTCTGAAATTGTAAATCCTAGGTTGAGTTTATAAGCAACCCTATTTCTCATTACAAGGTCCATAGGAATAGAATATTCAGTCCCCACTCATCCAAGGACTCCGGTAGCTCATTAATAAGTTACATATGTGGGGTTTGAAATAGCCTCTCTCTACCCTAGATCTAAGCTTCATATTGGCAGAGATGTGTGCTGTCTCTTTGCCTGCTGTCTCTGGTCCTTGGAAAAGTGCTTGGCATAGAGTTAGTGTGCAAATAAATCTTTGTTAAGCAAGCGGATTGAATAATTGAGTGAATCAATGAGTGAGGTGTGGTGTAGATGTTGATTCGGCACCCTGGGCAGCCCACACAAGCTGAGTTATAATTACAGTGACAGTATTTTCCAAACTGTGAATCAGGAAACATAACCTGACAAATAATTTTTTTGCTGCTTGGGGTAGAAAAATCAGTTTGAGAAATGGAGTTTGGATCCTGAAATATTGGGATCACTGGCACCCGGTGCCAATTAAAATGGATATTTTCAGTGACACGAGCAAGGCCGGTGGGATGACAAGCACAGCCCTGGCATCGAGTGCCGGGGACGCCGGGAGGAGTCTTGACACAACTCGGCTGACTGTCATCGTGGGGAGATGGGCACCGTGGTATGAGGCTTTCTGGTTTTAAGAGAAGCCAGGTATCTGGGTTTCTTTGTGTTCAATTTCTCCACCTTTTTTTTTTTTATTGCTTAAAGTATTACAAAGGGTATTACATATGTGTCCTTTTTTCCCCCCGCCCTTGACAATCCCCTGGCCTCCCCTACCCCCCAGTGTCTTATGTCCATTGGTTATGCTCATATGCATGCATACAAGTCCTTCGGTTGATCTCCCCTCTCTCCTGCCTTTTTTTTTTTTTAATGTTGGTAAAAAAATCACAATTTTCTGTGGATCAAAGATAGAAAATGGCCAGATTTGGCTTTCAGACCATCAGCTTGAAACTTCTGATTCAATGAAAGCCTTGTTGGTTCCCGACAAGAGGAGGAGGTCTTTCTCCTTCCCAGTGGCACTTTATTAGCCCCTCTGTACCCAGAGCCATCAAGGGCGTGGTGCCCTGAATGCACCCAGAGATGTCCAGTTGGACAGCTCGGATTGAAGGACAGCCTGGCTGATGGCATTAGGAGTGCGCTGGGCAGGAGAGTCAGACCGCACAAGGAATAATTCAGTGATGTGCATGAATGATTCATGTGGAACGATGCTGAACAAGCACTAAATGCCCATGAAAGGCAGGTCCAGAGGGAGAGAGGTGGTGATCCTTTCACCCAATAGAGCGTTTCTGTAAGTGAAGCTCTCGGGTGGTATCTGATCTGACTTACTACAGCATCTTTTTTAATCCTAATAAAAATAAAGAATGACCTGTGAATCAATATTGGGATAAATAATGTCTTTTATTTCTTGCATTTATTGGCTATATGGAATATCTTAGGTACTTTTACATTATTTTTCATAATTTTGTATAACATCTAATACATGAGTGCTTTCTCATTAGGAAAGAGTCAAACAATTCAGAAGTAAACTGAATAGAATATGAAAAGCTCTCTCTACCTATCCAGTCAAACTGTGCCCAGCTTTTGATTGAGTACATATACTTTGTTTATTTTGTTTTTAACTTGTTTTTATTGGTTTCAGAGAGAGGAAGGGAGAGGGAGAGAGATAGAAACATCAGTGATGAGAGAGAATCATCAATTGGCTGCCTCCTGCACGCCCCATACTGAGGATCAAGCCCACAACCCAGGCATGTGCCCTGGCCGGGAATCAAACACTGACCTCCTGGTTCATAGGTTGATGCTCAACCACTGAGCCACTCAGGCTGGGCTACTTTTTTTAAATCTTATTTTGTCATTCATTCATTTCTTATTTTCTATTTCAGTTCATTTCTACTTTTATCTTGATTCTTTCTGTAAACTTTTTGGTTTAATTTATTGCTTTGGTTCTATCCCACTCCCACTACACATCCTGGCTTCTTAAGTTAAATGTTTAATTTATTTATATTCAGTCTTGTTTTCTAATATATCAGTGTTAAGACTATAAATTTTCCTCTGAACACTGCTTTGTTCTTATCCCACAAATTTGCTATTTATATAGTGTTTTCATTGTAATTTGTTTCTAATTTGTGATTTTAGGTTTTTTTCCTCCTCTATTTATTTAGAAGAGGTTTTTTTAGAAGAGCTTTTTTTTTTTTTACAAATGTTCTAAGTAAATAGTTTTTTTTAAATCTATTTTTGTTTTATTTTGTGTTAATTTCTAGTTTTACTACTTTATGATCAGGGAATGGCTTGTTTGGTTTCAGAGAATGTTTTTTGGACATTTCTGAGGTTCTGTTTGTGGTCTACCAGATCATTTTTATAAATGCTCCATGGTATTTCAAGAGAATAATAATTCTCTTTTTGGTACAAAGTTCTCAATCTATCTATTAAGCCAAGCGATTCATTGAATTATTTACCCTGGTGAGTCTTAAAGTATGGTCCCAGACTATCCATATCAGAGTCACCTGGCTGCTTATTAAAAAATGTGAATTCTCATACCCCTCTCAAAGACACGGATTTGGATCTGGAATGCTCAGATTCTGCATTTCTCATAAGACTTCTGGGAAGTTCTCATGCTCATTAGCAAACCACTGCAATAGATCCTACTTAAATTTTCTCTGTTTAATCCAGTTGATTTCTGTGAACTTGTCAATTTTCCCTTATATTTCTTTGTTTTTGCTTTATATATTTAAAATCTGTCATATATTTAAAATTTCTAGTAGATAGTGCCTTTTATTCATATGAATATATCAGTGTCATTATCTTTGTCCCATTTAAAATAGTAGATGGACCGTTTCAGTATGAAGGCTTGTGTCTTTCTTTAGCACTGGAAAATAATAATAATATTATTACTAATATTATTACGAATTCGTGCATGGGTGGGTCCCTTGGCCTGGCCGGTGATCTGGGCCGATTGGGAGGGCTGGCCTCCCAGGGGGAGGGACCGAGGGAGGTTGGCCTCAGCAGCAAGCTAACCAATGGCCGATTCTGCGAGGAATCAGGCTCCCTCCTCCCTCCTGTCTGGGTCCGGGGTGCAGGTGAACCAGATTCGGGGCTGCGAGAGCCCTAGCAGCAAGGTCTGGATCAGTGCGCGTCATAGCTACCGGCCAGTTGTCCGGTCGTTCCGGTCATTGGGTTGTTAACGGTCGCTTAGGCTTTTATATATATAGATCATTACTGTCTTCCATTGTTTCTGTTCTGTCCTCTGGAGCATCTGGTGGACAAATGTTGGCCCACATCTGTCTTTGCAAGTGACTTAATTTTTCTTTCAAACATCCTTTTTGTCTTTTTGTACTATGTTTTTATAAAATTGTTTGGCTTGATTTTGATTGAGCTTTTAAGATCTCTAGTGGTTTCTTTTTCATGGATGAAAGGTCCTCTTAAATCTCTCCAGGGATATGAATGTCCTGTGTTGTAAAGTCTTCCTCTATACTATTAACTCTCTTTCTTTGGGTATTTGTTCTTTTATTCATTTGGTGGCTATCAGTCAGGGTGTTGATTTTTCCCGAATGTGTGCTCATTCTTGAGAATCCCACTTCCTCCGCTCATTCTGTTGGACGTAACCCACCCCTGGTGATTGTGGAGTCGGGGCATAACATGCTCTTGGAAGCTGTGCACCTTGTCTTCCCTCCCAGGTCTGGGAGCTCCTAGTCTGCCTTTGGGATGGTGATCTCCTGGGGGGGGGGGGCATTTTCCTGCTTCTGGCTCAGTACCCACACTCTAGGCTTCAGTCGTACTTAATGCAGACGGGAGCCAGCAGCCTTAAAAGTAGCCCCAACGAATGCCCTGTGATCTCTGTCTCTGTCTTTCGGGAATTCCTCAGAATTTCTAGTCTGCCAGCAGCATTCTTTATTGTTTGGTCTCTATCTCACCATCCCCATTCCATTTTCCATAGCCAATCCCAGCTCTGGACAGGGAGGTGAGGCACTCGGGCCTCGCACCCAGGTAACAGTCAGCTCAGCGTGCTGAGTCCATGTCCTTGCTCTTACATCTCGCCCACTGCCTAAGACCAGGATGCTTTTTCTTCATAGAGATGGGATGTAAGAGACTGCTCCAAGGTCCTTCATAAATAAAGTTAGCTTTAAATGAAACAGGTAGGGCTCACGTCACTTTATTCTGGGCAATTTGTGATCTAGGAGCCACCAGGCAAGAGGCATGGGTTGGTAAGCCCTCGGTTGGGTTCCTCATGCTCATTCTACTTGTAATTTCTTCCAGAATGGCTGTCTTTGTTGCCAGATTATAAATTCCATGAGAACAAGGACTCTGTCTGTCTGGTTCATTACTCTGTCCGAGTACTTAGCAGTCAGACCTGCTAATGGGGACAAATACATGCAGCAATAAACATTTGTTGAATAATGAATGAATGAAAAGGAGAACAAGTTAGTCTATACCCCCTCAGTGCAGGGTGAAAATCCGTTCTGGGCCAGGCAGGTTCATATACATGAGTAAAATGGCTCATATAAGGCAATAGGAGCTAGTGGGGATTATTGCAACTAACAGTGCATGCCGGGCTAAAGGCATTCAGATCCCAATTTTATAAAACTGCCAACTAAATGAGAGACATCGCTGGGGGTTGGCAGGGAGGATGGGTATTGGCTGCAGGCCAGTGACAGCTCCCTGGGGACTGCTGCTTCCTCTTGGGACAGTCAAGGTACCCGCTGCGCTTCATGCTCTAAACACTTGATCTTGTGGGCAGAGTCAATAGGATCTGAGAAACAGAGAAGAAATGCTGTCATCTCACTTTTAAACTTGCTGTGAAAACCAGACCTCTGTAAGAGCAGTCCTGAAACACTGATTCATGGCTGTCATCTCATGGTGTCCCTTCAGAACCTTGTCAGCTTGTCAGGGCCCATTCCCACAGCGGAGGTGGGACTTGAGCTCAGAGACTTGCTGGGGGACACAGAGCAGCTGGGGTGGGCCCAGAACCCAGGCCCTGAACTTCCTTACACCTAGCTGTCCCCTTTCTGAGGGTAGTTAGGGGGTTAAGGCTTCATCTACTAACATCCCACACTTAACAGGTTTAATGGCCTCCAGGCAGCTTTGTCCAAAGCTGTTCCCAGCAGGTTTCATCAGTGCCA
This sequence comes from Myotis yumanensis, assembly GCF_028538775.1. NCBI lineage: Eukaryota > Metazoa > Chordata > Mammalia > Chiroptera > Vespertilionidae > Myotis > Myotis yumanensis. Next base: position 104,582,061 of record NW_027223755.1, read on the forward strand.
TGCAAGTCCTGGACAGTCACGGGGCCCTGACTTCCCTCCTGCTCAGAGACCGCTTGCTTCCAACGTGCGGGTGCCAGGAAAGGTATAAATGTGGGCAGGTGCAAAGAGCCTGGGTTTGGAGTCAGACAGTTATTCATCCAAACCGGCTCTACTGTTCCTAGCCCTGTGACCTGGGGCTGCACTTAGGTGCCCTGGGCCTGTACTTAGGTGACCTGAGCCTGTACTTAGGTGCCCTGGGCCTGTACTTAGGTGCCCTGGGCCTGTACTTAGGTGCCCTGGGCCTGTACTTAGGTGCCCTGGGCCTGTACTTAGGTGACCTGAGCCTGTACTTAGGTGCCCTGGGCCTGTACTTAGGTGCCCTGGGCCTGTAAGAAAAGACACGCTGGGGTGGTGAACAGCTGCCGTGGGATAAGGTGTGGAGAGAGGTTAGCTTGGTGGTGTTATAGTTATTATCACTGTTATCACAAACAGCTCTATGGTTGCCCAGGTTGGCTCTTCTCCTGGCCCAGCAGAACGAGGCAGGTCAGGCATGAGAGGCACAGATCCACTGGCCAGCGAACCCTGCTGCATTGCAGTCAGTGGCCAGCTCCGGCCCGCTCCCTGGCCCCCTCCCTGACCCCCTTCCCGGCCCCCTCATTGGCCCCCTCCCTGGCCCCCTCCCTAACCCCCTCCCCGGCCCCCTCATTGGCCCCCTCCCCGGCCCCCTCCCTAACCCCCTCCCCGGCCCCCTCATTGGCCCCCTCCCTGGCCCCCTCCCTGACCCCCTCCCCTGCCCCCTCCTTGGCCCCCTCCCCGGGCCCCTCCCTGGCCCCCTCCCTCGTCCCCTCCCCGGGTCCCTCCCTGGCCCCCTCCCTGGCTCTCCGAGAGGGGTCCGACTTGTGTGCAGTCCCATCGTCCACTCCCTCCAGCACATTTCTGACCTGGGCTCCTTGCAGAGGGCTTTCTGTTGAAAGGGCTTTAACTTAACATTTTAAACACTAAACATTGAAATTGCACATAACAAGGCTGTAAAGCAAAGCTATAAGGTTACTTTTCACAGAGAAATTTCTGGATGGCAGCTTCAAAGCAGCTGGTGGCGGCTGCAGCCGGGGTCCCTTTGAAGTCTCTGCAAGTGGGCTTTCAGAGCCTGCACCCAGGTCCTCACCTTTCTGGAAGGAAGGGCTTTGAGCGCTTTCTCCAGGGTGTGTTGCTCCTTAGTTCATCCCCCTCCGCCATCGGACAGAAGGTTCTAGACCACACGGGCATTATAAGGGCAGAGGTTCCTAAGGTTTGCTCCTCTGGTATGAACAAACGTATTATTTTCTTTTGTGAAGAAGATGCCAGCCATGCAGAAGATGCAGCCATGTAGGCTTTTTAATGTATATTTTGTAAACACAATTATGGCATTTAAATTTGTATTAATTGAACAGAAGTAAAATCAAATTGGAAAAGGGGAATTATTGAAATTAAAATTTATTACAAGAGATTTTTCTGAAAATATCTCATCAGTTTAACAAATTATGAAAGAAACATTGAGGTCAGAGTTGCCCATCTTTTTAAACTCTGTTTCCGTTTAAGAGGGATTTGAATTGACTCACTGACTCGGAAAATGAGGCAGGGCTGTGCCACGCCGCCTGCCCTCTTCTGGTTTCCGTTAGCTACGCTGCAGGCTTGGGTGTTGACATTGCAGTTTGCTCCGTGACGCACATGTGCACAGTTGTCTAGGATACTCCGTCTCTAACCGGCTTCCACGCCCACCACCAGGTCCGCGCCCGCTGTTCCGGGCTGTGCTCTGTATTCTGGTGGCACCGCCATCGTTTGGATTTTGTCATCCGGGAGGTTTTTTCCTGAGACGGGCTCGTGGGGTTATGTTTCCTGCGTTTCTTCCTGTTGGATTGGTGGCCTGTTGTTTTCAAGTCTGGACCACTCCACTGGATACACGAAGTCAGACTGACACTCCTCCGTCACCTCCGGGGCCGGGTGCTGCTGCTCGCTGCGTCTGAGTTACTCCTTTGGGGACAGATGTGTTCCGGGCTGGGGACCCAGGGTCCTCCACCACTGTCCCTCCCGCTCCTGTGGGGAATGAATTTCTTTGCAAGAGTTGGGACAAGATTTAAACATAAATATATCATTATTTTCTAATTATAAAATTAGGAATAGGCTTATAAGAAAAAATTAAGTAAAGCAAAGTAGAAGAGAAAGTCCCCATCATGTCACCCCCAGAGAGAACATTGTTAATAGTTTAATGATGATTTTTCCAGAGCTTCTTATGCACAGAAACTAATAATTATTTTTAAAATTGGGTTTATAATGGCATGCTTCTCTTTTCTTAAATGGCTATCTTGCTATTTTTGAGAAAGTGAACACGATCTACCTCGTTCTCTGGAAGGGCTGCCCGAGGCTCTGTCAGTGCCTGCCTATGATTAATTTAAGCACCTTTTACTGGTGAGCATTTGGATCATTCTCTATTATAAAGATGCCCAATAATCTTTATATACTTACGAGTGAAGGATACGTTTTTAGAGGGGCTTGGTCAAAGAATATATATATATATATATACTTATATATATATATATATATATATATATATATATATATACATACACACATACACATACACATACCTACATACACACTAGAGGCCCGGTGCATGAATTCGTGCACCAGTGGAGGGGTGTCGCTTGGCCTGGCCTTCAGGATTGGACTGAAATCGGCTCTCCGACATCTTCTTTTTTTTTTTTTTTTTTTTTTTAAATTAAATCTTTATTGTTCAGATTATTACATTTGTTCCTCTTTTTTCCCCCCATAACTCCCCTCCTTCCAGCTCCCACCCCACCCTCCACCCTCACTCCCCACCCACTGTGTTCATCCATAGGTGCATGATTTTTGTCCAGTCACTTCCCGCATCTCCCACACCCCTTTTTCCCCCAAGAATAGTCAGTCTATTCCCTTTCTATGTCCCTGATTCTATTATAATCACCAGTTCATTCTGTACATCAGGTTATTTATTCACTTGATTCTTAGATTCATTTGTTGATAGATGCATGTTTGTTGTTCATAATTTGTATCTTTACCTTTTTCTTCTTCTTCCTCTTCTTAAAGGATACCTTTCAGCATTTCATATAATACTGGTTTGGCGGTGATGAACTCCTTTAGTTTTTCCTTATCTGTGAAGCTCTTTATCTGACCTTCAATTCTGAATGATAGCTTTGCTGGATAAAGTAATCTTGGTTGTAGGTTCTTGGTATTCAGCACTTTGAATATTTCTTGCCATTCCCTTCTGGCCTGCAAAGTTTCTGTTGAGAAATCAGCTGACAGTCGTATGGGTATTCCCTTGTAGGTAATTGAGCCTCTTTCTCTTGCTGCTTTTAAGATTTTCTCTTTGTCTTTTGCTCTTGGCATTTTAATGATGATGTGTCTTGGTGTGGTCCTCTTTGGATTCCTTTTGTTTGGGGTTCTCTGCGCTTCTTGGACCTGTAAGTCCATTTCTTTCACCAGGTGGGGGAAGTTTTCTGCCATTATTTCTTGAAATAGGTTTTCAATATCTTGCTGTCTCTCATCTTCTGGCACTCCAATGACTCTGATATTAGACCGCTTAAAGCTGTCCCAGAGGCTCCTTACACTATCTTCACACTTTCGGATTCTTTTTTCATTTTGCTTTTCCAATTGGGTGTTTTTTGTCGAATCTTTGGTTTGATTATTGTACTCCTCTGGTCTGCTATTGGGTATAATATTCTTTATTTCAGTCCGTGTATGCTTACTTTCTAATTTCTTTATCGTAGCATCGAGGGTCTCATTAGTTTTCGTGAGGCTCTGCACAAATTTATGGCAAGCCCTCAAAATTGCGATTCTTAGCTCCATATCCTCCATTTCTGTCATGTTTTTTTGTCTCCGCATCTTTTATGCTTTCTTGGTGCACCCCCTTGTGGTCTCTGTGCGCAGTCTTGTTCTAGCCAAGCCTTAATTGTTGTAGTTAACACTAGAGGGGTTTGACCACCAGGCCGGCTGGCTGTGGAAATCAGCTGTGTGGAAAACGTCTGCCTTCTGGGGAGGTGCTAATCCAGCCTTTGCCTGAGGCGATCGGCAAATGGCTGTGCGCAGGTTTTGGGCGGGGCGGGCTCAACAGGGCGGGCGGATGGGAGCAGTTATGGCCACGCCCAGTCCCGTTCCCAGAGGCTCTGCTTCTCAGAACCCCGGCAGCCGCTGCAAACCTCGGAGAGAAAGCTGCCCTCAGGTCCCAACTGATGCCGGATAATCCCGCTTCTCCCGTTTGAGTCTGGGTCCCTAGAGACTCGCCCGGATCTGGAGCCCAGAGTCTGAGACTCACTCCCGGCAGAAAACGACAACCGCGCCCTCAGCCACCAGCCCGCTTTGCGCGCGCACCTCGGTACCTTTGTATTTTCCACACTGCGCCGCCTCTGAGCCTCGATTTGCTGTTCTCTTTCCTTCTAGTTGTAGAGTCTCTCTTCAGCCAGCCTTCCTGTGGTTCTGGGTGATGTCCGTTCAGTCTTTTAGTTGTATTTTTGAAATGGTTGTTTGCGGCAGCGGTCTCCGGTGTTTACCTACGCCGCCATCTTGGTCTCTCTCGGCTCTCCGACATCTTCTGAGGGGTCCTGGATTGTGAGAGGGCGCAGGCCAGGCCAAGGGACCCCACTGGTGCACGATCAGGGCCGGTGAGGGATGTGGGAGGTTGGCCAGTTGGGGAGGGACTGCGGGAGGGCTCCAGGACATGTCCAGCCTGTCTCGCTCAGTCCCAATCAGCCGGACCCCAGCAGCAAGCTAACCTACCTGTCAGAGCATCTGTCCCCTGGTGGTCAGTGCACGTCATAGCCACTGGTCAACCGGTCGACTGTCTGCCCCCTGGTGGTTAGTGCACATCGTAGCGAGTGGCTGAGCGGCCTTAGCATATCATTAGCATATTATGCTTTGATTGGTTGAACGGACGACCGGACACTTAGCATATTAGGCTTTTATTATATAGGATATATATATATATATATATATATATATATATATATATACACACACATATATATATACACACACATATATATATGTGTGTATGTGTGTGTGTGTGTATTGTTAATTTCTAGTCAGTAATTTCTGTCATCTCTGCCTCCAAAATACATCTCAAAATGCATCTCCCGTTCCCACCTTCATCTTTCACCTGCTCCTGCAGCTGCAACTATTCACCCTGTCTCCACACTGGCGCCAACTTGGTATCCAAGCACCATAGTGATCTGTAGAAACAGAAGTCAGATCGCGTTCTGTTTCTGCTTAGCACCTTTCAGTGACCTCTCTGTGTCCATAAAGCAAAGTCCAGACTTTACCCTGAGGCCTACAAAGCCATGCCCTGGGTGACCCCTGCTCCCTACTCTCCCTTCACTGGATGTGCACCACCCTCCGGTCACTGCCCCCTGCTGGCCTTTGCCCTGCTGACCCCCTGCCTGGCACACTGGGCCCCAGACACTCACTGGGCGGCTCTTTGTCCCCCAGCCTCCCCTGGCCAGCTTTCCTCAGGCTCCTTCTGCCCACCCACTCTCCGCCCGTCTCCCGTCAGTTCCTTTCCTCACAGTCCTGGCCACATCTGGAACGCCGTCTCTTTTTGTTTAGGCAGCAGTTGCTTGCGGCTTTGCCACCTTATTCCCCATCACCCCATTAGCGCACAGCGCACAGTGCAGCACTGCAGCATGCCTGCACGAACGGTCCATTAACAATGGCACTTGCCACGTCGCCCTCCCGTTGACGGGGCCATGGCAGTGCAGGAGAGTCAGTTTCACACTTGGGTAATCCAGAGGGAGCAGGAGCAGTGGCTGAGGGAACAAGGCCTGGCTCTGCCATTCAATCACTGTAGCAGGTGCAGTGGTTCTCAACCTTCCTAATGCCGCGACCCTTTCATACAGTTCCTCATGTTGTGATGACCCCCAACCATAACGTTATTTTCGTTGCTACTTCATAACTGTAATGTTGCTACTGTTATGAATCGTAATGTAAATATCTGATATGCTATATGTGTTTTCCTATGGTTGCGACCCACAGGTTGAGAACCGCTGCCAGCAGGTTCAGTCAGCTTAGAGGCTCTAGGCCTCAGTTCTCCAGTTTGGGGGGACTCCAAAAATTCAGTCACTTAAAGTGCGGGGTTGCAACATTGTGACGATGATGAAGGGGCTGCAGGGAGCCTGCTCAGCTGGCCATGGGTTTGAGAATCCTAATGTCCCAAATCCTCCCTGGAGCTGGCGGTGCTGGGGGCTCACTCTGCCTTGGACGTCGGAGAGGATGACTGGGCCCTGCGGTGACTGGGATTTCCTGGGCGGTGACAGCAGTCTCCCAGCGAGGAGCGTCCCAGCTAGCTGGCGCCCGTTTGTTTCATTGCTCTGTTCCACAGTGACCGGCAAGCATATCGGGGCTCCAGAGAGAGGCTTGCCCCTGCTGTCTCACCTGGCCTTGCCTCCACCTGTGCAGAACCTAGAACTGAAGCTGTTAAACTTCAGGTCACCCAGGAACTCATTTTCCCTGTGGAGGAGCAGGAAATCCCTTGACCTCCCCACCGCCATCAGACACGAGCCACGGCTTCAGTCTGGCTTCCAGGAAGGTTGCATGGACCACCTCAATGCCCTCAGCTAGAAGGCCTTGTTACTATCTTTTTTAATGCTGTTGATGAATATGTGCTCACTTTAGCGCATGGCTTTTCAACCTCACCACTACACACTGGGCCAGATAATTCTTCATGTGGGCAACTGTCCTGAACATTCTAGAATGTGCAGCAGCATCTCTGGCCTCTACCTACTAGATGCCGCTGGCACTGCCTTTGCCCTGTTGTGATCCAAAACTTCTCTAGTCATTGCCACTTATCCTCTGGGCGGCAAAGTCATCCCCGATTCAGACCACTACTTATTAAACAATTCTGTGAGGCAGGGATTTGTTAACCCATTTTTATGGATGTAAAATGCAGATTGGAGGAGTTAGTAACTTGTTAAGGGTCTCATCACTCTGCCACCTCTAAGGCACGTGGGTGCTCTCCACCCCTTCTTATGGCCACTACCTAGTCACCCACATAAAACAATCATTTAGAAAATATTTGTCAAGCACCTACTACATGCCAGGCAGCGTTCTGTTTGCTCAGAAACTACCATGGTACTTGGTATTGGGCAGAATGAGAGGGAGAAGGTGTAAAAGATAGACAGCTCTATTCGTTTCCTGTTGCTGTTGTTACAATATACCACAAACTGAGTGGTTTATCTTACAGTGCTGGAGGTCAGAAATCCGAATTCAGTTTCACTGGTCTAAAATCAAGATGTCAGGCCCTAGCTGGTTTGGCTCAGTGGATAGAGCATGTGGACTGAAGGGTCTCGGGTTGATTCCAGTCAAGGGCACAGGCCCAGGTTGCAGGCTTGATCCCCAGTAGGGGGTATGCAGGAGGCAGCTGATCAATGATTCTCTCTCACCATTGATGTTTCTCTCTCTCCCTCTCCCTTCCTTCCTGAAATAAATAAAATAATTATCCTATATAATAAAATGCTAATATGCAAATCGATCGAACAGCAGAACAATCAGTCACTATGACATGCACTGACCACCAGGGGGCAGATGCTCAATGCAGGAGTTATCCCCTGGTGGTCAGTGTGCTCCCACAGGGGGAGCGCTGCTCAGCCAGAAGCCGGGCCTAAGCCATCAGTCGGACATCCCCTGAGGGCTCCCTGGCCACGACAGGGTGCAGTCCAGGCTGAGGGACCCCCCCACTCCGAGTGCACGAATTTTGTGCACCGGGCCTCTAGTAATAATAATAAAAAGATGTCAGCAGACCTATATTCCTCTGGAAGCTGTAGAGGAGAATCCCTTTTCTCCTTCAAAGCCAGCAGTGGAACATCTTTCCTCCTCCCTGACCTCTGCTTCCATCCTTATATCTTCTCTTTCTGACTCTAATCCTCCTGCCTCCCTTTTACAGAGACCCTTCTGATTACATTGGACCTGTCTGGATAATCCAGGATAATCTCTCCCATCTCAAGATACTTAATTTAATTACATCTGCAAAGTCCCTTTGTAACTGGACAACCAAGGGGTCTGGGCTGCCTGTCACTACTTGAGCCAATTCTCAGCAGAGACAGGGTTGAGTCATGTATGAATGTTTATTCCAATACTGCTGAAGGTTTGGGAGAGCGGCAGGTCATCCACAAAAATCTGGTCTGAACCTACCTGTAAGCCAGCTGCTTATATTGGGTTGAAGGACAGATCACATGGGGAAGTAGGCAAAAGGGTATTCCAAATGGACAGTTTGCAGGTAATGCAGGATCGAGATTTGCAAAGGGCTGGGGGTCTTCAAAGGGCTGATGGCTCTGGTTTCTGCAACAAGGTTGTTAATCTTTCTTTTTTTATATAAAGGAGATATATATATATATTTAAATATATTTTTATTGATTTCAGAGAGGAAGGGAGAGGGAGAGAGAGATAGAAACATCAATGATAAGAGAGAATCATTGGTTGGCTGCCTCCTGCAGCCTACTAGGGACCGAGCCCACAACCTGGGCATGTGCCCTTGACGGGAATGGAACCTGGGATCCTTCAGTCTGCAGGCTGAGGCTCTATCCCAGGGGTGGGCAAACTTTTTGACTCGAGGGCCACAATGGGTTCTTAAACTGGACCGGAGGGCCAGAACAAAAGCATGGATGGAGTGTTTGTGTGAACTAATATAAATTCAAAGTAAACATCATTACATAAAAGGGTACGGTCTTTTTTTTTTTTTTTTAGTTTTGTTCATTTCAAACGGGCCGGATCCGGCCCGTGGGCCGTAGTTTGCCCACGGCTGCTCTATCCACTGATCCAAACTGGCTAGGGCAAGATTGTTATTCTTTCCATGATAATAGGCAGCTCCCAGATGGGGAGGATGGGCTGCATTTCCAGGTGAGCAACTCCCAACCAGGTTAGAATGTGCCTTCTTTAATCAGAACAAAACAATCATGGTTAACAGAGTGTGATGAATATTTCTTATAATTATATTCTATTTCTGCCATAACACTTTTGCCATGTAAAGGGATTTTCACTGGTCCCGGGAATTAGAACGTTGACATATTTGGGGGCCACTTATTCAGCCTACAACAGTCTTTCCTCTAGCCCTCAAAGATTTATTTTCATCTTACATACAAAATACATTCATCCCATCCCAAGTTTCCCAGAAGTCTCAACCCATTACCATATCAACTCAAGTCCAAAATCTGTCTAAGTCTTCTCTTTATCATCTAAATCAGGTACGGGTGAGATTCTGGGTCTAACCCATATTAGGGCCAAATTCCTCTCCATCTGTGTTCTTGTGAAACTGGAAAGCCAGTTATCTGCTCCTAAATACAATGGTGGGTCAGGCACAGGAGAGCAGTTATAGCAATTCCCATCACAGTAGGGAGATAATGAAAGGAGGCAGGATGTTACCAAACCCAAGCCATCTTGAAATCCACTGGGCCAACTCCGTGAGGTTTCAAGGCCCAAGAATAATTCTGTGTGGCTCAGGGCTCCCCTCTCTGGGCCCGTGGCTCCACTCTTGGAGTCATCCTTCCTCTTTCCTGAAGGGAAAATGTACTTCAGCGAAGTCGTGTTATCAACCTGTTTTCTGCCTGTAGAATTTTGGGTGTCTGACAGCCTTCTCTTATTTTCTCCTTTCTCTCTCTCATTCGGTTCTAGCTGGCAGTGTTTCTGCTGGATGACATTTTCAGAAACCATGTGGGTCTCCTAGTATGCCTCTAGAATTCATTCCATTAGACAACAAGTTCCTCCATAGATCTTTCCTGGATAATCCCATCTCTACTCCTGGCGCCGCCTGAGATATCTAAGGGGATCCACAAGCCCATGTCTGATCTCTTCAAAGAGCCCTCAGTGTGATTGAATGCTCTAAACTTTGGTTCCTCTGTAATATTAGCCAAAGGTTGTTGAGTCACACCCTTGGTTTTTCCTCCAGAGCATGCTTTCTGACAGGGAATCTCCTAATTTAATGTCTTTTGCAACCCAAATAGAATGAGTTTCTCAAATCATCAAATCCCTTTTTACTTAATAATTGTTCCCTCCGACTATCTCTTTCCTCTCACAGCATTTCCTATGCAGTAAGAAGAAACCAGACTGCAGCTTTAACACTTGGTTTGGAAATCTCTTCAGCTAAATATCCAAGCCCATCATTTACAGAGTTTCACTTACCACATAATGTAGGACACAATTCCGCTGCGATCCTGCCCCCGTATAACAGATTCCCTCTCCTCTAGCTCCCAATAGCATGCTCCTCACTTCCTCACCAGCAGCACGTTAATGTGCATGTTTGTCACTGGTCTGTGTAGGATTGTCTTTCTAAGACGATCAGTTTTCCACACAGTGCTTCTCACTTCCTCAGAAGCCCTCACTGAGCCATGGGCCAGGGATTGAGACTTGGACATCTTTGATTTGCCGGGAGCCGGTCCATCCTTGCTGCTTGACACAGTCGCTGCAGGAAAGAAACATCTGCACAGCATATGTTTCAAGGGACCTGGCATATATAGCATATTGTTCTTTTTTTTTTTTTTTTTTTTTATAGCATATTGTTCTTAATATGTTTGCTCTCTTTAGCGCCATGTGTTTTAACCAAGGTCACCTCTCCGAGAAAGGTTGTTTCCCCAGGTGGGGATCTTTCCCTGAGGTTAGGGAGGGGATACAACCCCTTAATTAAGTGCCAGGCGGGTAGTTAAGCTACATAATCTTTACTCCCTGGAATGGAGATAAGAAACGCCCTAACCTTTGTAATAGAAATTGACAGGATTAAAATCGGCTGGTATAAATATGGATGTAACAAGACAATAAACATCAGAACCTCATCAGTTCCTAACCAGAGCTCCGACCAGAACTTTGGCTGTAAATCCTGGCTATAGGTCCTGACTAGGCTGCTGATCAACTGAAGGCTGTCTTCGTGTCATTCCTTCTTCGCCGACTCCGTCCACACCTTTGGGGACCCCTGGACCCGCTGGGATTGGACCCCAGCAGGGAGTCATATTCAGCTGACCCCAGCCACTGTTAGCCACCAAACTTTATTGATTCCTTTCCTTTTCTCCCACATCTGTTAGATACTATGCGGGCTCCAGGGGTGGTCTAGCTAGGCTAACCAAACATACTGGTTTGCCCAAATAGTGCATTTTACATTTTTTGTCCCAGTGTAAAATTAGTAACATTCTTTTTCAAAAGTATCCTGGCTTTGTTGATAATTTTTTTTATCACTCTTGTCTTAATTCTTGGCCTTAAAATTATAAATCTGCAATCTTATGAGACAAAACACATTAAAAAATTGTCAAGCAGTAATAGCTAAGTACTAAATATTGTGACATTTAGGTGCTTCTAAACATCCTCCAGTACACAGGACAGCCCCCACAACCGTGCACCAGACTTTAACCATCTGGAATTTCAGGCTCATCTGGAGCCTTTGGGATTTCATACTCAGATACGGTCCCTGGGCCAGCAGCACCAGCATTGCCTTGTTAGAAATGCAAATTCTCAGCTCTGTCCAGAACCCACCGAAGCAGAAACTGTGGGCAGGACCCCACAATCTGTTCTAACAAGCCCCAAACCAAACCATCTCTCTCTCTCTCACACTCACACACATGTACACACACGTGTGCACACACATACATGCACGTGTGCATGCGCACACATTCTTAGTGACATGCCAGGCATGTGAACAGCACAGTTAATACTGTAAACACTGTTCTGTTCAGAGTTGCTTGTGTGTCCCTGCCTTTTGTTTTCTCGTCTTCAAAGTGATGACAACACATGGGTTGAGCTGATTTGGGTAAATGTTAGTTTGGCGGGGATAGTTCTTTGGTTCTAAAGATCTATTTCAGATGATTTTTATCAAAGTGACATGTTTCCTTTCTCACTTTTCTTGACCTTTGGCAGGAGCTAAGAAAAAGCCTAGAACTTAGTGTCAATCTACAAAGGAAGCAAAAGGACTGTTCCAGTGACGAGTATGACTCCATCGAAGAGGATGTGCTCTCTGAGCCCGAGCCTGAGGACCAGGCCCTGGGGGGCAGTCCCAGACATGGCACCCCTCTTTCCAGGGGGGACTCCGTGCAGGAGGATGTTCCTGACGACCAGGAGATGGCAGGACACCCTCCCCGGGGCCCAGACACCCTCGTGGTGCTGGAATTCAACCCGGCTTCCAAAGGTGAGCTCTGCCTTGTGTGGCGCTTCCTTATCTTTGGTGTCTCTGGATCCAAGAGTCGGACTTAAGTGTCCAGCCACACTCTGAGTTCCGCTTGGATAGACCGTCCCACGGGCCAGGGAGGTGTACCAGTCAGGTCTCTGCTGGTTGCAAGAGGCAAAGGCCTCAAATGACACTGAAATCCCAGGTGGTACATGCCTGGCAGTGTGGGGGCTCCCTTGTGCATCTACACGCCAACTGGGCTAAGCAAAAGGGACTGTGTTGGCTTGGAGAACTGAGGAGTCCAGGGCTTAGCAGGACTCATTTCTCTTCTCTCCTCTCCTCTCCTCCTCCCTGCCCTTCCCTCCCTTCCCTCTTCTCCACTCCCCTCTCTTCTCTCCTTTGCCTTTCCCTCCTCTGTTCATTCCCTTCTCTTCTTCCCTTCCTCCCTCTCACCTCTGCCCTCTTTGTCTTGTTTTGGTACAGCTCTCAGGTAGGCGCTCCGCATACAGACATAGAATTGAGACACTGCTTCTGATGGCTTTGCAACTCCATCAGAAAGTGGATTTTTCTTCCTAAAAGCTCCAGCAAAAGTCCCAGCCCTGGAGTTGAAGCCCACATTGGGCCACATCTCTGAGCCCGTTACTGTGGCTCTGATTGGCCAGTCCAGCTATGGGTGTGGTTATCACCACCCAGAACTCATGCACTGACAACAGTTTCCAAAGGAAAATCAAGGCAGATCTGAAGACGGGGAGAGCATGCTGGGCACACGGAAACCACAGCTGTCCACAGAGGAAGCTTTTCAGACAAGACCCGGGAAAGTAGAGTGAAACGCAGTGGGGCACGGCCGGGCCTGCCTGCTGCAGTCCTGTTCTCCACCTCGGCTGGCGGCTGGCGGCCTCTCCTGCTCCTCCTGCTGGGGTGCCCTATCAGGAACCAGATTTCAAGCCCAGCCAGGGGGGCAGCATGAGTGAAGCTAGGAAGAGAAATGGGGGATGTGTGAATCAGCCACTGTATTAGTTCACTCGGGCTGCCGTGACAGACCACAGGCCGGGGGTACCACAGGCTGGGGGGACCACAGGCCGGGGGGACCACAGACCGGGGAGACCATAGGCTGGAGAGACCACAGGCTGGGGAGACCACAGGCCGGGGAGACCACAGGCCAGGGAGGACCACATGCCAGGGGGACCACAGTCCGGGGATACCATAGGCCGGAGAGACCACAGACCGGGGAGACCACATGCCAGGGGGGACCACAGGCCGGGGGGACCACAGGCCGGGGGGACCATAGGCCGGGGGGACCACAAGCTGGGGCGACTATAAGCCAGGAGGGACCACAGGCCGGGGGGACCATAGGCCGAGGCTGGGGCAGCTTCAACAGCAGCAGGAACCTATTTTCTCCCAGTTCTGGAGGCTACAAGTCCAGGTGTTGACAGAGTTGGTTTCTTCTGAGGCCTCTCCCCTTGGCCTGGACACGTCTGTCTTCTTGCTGTGTCTTCAAAGGCTGTCCCTCTATGTGTGTCTATGTCCTAATTTCCTTTTCTTATAAGAACGCCAGTCACATTGGATTAGTGCCCACCATGACTGACTTGTTTTACCTAAATCACCTCTTCAGAAACCCCGTCTCCAAGCACAGTCACGTTCTGAGGTGCTGGGTGTGAGGACTTGAACATAGGAGGTTTGGGGGAACATAGTAACGGGCAGCCACACCCAGGGGTTGATGTCACCAGAGAGAACGCTTGTCCCTCAGACATGTGTCTCTCACCTGCAGGCCCCTCGTGGGCTGTTCCCTCGGACTGAATCACCACATTTCCTCTCCTCTCCACTCTGAACCCTGACACCGGGCTCCCTGCTGTCCCCTCAAGGCTTAGCTCAGAGGCTGCCTCC